>NC_062290.1:85020325-85345825 GCF_902655055.1 Lutra lutra
ACATGACTTGTTCTGGAATCCAGGCTGAAGAAACAGTCCCTTCTCTGGGGCAGGTTGTTTTCATGGTGGAGGACAGACGGGCAAGAGAGCAAGCTGACCTGTGCCACTGCTTTCCAAGCCTGTGCAAGACATTTGGATGTCATGTTGCTCACTTTTCAGTGGTCAGAGCGATTCACGCTGCCAAGCCTGGCCCTGGGGCTGAGAACCGCATCCCTTCTCCCAGGAGGTAGGACAACGGTGGGGCTCTATGATCCTCTCACAAGGAATGAATGGTTGTCAACAATAAAAGAATTCACTGTGATCCTATTCCTAAGTTTTATAGTGGTGTTTCCAAGCTTGCCTGACACTAAAAATCTCCTGGGGATCAAAATGTAGAGACCTGAATCCTAAGTCAGAACTACTAAACCACGTTCTCTCTAAGGGAGGGCCTGAGAAATCTGTGATGTCTTTTTTTTTTTTTTTTAACAAATGGCCAATGATCATCTTTATTATCAGGAACATTTGAGAAATAGTTTCACAGAATAATGGAAAACACCATAGGCTTGATTCAGACCAACCTGAGATTGTAAACTTCTCCACCATGCATTAGCTGTGTAATCACGGGGAAAAAAATTTTTCTTTAAGACTTTATTTATTTGTCAGAGAGAGAGAGAGAGAGCGTGAAATAGAGCACAAGCAGGGGGAGTGGCAGGCAGAGGGAGAAGCAGGCTCCCTGCTGAGCAAGGAGCCCAGTGCAGGACTCAGTCTCAGGACCCTGAGATCCATGACCTGAGCTGAAGGCAAACGCTTAACTGACTGAACACCCAGGGACCCAATCAAAAGTTTCTTAACCACTCTGAACTTTAGTTTCTTTATTTGTGAGATAAGATAATGTATGCAAATCACTTAGTGCAGTGTCTGCTCTAGTAGAGGCCTTCAATAAACATTAGCTCTTCTTATGTTTTAAAATAACCACAATAAAAAAAAATAACCACAATAATAATGATGTTGCTACTGAATGTAAAGTGCCCAGCTCAGTGAGTTGCAAATGGTACTTTTAAGAACAATGGTATTGGGCGCCTGGGTGGCTCAGTGCATTAAGCCTCTGCCTTCGGCTCAGGTCATGATCTCAGGGTCCTGGGATTGAGTCCCATATCGGGCTCTCTGCTCAGCAAGGAGCCTGCTTCCCCCCTTCTCTCTCTCTGCCTGCCTCTCTGCCTACTTGTGATCTCTCTCTGTCAAATAAATAAACAAAATCTTTAAAAAAAAAAGAACAATGGTATTAAATTATAATAATGATAATAATCAGATACATAATATAAATACTCATAATAATATTCAGTAGAAATAGCTATCCACAGCCAGAGACACTGCCTTATGCTATGAACTCCTTAGTATGAGTCCTTAACGCCAGCTACACATTAGAATCAACTGTGGGACTTTAAAGATTCCTAGTGCCTCGGCCCCACCCCTGGAGGTTTTGATTCAATTAGTCTAGGGTGTGCTTCATGCCAGCCAAGCTCCCCAGATATTGCTACCATACAGCCAAACTGCCACCCGGAGGACTTGCTACTCAAAGGGTGGTCCACGGACCACCAGGAGCAGTCGTCTCAGGAGCTTGTTAGAAATGTGGAATCATGGTCCCCACCCTGGACCTGAGGTTTCAGAATCCACATTCTGACAAGACCCCTAGATGAGTTGGTGCACATTAAAATTTGGATAAATGGGGCCTCCAAGGACCTCGTTGTCTTAGCCTCAGCTCACCCCTTGCCCAGTGGTTTCTTGGAGACTCAACACTTTGAAGAGTTTGGGCTTAAAAAACAGTCTCCACCCTTGCCTTCCGACACACCACGACTTCTATTTCTACATCTCTGGCTCCTTCTAATTTTTTCCTTGATCCTTCTTCTCCATTGACCTCTAAAGGGTTAAATGCCCAGGGCTGTGATGGGTCCTCGGTCTCCCTCTATCTCTAGGTGTCTTCACGTGACTCCATGGTTTATCTAAAGCAACCTATTGAAGTTTTGTCCATATGGCTCCCAAGCTGTGAGTGGTGCTGGGAAAATCAGTGCCTCTCTCCGCTCAGCTCCAAGGACATGAGGTCTGTACAGCTCTGTGCTTGGTTTAATGCTCTGCTCTCACCCTCTTGAAACTCATCATAATTTTTGAGCAAGGGGCTCTGCATTTGCATTTTGCAATAGGCCTTGCCCTCTACTCCTTCCAAGACTTTTGAGGTGGGCAGCTCCCCAAAGGAATGAAAAAGCTTAGGGTCAAAGATGGCAAAACACCCCGCACAATAAGCTTTCCTCACCCCAACTCATTCCTCTCACAGGCACCCCTGCCCACCTTGGTAAATGGCACCACCATCCGTTTTTCAGACCAACCATCTTGCCATGATCCTTCATGAACCTTGGTCCTTGTTTCTCACCCCCTACATTCACCCATGACCCTCTGAAATGTGTTTTGAGTCAGTCTAGTCGGTCTCCTCTTCAGCTCAAGCCCCTCTTAACTGTTGCTGGGACATTTGTAACTGGTCTCCCTGCCCCTCTTTCACCTCCAAAACAACCAGAACGATCTTGTGGCGGGTGGGTAATCGGATCACAGTCCCTCAGCTTGAAAGCTTCTGATGTGGGGCGCCTGGGTGGCTCAGTGGGTTAAAGCCTCTGCCTTCAGCTCAGGTCATGATCCCAGGGTCCTGGGATCGAGCCCCTCATCGGGCTCTCCGCTTAGCAGGGAGCCTGCTTCCCCTTCTCTCTCTGCCTGCCTCTCTGCCTACTTGTGATCTCTCTCTGTCAAATAAATAAATAAATAAAATCTTTAAAAATAAAAAAAGAAAGAAATCCTCTGATGGCTTCCAACTACTGCTCCCCAGTTGACTCTCTCATTTTCTTCCCACCCTATCACCAGACTGAATGACCCCCAGTTCTTCCACCTCTGGGGTCTTGGCACAGGCTGTTCCCCTGCCTAGAACCTTCTTCTTACCTTCACCCCATGCCCCTTCCTCCATGCTTCCCACAGCCCTCACCTTGCAGACCCTTCCTCTGGGCAGCCTTCCTTGATGCTCCCTCTCCATTGGGGGTTAAATACTCCTTCTTTGAGTTCCCCAGGTCCCTGTGCACCCATCCACCCCATTCAGCCCTTCTCTGCCTGTGTCCATGCCCACATCCAGGATCCTGGAGGGAAGGGGAAAGCACTGACTTGTTCTCTATTGCAGCTCTGGTGAGGAGCACACAGTCAGAGATCATTAACTACCTGTTGAATGAATGAATGATGAATGATGAGAATGAATGAATGACACCTCCCTCACCTTCGCTGCTAATCTAGCCCTGCTCTCAGGCCAGAGTTCTGAGAAATGGGTTATCCCCTTGTTTCCCAGATGGAGGCCTCTCTAGTGTTGTTCCCTGGGGGCCCAAACACAGGCCCTGGACGGACCAGACCCTTGCTGTCTCTCTTGGCTCCTTTAAAGGGAGCTGCCGACCCATGCTAAGTCCATCTACTGATACTCTGAGGGTATTGCCCTGTCCCCTGCCTGCCCCCTGGGTCTTTCCAGACCACCTGTTCCAGGCATCCAACAGCTACTCCTCATCCCCATTTCCTGGCTGGCTGTGTTGAATGGAGTCCATCCCTTCCCAGGGACATCTATTGGTAGCTTGAAATTGGCCATGGTGGGAATATTTACGCCATGGATGTAGGCAAATGCTACAAATTAGGGCTCTGTCGCTATTGTCGATAGGAGGGCACCTGCCGATTCTAGGGTGATGGCAGCTCCGGTGTTTGCCCAGACTCCTCCGGCTTTGATGCTCGGACGCTAGCCCCAGCTTACCTAGCTTCCTCCTTGTCTCCCCTTCTCTCCCCTGAGCACACTGCAGATTCTTTATGATCGTGTCTTTTCTCTGCTGTTTTATGAACATGCGGCCCAAATACAGCTAGTTGACCCGGCTTTACATTGCATTTCAAATAACCAGCCAAAAAGGCAGCCCAGCTTCGCTGACCCTCGGTGCTAAGTCGCAAGAGAGAGAAGCAGATTGGCCCAGCTTGAGTCGGTGTCCATCCCTGGTGTCATCAGGGGGGCAGAGAGGTGGGGTACCCGTGGGGCCTGTGGGGCCCCACCCGGGGGAGAGGGGCAGGTCTCAGAAAAGGAGCCAGAGCCTGCAGGACCACAGAGGGGGACTGCCACACCTGCCTTGGCCCGGCTGGACCCTCTCAGAGATCAGCTTGAATCCCCTGTCCCTGTGGCCATTGTCATTTGGAGGATTGGTTGATCTCTACTCTCTGAGTTCCAGTCCAGGCCGCTTCCCTCATCGGAGGCTCAGCCTCCTCCTCCGTGAAATGGGGACAACCTGCAAAACAGGGCTGTTGTAAGATCCTGCATGAGATGCCGGGGGCAGAAGGCCCCACGCCCAGCTGGCCACCTTCTGTGTCACCACGACACACATCTGACTTACCTAAAGTCGCTGAAGTTCCCCTGCTTCTTACCAGTCACCACCCTCCTCCTCTCTTGTCCTATCACCATCGCGCTTCACGCTTGCCAGCCTGGCCCCTGGATACCTGTGGTCACGCCCAGTGAGACCCCCCCACACACACCACCACCACACAACACGTATCTCACTAATATGGGACACGCACCCGAGGGCCCGTGATCGGCTGTTGAAACCACAAACTTGACCACTCTCTCGGTCATTGAGGCTCCTGGTCAGCTGGGTGGAGTTCCTGTGGCCCAGCCTCTCCCGCAAGGCTCCGCCTAACATCAGGTGGGGCTCACCCCACCGCGCAGGGGTCGGGGGGAGGAGGAGACAGGGACTCACCAGGGCCTAAAAGACATCAAATGTCCCAGGTATCTTTTAGGGTCTCCTGGGACACCCCTTACATCCTGTGCACAGAAGCAGCTGTTGTTGTTATGTTTCTTGTTGTTAGTGTTATCATTTGCCCACCCACTGAGCAAACATCCGGACCGCAGACTCTCTTCTGAGTGGGGGCTGGGAGCTGGGCTTTAGAGACACAGCAGATGTGGGTCCTGAATTGGGGAACCTCAGCCCATGACCTGAGGCTGTCCAGGTCTCACCAGGCTATGGGTGCAAAGAGGTCACAGCCAGCACCCCAGGCCCAGGCCCACCTTTTGCAGAGAACGAGATGATTTTTTTTTTTTTTTTTTTTTAAGTAAGCTGAATGCCCGCCGTGTGGCTGGAACTTACAGCCCCAAGATCAAGAGTCACATGTTCTACTGACTGAACCAGCCAGGCACCTCAGTGAAGCTCTTCTTTTAGTTCAAAGCCACACGATGGCTTTCTCACTTGGGTGTGGCACGTACCTCACAAGGACAGTGGAGTGCGGGGACCTTCGGTTTCCAGCCACTGCCACGGATCTGGGACTCTCCTTTCTGCTCAGCCCCATTGCTTACTCCAAATCCACATTTTCTAACAATTAATTGTCCTCAGGAGGACATGCAGTCCCTCCGTGCACCCCGGCTTCCATGGGCTGTCCTTGGTGGCCAGTAACAGACACATGGCAGAATGGCCTGTGTCACGATGAGGCAGCTGTGGTAGGCAGGGCTATCTTCAGGTCCGTGCCTCCCTGAGAGGCTGGAGTGGTAGTATTGGTCTGTAGATGTTTACCGGCCTCTCTCCTGGGCTGAACGGACATCATAACCCCCTATGTTGGGCCCAGCCTGTGGCTTTCTTTAGCCATCGGAATGCAGCGGGCATGACTTGAGCCAAGGCCTTCAACACGCCTGTACCAGTTTGTTTGTTCATGAGCTCCTGTGATCTGCCAGAGGAAGACCTCTCCCTGGTGGCCAGGAGGCCCCGTCAGCCTGGGCCCCAGAATAAGCATACGTGGAACAGACTGGAAACCGACCCACAGCCTGAAGCAGAGTGGTCTGGGCCAGCCCGGCCTAAATTAGCTGAACCACAGTCAACCTGCCGGCCCGTGACCTGAGAGCATGCAAAGACATGCCTGTTGTCAGTCACTGGGTTTGGGGGACGATTGTTTCGTGGTACTGTTATAGCAAGAGCTGATGAATGCAGGTGCTTTGGGGGGCTCATCTGTCCCCAGGTCTTAGATCGGTGCTGCAAAGTGACAGCCACACAGACAGGCAGGCAAAGGAGACAGCTTTTCTCCCTGGAGCTTTTTGTTTTTAATCAAAAGGGACATCTTTCTCCAGAAGCCTCCTCCCCCATAAACATCTCCACCAGTCTCATGAGCAGAGTCTTGTCCCAGGCCTGTCACCTGCACCCTAACTGATCACTGGCAAGAAGGATGGGACCACCGTGATTTGCTCACCTTATTGAACATTTCCTCCCTCCTTGCGGTGGGGAAGGGGTTCCATGAATCACAGGGGCACCCAGTGGTCAACTGAACTGTGGGTTCCATCTGCATGGAAGGAAGTGGGCCATAGCCCTTGAGTGGGAACCCACAATGCAGCCACAGACTCCTGCTGCCCCAGGAAACCAACGATCAAATGTTATATCTCCTACTGCAGGTATCGAATGCATAAATGTTAAAATAGCACTGTGATTCTCATTTCTCTGTGACTCTAGTAGGTCTTCTCTGAGTTTTGCAAACTTTAGGCAGTGGTGGAAAGTGAGATTTTTCGTAGCAGAACCAGTGAAAAAAATTTAGGTGGAACTCAAATTATAAGACAGGTAAAGAGAGAAATACTCTGGTTTATGGGGCATATGCACGTATGGCAGTGGGAGTGGGAAAGAAGGATAATGGGGAGCTCCAAGCCCCTTTTTGGGCTTCCTTCTTTACTCCCACCCACCCAGGAGGACCCCGGCGATATTGTCAGAGAGCCCAGGTTTCCACCAAAGTCAGTTAGGAAATCATTATATAAAGAAAATAGAACTCACATTTATTGACTATCTCCTTTGTCCTAGGCAATTGTATTACATTTGTGTCTTGAATCCAACAACATCCTTTATGCCCACTTTAAAGAGAAATGAAGTCATTGCCTAAGGTTGTACAGTTAGTTGTGGGGCCAGAATTAGAAGCCAAACATCTGCCTCCAAAATCAGTGTTTTTGATCTTAGACAGAGAGCAGTGTCCCCTTCCCTACCCTCGACCACAGTGGAGGAAGGGGCAGACCTCAGGGTGGTGGCCCAGGTTGGTGGGGGTGGGGTGGGGGTGGGTGGTGGGGTGTTTGGAAAGAGCACCCACTCTGGAGTTAGTGTGGTGATTTTTGGAGAGGCCGGGGTTTGAGTCCCAGCTGTGACCCCAGCTCTGTGACCTGGGCAAGTCTCTTGACCTCTTTCCATTTGACTTTGTTCATTTGCAAAAACAAAATATCGAGTCCTTGCAGCTTTGACAGCCTAAGACCTAAATTTAGCCCACCAGGTGGCCTGGATTGACACCTGCTAGGCACGTCCTCCCCATCAATGAGACAGAAACTTCATCACAGGGCATGGGCCTCCGCGGGAGGAAGTGGAACCGAACCCTCTTCTCCCCCAGCCACCCCCACGCGCTGCACTGCTGCACCGCCTGACCTGATTAAAACCCAGCCGGAGGGGCCTGCCAGTGACTCAGCCCCTTGCCTGATCTGATTGTCAAAGTCAATTCCTAGAAGTTGAAAGTCACTTCTCTTCTGCAGCCATTGCTACCACCTCCCACCACGAGGCAAGTTCTAATTCTGTCCTCCTACCACAGGGCCATGGGGAAGGCATTGAGGGTACAAGGGGATTTCAGGGGAAAGTCTGAGTTGGAAGTCTGAAGGCTGGGTAGTCCTGGAAGGGATGAGAAGGGCAGAGGCCTGTCCTGGTCATGGGAGGAAACGGGATGTATGAAGCCAGAGGGGGAACAAGGCCTCAGCTCTGCTCCGGAATTCCCAGCTGTGTGATCATGGGCACATTATGGAATCTCTCTTTGCCTCAGTTGTGTGTAAAGGCAGGAAAACCCTCCTTCCCAATTTTACTTCTCAGAGGTAACCACGGCTGATGGATCAGAGCGTGTCTTTGCATACTCCTGTCTCACAGATACAAACCCAGAAGGCAGAGAAAGATAGAAACAGAGAGCTGGAAAGACGGGATGGCATCGGTCATTGTCACCGCGGCCGCAGGATCATACTATCATGGGAGGTGGTTTAGAACCCGGGAGGGTTGAGATCACAGGCTTGCTGTGGAGAGCTGGCTTTGGAAGCTCTTTCTCTCCCACTCACTGACCTCCAGGAGGACATAAGCTCAGTGAAAGCAGTAATGTGTCCTGTCTTGCCACATCCCCAGCCCCTGGCAGTGTCTGGCATGCATAGTGGCGCAGGTGGAGAAGCGGGACACGAGGCATCTGCCCCCTGACAAGGTAAGTCAGGGCTCAGTTACCACGGGCGGGGCTGCAATGGGGCCTCACGCCAGGCACCCACCTCCCAGGTGTAAAATGAACACGTCTGCTGCTTCGATTCCATCCTACAAAATCTCCCTCCAAGCATCTTGCGCCCATGCTATCCCAGAGCTATGCAGGAAAGGGGAATTCTAGGAAACACAGTTTCTACCTAGGTTAACCCAGTGCAAAGCCAGCCCTTTCAGATGGTCAAGATCCCCTCCAGATTACATTGTGGCAGAGCAGGACAGTTAACATATGCTCTGGGACAAGGAGAGCAGGGCTAAGACAGTGAAGGGACACTGTCCTCTGCCCCAGGTGAACATGACGTGCATTTGCCCTCTTCCGTCCAGGGCAGGGATGGAAGAGGACATCCCGCAGATCAGCAGGCGTGTACTAAGCGCCATTGGCTACAGTGATCTGGCCCTGAGTGACACCGAGGCTACCACCTTGTGGAGAGCTAGTTCACCATCGTCCGCGATGACCTTTCCGGTTTTACAAGGACTCTGGGGCTGAGCCAAAACAGGATCTGATAGGAACCAGCGCTCCTGCATTCTTTCCGCCCTGGAGGGTGGCTCTCATCTGTGCTAGCTTCCCAGTGTGCGGTGTGTTTCTGATTCACTGTCTTGGCTGGGGTGGCGGCAGTGTTAGGGGCCTTCACTCCATCTTTCCTCTGAGGAGGCCTTTTACACCCCCGGGGAAGGAAGCAAATTGAGGGTTCTGCCAGCTGTGGGGGTATCCATCCTGTTTACCCCCTCAGGGACGGGAGGGATGACCAGCGTGGGTCTGCGGGTCCACAAGGCCCGCTGGGAGATGTACTCCGGCCAGCACTCCATTTTCTGTGTTCACCAAGCGTATCATATTAGCGAATCCTTTGATCTTACAGAATGTGTCCATTCTAACAAGTCCAGCTCTCTGAGACTTGGGTCCCTCCCTCTGTGATCTGCCAAGGCCTTTTTGTAATCTCCCCCACACTCACTACGGACTCGCTTTATATCAAGGCCTCTGGAAGCCATTCCGATAGTACTAGGAGATGAGCTCCCGCTCCGACTCACAGTAGAGTGCTCCCAGATCGAGAATGTCCCCATCCAGCCTTATATCCTCCCTGCCTTGTTGTAGGACCTTCAAGACCCACTCCCAGGGGGTGTACTCCTAGTTCCTGCCAGGACACAGCCAGGCCCTGCACCTCTTCTGGTAGCGAATCCATTTCCTCCTACTAAAGAAACAATAATAAACCTCTCCGACCACGTTGAGCTCAGATGAGGCCTTTGCATGGTCTCCCATCCAGGGGAAGCTCTAGTAAGGACGAGGGGCCGCCCTGACCTGGCCGGGGGCTCAGGTTTATCAAGCAGATCCGCATGAATATTCCCCTTCCGGATCCCAGAGCCCTGGCCTTTCTCCATCATCTCTCTGACCTCAACACAGAGGCTCGCTGGGACGGAGGATGAAGCCTCCTGTGTGCCTTCTCTACTCTTTCAATCAGATCTTGGGTCTGAAGTTTGGCGCAGCTGCCCCCAGTCTCCAGGAACCAAAGGTCTATTTAAGGGCTGTCCCGGCAGACTCCCAGTGTTCACCCTGGGCCCTGAGTTGATAGTGGGCTGACCTAAGCCTGTCGTGTTCTTCCTCCAGGGCCTTCATGACAGTTAACCCCACCTGAACAGCTCTGTGATCCTTGGAGTTACCATTGGCCCCCTAATCCCCATCTCTCAAGAGCTAGAGCCACTAGATAAGCCCGGGCACTCTCTTCCCCCTGCACACCTTTCTGATGGAGTCAGGGGAGAGTCTCAGCACTCCTGGCACCTCTCCATTCCCACCAGCAATGTGGTCCTTGAGTCGGTTCCAGAAGCCTGTCCTGGGACTCTCCTTCCCGGGACCATTTGTATTACGAACCGTCTTGGGTTGGGCTCCCCTGGAAGCAGCTGGTTTGTTTTAAAGCCAATCCCAGGAAAGAGCAACAGGGAATGGGGAAGGGACATGGAGAAGGAAAGGCTGTCACGTGTGTATTAATGAGCAGGTTCCCACTGGAGGCAACGGAGACTCAGTCTCAGTGGGGAAATGATGGGCTAGAATATGTATGTCCAAGACATGTCTGACCCAAGGGGCAAGGAAGGGGGATCATTTATCTTTCCATTCTTATGCATCCTTGGCTAAATGCTGCTCCTGGACATGTTAACCCCCCGGGGCTTCTGGTCTGGACTAATCTACATTGCAGCAGGGTGAAGAGGAAGCACTTGGGCAAAAAAAAAAATCCCAGGAGCTTGTGTCTGACGCCATCACCACCTATGGGGAAAGTGAGTGCTGAGGGACTATGGGTGGGATGCCCACCGTGGCTGCTGCAACAGGTCTTTCGAGAATCTAGGCTATACATGCATTCCAATTACTAAAGAACAAAAATAGCTAAATTATTGAGAGCACATGACGCTAAAGCTCTTTATATGCCATAAACTCATTTCATCGCCATACTAACACCGTAAGGTGACTACTGTTAAAATCCCCATTTTACAGATGAGGAAACTGAGACACAAAGATTTGAAGCCAAGATTCTTGCCCGAGATCCTACAGCTAGTAAATCACTATACTTCAAACTCCCCACAAGCCACAACCGTTCTGAGTTTTGTTCAGCCATGTTAATATTTACTATATACTTGGTATATTAAGTGAACAATGGATTAATTTCAAATGTATGCATTGTGAATTCTTTGAGAACAGGAATCGGATCTTTTGGCCTTAGTGTTCAGGGCACCCAGCCCACAGGTGCACTCACTGGGCACTTAGTGAATACATAAATGAATGATGTAAGAAGTAACCAAAAGCGGGGCGCCTGGGTGGCTCAGTGGGTTAAAGCCTCTGCCTTTGGCTCAGGTCATGATCCCAGGGTCCTGGGATAGAGCCCTGCATCGGGCTCTCTGCTCATCAGGGAGCCTGCTTCCTCCTCTTTCTCTGCCTGCCTCTCTGTCTACTTGTGATCTCTGTCAGATAAATAAATAAAATCTTAAAAAAAAAAAAAAAGAAGAAGTAACCAAAAGCTAGAAGTTTCTTCCTTGGCCACGGATTACTGTGTGACCTTTGATAAGTCTCCTCTCCGGCTTGGACTCCGTTTCCCACTCTATTAGCACCCCATACTGACACCTGTCTCTTTGCTCAAGGGCCACCCTTATCAGGATTCTGAGAGTCTCAGCTCAAGGGCCACCCTTATCAGGATTCTGAGAGTCTCAGGGACCTGCCGTCCATTCAGTGGACTCCCTTCCCATTTGCCATTGGTCCCGTCCAGTGGTTCCCTTCTGACTTCACTTCTTGTCTTGTTCAACCCAACCATCACATCGTCGTATTCCACTGGTGACTCTGGGCACCTGGGCTATCACTCGCCGGTGAATATTGCAGGAGAAAATCACACGACTGAGCTGCCAGGTTTCACTCTAAATTCATGACCATGGACCTCTGATGGGCCCTTCAAGCTGCCCCACAGAGCCCTGTGTTTCACTTCTCTGGGGGGACCATGCCCTATCTTCTCTCTTTTCAAACTCATCACCCCCATGCCACCCGCCTTGCTCTCAGTAGGTGACCTTCCCCTAAATGTCACTGGAAGAACAGGCTTCAAAAGATATGACCTCCTACCTAGTCTTCCCCAACCCTGCGGACCTATGGTATTTGCCTTGGTCTTCGCTGCCTGTCTCCTGACACCCGAAGGCCTCGACCCTTCTCTTCTCAGAGGCTGATCTTGCCTCTTGTGCCTGAATCCTCTTGTTTCTGCCCTTTCCAAGGACTTGAACCCTTTATTATGTCCCTTTCCCCTCCCTCCCCTCAGGTCCTTGCCCATTAGCTCATAGACTGGCTCCTGGGTCTTGCTTCTTTACAAAGGCCCCCTTTGGGTCGCACCACACCCCCTCTGTCCCCAACTTCTCAGGAAAGTCCCTCCTCTCACCTGCCTGAGCCTCTCCCAGCCCGATCCAAACGGCCTCTGTTCCTCTGAGTCAGTGACCCAGGGAGGTGCTTCTGGGAGAGAGGCAGGAGGTGAGGAGCTGTGTGTCTGCCCGGGCCTCTCTCTCCAGCCTCAGTAGCAACGTGCTCAGCAGTCCCAATTGGTCTCATCCAACCTGAGCTGTGCCCAGACTTCCGTTTGATCACCCCAAGTGGAATCTCAGCTTTTCTGCCCTTTGGGGCTCCATGTAGAGCCCCCCCCCTTCGCCAGATGCTAGGTTTGGTACTAATTTTAGCCGACTGCAAAGGGTCTGAGCTGATTTAGGACAAATGCAACCAGCCAGGACCAGCTCCAAAAGGTCTGAATCATCTGCTTCAGTTTATGTAGCTCAGGCAAATTCCCCTGATCCAGCCTGGCTAACGCAGGCCAACCCCGGGAGGGCTGGACAGGTACGGTCAGGGAGCCCCAGCGGGCAGGATGTAGCCTGAGCCAGTCCAAACTTGTTTGCTGGTCCCATCCGGTCTGCTCTGGTCATAGCGTGAGCTTTGGAAGTGTACTGGGGGGCCCCATATGTTTTTGCTTCGAAAAAGAAACAAAGCGTTGGAAAGCACTGGGCGGAATGATTGCTACGAGGCTTCCAGCCCGCTCTCTGTGGTGTCAAGTGCAAAGGAAAGGCCAGTATTGACTTTGGTCCACTTTTTAAAATTATTTTTTAGAGCTTTAATTTTCATCCTAAGTTTTTATTTTTTTATTTGAATTTGAAATTTGTAGACTTTGATTTTTTAGTCGTGGGTTTAAAAAGGAGCAGAAAGTATAGAGTTCTCATACAATTCCCTACTCACTTCCCTATGATGAACGCCTTGTCACTGAGGTACATTGTCTACACTCAGTGAGCCCGAATCGATGCCCTATTATCATCGACCGAAGCCCAGGGTTCATGATGTTAGGACTCGTTCTTAGTGATGTGCATCTACGGGTTTGGACAAATGTGTGATGACGTGCGTCTACCATTACAGAATCAAGCCGAATGGCTTCCCTGCCCTAAAATCCTCTCAGCTGAGTCTGGTCATCCCGCCTTCTCCTCCCCACCGCCCCCAGGCCCCGGGCAACCACTGATCTTTTTACTGCCTCCGCCATTTTGTCTTTTCCAGAACGTCATACAGCTGGAATCATACCATGTGTAGCCTTTTCAGCCTGGCTTCTTTCACGGAACAATACGTATTTAAGATTCCTCCGTGTTTGTTTTCAGAGCCTGATAGCTCATTTCTTTTTTTTTTTCCTTTTTCCTTTTTTTTTTTTAAGCTTTTATTTATTTATTTGACAGAGATCACAAGTAGGCAGAGAGGTAGAGAGAGAGAGAGAGGAGGAAGCAGGCTCCCTGCTGAGCAGAGAGCCCAACTCGGGGCTCGATCCCAGGACCCTGAGATCGTGATCTGAGCCGAAGGCAGAGGCTTTAACCCACAGAGCCACCCAGGTGCCCCTCATTTCTCTTTATCATTGAGTAATAGTGCACCATCTGGTTATACCCCAGTTTGGGCCTCCTTTCCCCTACCGAAGGACATCTTGGTTGCCTCCAAGCTTGGGCAATCATGGACAAGGCCGCTATAAACTTTTATGTGGATCTAAGCTTCCAGTTCGTCTGGGTAAATTACCAAGGAATGTGATCTCTGGATCTCTGTCTGGCTTGATTTCATCAGCGTTATCGAGTACCTGGAGTATGGGGTATGGCGACAGCCAGTCCCAACGCTATACAGATCTTATCTTATTTAATTGCCACGATAACCCTGGAAATGGGCGCTGTCAGCCCTGATTCACAGATGAGCAAACCGAGGCTCAAGGACGTGAAAAAAACTTTAGAGAAGAGGGAAGACGGGGCAAAGAGACAATTTCTAGTTTTCTTTTTCATTCTGCTTTGCTTTGGTCCTTTTCTTCTTGTGACAAAGCAAGCATGTTTGTTTTCTGATCTGATGGTTGTTAGAGGAGTATCTTTTCCTTCCCAGTTACTCTCTGCTGCATTAGAATAGCTCTCTGGCTCAGAAAGGGAGGACCTGGCTTGGCTAATAAAGGCACGTCCCTCCCCCCAACACATATGCACTCCCTTGTGAATCCTTTCTCGGGCAGCCACAGCCTGGACTCACTTCAAAACAACGCTTGGTTGGGAAAAACCAAACATCTTTAGGCGCCCGGGTCCCTTTCTCTTATAGGCCCCTTCTCCCCTGGTGTCCCGTGACTGCGGCGTCGCTGGGGAGAGCAGGAAGGGTTTGGTGTGTAGAGAGCCACGGCAACCTCTGTGGGTGGCTTCCACCATGGTCAGGGGTGGATAAGAGAACGCAGGTCCCCGGGATCACGTCACTCTGGATCCAGCAGGAAAACTCCACCAGGGAGAGGCCCAGGCCCACCCACACCCACAGCTGGGCTTCCGGGCCCGTCCGTACCCCCGAGTGGCCTCCCTTCCTTCCCCACCCCTGTCCGTTGCCTCCATCCCCAAGCCCCCTTAAGTACCAATAATGGAAGTGCTTACTAGGCCCTGCAACTATTCACCCTTATCTTTTATTTATAGCTGACAAAGCTCCAAGCAGGAAAAATATAATCACACTTTAAATAATAGAAGTTGTAGGTATTAGAGCTACACGGGCAGTTACTGGAGGTGCGCCGATGTGTCCCCGCAGACCAGCCGGGGCGCATGCCGACTGCATTTTTAATTTTTAAAACATATTTCTTCCCAAATTATTCCGCGTTACAGAGGAGCCACATTTATGGGGGTGATAAATTACTGTAATAAAGTGCCTCTTCCTCAAATATATAGGACGAAGCCACGATGAGCACAGCCCAGCACAGGCGGCCCCGAGAGAGCGACGAGAAGTCCCACGGCCTCGCTCTTGCCTTAATTATTTGGCCGATGTGTCCTACATTTTTAATACAGTCACAAGTTTTCTTTAAGCAAAGAATTCGAACTGATCGCAAATTTGTATTGTGTGGGCCCCCGTGTGCAAGGGCACGCGCGCAGGTGCAAATAAACATGTAATGTGCATGTGCATGCGTCCGTCTCTGAACATGCATGCGTGTCAGTGCCTGCCCATGTGTGCAAACGTGTGTGTGTGGGTGGTGACCTTTGGATGTCCAGATGCATGCAAATCTGTGTAGGGCACGCACATGTTTGCACACTTACACGGATACATATGCTTTTAGCTAAACACACATTTTTGTGTAAGCTTGTCTTTGTGTGCACACGGCATTCATGGATTTGGGAGTGCTAGAGCACACTAGTGTGGAAGCATGTTTTCAGGCTTTTTCTTTTCTTTCTTTCTTTCTTTCTTTTTTTTTTTTTTTCGGTGCTGATCTGCCTTCTTTTCCCAGACCCTCTTGTGCATTTGAATCCTTTCTTCTGCATCAAACCGACTCCCCTCCCACCTTCCCTCCTTTTGCAAACAGCAAAGCACAGAAGCTAAACCACAGGCTCTGAGGTCAGACTGTCTAGACCAAAATCTCAGCTTTGCATCTTTTTACCCACACCACTTCGGGTGACGCTCTTAGGACCTCGCTTTCCCCATCTGTGAAATGGAGCTCATATTACGCGTATCCCTCCCTCCTGGGGCTGTTGGGAAGATGAATGGGCTTCATACGTGTAAGGCAGCTCAAGTGAAGTGAGCACAAGTGCTAACTATTGTTCTTCCTTCCTTCCTGCCGCACACAACACAGGCTGCTAGAAGCTTCCTTGGAAAGTTACACACAGGAGAGAGCCAAGGGTGGGGAACCATTGCTGGGTGAGGAAGTGGCTTCACCCAGCACTTATCTCCTCTTGTCCCAGGCGGGTGGAGGCTGAGGGCTCAGTCGTGCCCCCCAGGAGCCTGCGTCCATCTACACATGTTAACAGGCTCTGGAGGACAAGGCTGTGTCCCCCTCATCTCGCAAGGGACCAGCAGAGTGGGAACCATGAATAGTTGCCAACTGGACAAACGCATGAACAGGTGAATGGGAGGGGACATGAGGAGGACAATGGGAGCCAAGGTAGCTTCTCCGGGAGGCGATAGTCTAGGGAGGGAGGAGTAAGGGAGGGGGGAGATATGACAGGGAAGGGAGAAAACCCAATAAAGGGTACCATGAGCAGGTTACTCGCTGGGCACCTGGGCCTCAGTCCCACTGGGGATCCTGTGAGCCACAGTGCAATGTCCCTAGAGTCGCCCTCCCCAGAGACTGGCAAGCTGGAGTGTTTGGTCACTGTCCTTCATCCATCAGTGGGTGAAGGCGCCTCATGGACATTCTAGCCCTGGCATTCCTGGGTGCCCTGTGGGAAGTTAGCTTCTGCGGCACCAGAGAAAGTTCCAGGCAGGGACTAGGAGACGTGGGGGTTGGGGCTGGGATAGGGGGTGCCCCCCCGCTGCAGCCAGGATAGTCGCTGCAGAGCCGAGGACCTCAGAGGTGGACTGAGGGGACACAGGCAATGCAGGAGCAGTGCTGCCCAGGGTAAGCATGTGCATATGGGCTCCTGGGTGGACGGAAGGGTGGACAGGTGGTCTGTCAGTTGAGGAGGCGAGAAGCTGGTCGGTGGGGAGACCCTACGGGCGACCCTCGTCTTCCCCTGCTTCATGTCACTGGGGAAGGCTTCTGAACTGTCAAGGGTAGAGCAGGAGGGGAGGCAACAAAGGTCATGCTAGGGCCTTGCCACAGGCTTCCCAACCCAAAGACCAATGTCAGGGACTGCCCGTGACTTGAGGTCTTGCATCCTGCGCTTGCCCTGCACACAAGCAGCCCGGCCCCTCACAGACACAGCTCCCGCAGGACTGAAGCCGGGTTGGAAGCCAAGCGGGAGAGCAGCAACCAGGGAGCTCATTCTCCAGCCTCCTCTGTACTACTCCTGGCCCACTAACTCCCCCAAATCCACTAACTCCTGGTTCCTTCCCCCTTCCCCACAAGCATCCTTCTGCCTCTTGACTTTGTATGTGCTATGCCCTATGTCTAGAACACCCCTCCACTCTGATCAACTTGGAAAATTCCTTTGGGAATCCGTAGAACTCTGTTCCAAGTGCCACACCCTGCACGAAGGCTCTGGTCCGAAGGAAGGGCTTCTTCCCTTCTGCTCCCTTGAGACTCCCCTGAGACCCCAGATGGTACACTTGCTGGCATCCTTCTGGGGTTCTAAGAGTGAAGGTGCTGACTCCTCTGATCCCGCCGGCTTTGGGATCCTCAGGACCAAAGGCCCTCACCATGTCACTGCTGCATCTCTGGCGCCCAGCCCAGCACCTGGCACGGATGCAGGGCTTTGGTCTCCTCATCTGGGACATGGGAGCACGTACCCCTTCATGTTGTTGCAAGGATTCGAAGTTTAATGTTTCAGTGGCTGTAGTCAGAGCCCTGCCCGGCACCAGGGGAGCGCTAGACAAGGGTTAGCCATCAGCATTATGAGTGCAGCTCAGGGCAACTTAGAAGACCCAGGTGAAGGCGGAAATGGAACCCCCACATGCCAGCTGCTGCAGAGAGTCCCCCACGGCTCTCCCTCCCCCAACTTACAGATGAGGACACTGAGGCTCCGGAGGGGTCACACGGCTAGAAAGGGGCCGAGCTGGGACTTAGGTGAGTCTGTTTGGCTGCTGTCCTGTGCTCGCAGTCTCTCTCCCTTCCTCCCTCATGCCCTCCTCACCCCAGTGGGGCTGTGAGGGGCTACAAGGGGGTAAAATGTGGGCATTGATGCCTGACAAATCTGGGTTCAAATCCTAGCCTTCCAGTCCCCAGCTATGGGACCTTGTAGAGACAGTGACATCGTCTCTCTTCACTTCAGTTTCCCCACTGGCTCCTGAGGATTTAGGGGCACCCTCTCCAAAGCAGATTTGTAGAAAAGAAAAAGAGTTTTGGGGCTCCTCACTTCTCCAGATCCTTTCTAAATAGAAATGTACTTTCATAAATAAATCTGTACTTGTGATTCTGTTTTTCTTAAGGACAGACCTCCAAAGTATAAGCTTCTACCCCCCACCCCCAACTTGATCTGTCCATCCAGAGGTTGGGGCCTGCCCAGTGCCAGGTCCCAGAGCCCCAGTGGGAATCCAGGGCTTGGAAGGTGAAGGGACCGGGACGTGGTCTAGTAAGTTAGCATCAGATCTAGGCTTGAACCCATGTCTCCCAGCTTTGAGACTGGGCTTGGTTTGCAGCAGGGAAGGGGGGCAGGACTTGGCTCTCACCCATAAGTGCTTTGGGCCATGACTCAGAAGAGTGGCCTGATGCCTTTTCAGGGGCCCAGAGGGGCAGGGGCAGCTGTGGGTGGGGGTGTCCAGGGATCATGGCTAAAATAAGCAGCAGCTTCCTCTGAAACACCTCTGTGGTGTGTGCAGGGGAAGGAAGTGGAGGCCCAGAAATGGGAGGGGGCAGAGGGGTGAGAGCTACCAGCATCTCAGATACCAAGCTGGGGCAGCCCCCGCCCACCCAGATCCAACAGTCAGCCCCAGCCAGGCTGCAGCATTGAGGCCTGAGGAGCCCAGGCTCACTCCTCCAGGCCACTGCCTGCCCCAAAGTACTCCCCACACTCTGACCGCATCAGGCCTCTCCCTTTACCTGCAATGCATTTCCTCCACTTTCTCCTTCAAGATGCAACACCAGTGTCACCTCTTCTGGGAAGCCCTCCCTGACCACCCCCTAGACAGCCACATGCACACACGCACGTACATACGGGCAGGATCAGGGACCCACAGAGCCTCATAATGAGTAGCAGCAGTCACTGGGACAGCTGGCGTTTCCTAAGCACTTCAGCGCTCAGAGTGCCAGTGCTCTGCAGGGAGGGTCTCAAGTGAATTCTTGCAAGAACACAACACTGAGGCCATCAACAGCTTCATTATATAGAAGAGCAAACCAAGGCTCAGAGATGATCAACTTCCTTAAGGTCCCGTGGTCAGAAAATGACTAGTGTGTAACCCAGGTCTGACTCCACATCAGAGTCATTTAACCAGGTGCCGCCTCTTAGACTAGGAGGTTGTACAACACACCTGTACCTAGAAGGCTCAGTGAAGCTTTATTTTTTAACCTGGCCCCTTGCCCGCTCCCTGGAGCCCCTGGGAGCCATAGGGTGCTGTAAAGGGAGAGAGAAACCCAGGTTGTGATGAGGAAGCATTTCTGTGTACACACACCAGTAACCTGTGCAAAGAGATCTCAGAAGTATCTCCAAGGCTTCCCAACTGTGTTGGGTTTTCTTTAATCCTGCTTGGGTTTTCTGTTTACAGAAAGGGAGCTCCTCATGGGAGCTCCTCATGGGCAGAGAATGAACTTGGTTCCTTGGTCCACTGGGAACTACTTGGTACATAGGAGGCCAGGCCAGATTTGTTAAATGAGGGAACGAAGGGAGGAAAGCATAAATGCATCCACGCATGAAGGAAGGAAGGACAGAAAGAAGGTGGGTCTCTCCAATGCCATCAATAAGTATGAAAGCCTCCATTCCAGCGTAAACGTTCTAGGCTGATCTCCCGGTATGCCAGCCTGTATAGATGACTGGCCATTTGGAGAGAGTCTGGCCCAAGCCGGTATCGGGCAAGGAGCCCTCAGCAGGGCCCATGGCTGCTCCTCCTGCCTTCAAGCCCCCGGCCTTTCTGCAGCTGCAGGAGGTCAGGAGACTTTGCAAGAAGAAGGAAGTGAAAGCTCTGTGTGGGTGAGTCATCGAGGGTCCTGGCATAGAGTGGCATGCCAGCAGCGGCGGGGAGTGGGGGCAGGGAGAGGCTGGCAGAAAGAGACTCCCGCGTCTGGGAGACCACAGAACATGCTGGCCCCTCGGCAGACACTGGGGTCTTCAGCTGGAGAGAACTTGCAGGGATGCCGGGCACAGTCGGGTCTCTGAGGTCCATCATCAGGCAGAGCAGCCAGACGGAGAAGTCAGAGTGAGGTCACCATCGGAGCAGGGCTCTGGTGCCTAGATGGTCACCTGGCCGTTAGGACAGCCAGCGGCAGGTGAGGTGGCGGGGCGCGGGCTCTGGATTTCCACCTCCTGACTGGGAACCCCAGCCCTGCCCATCACTAGCGGTGTGACTGCAGGTGAATGGCTTCTCCTCTCCAAATGCCCTGCCTCTCTTTCTGTCAAGTGGGGTGAGGGTTCCCAACCAGTACATTAACATAGGAAAGGCATGGGGAAGGGTTCCTGGTCCAAGGAATCCCACAATAGGCAGCGACTACGGGGTTTTGGCAGGAACACTGAAATACTAGGTTTCTCAGGGAGGGACGTTAAAACAGGGGCTGGCTGGAAGGATTAGAAGAGCTGAGAAACCCAGTGGGGGATGAGGCTGCAACCCAGAGAGCAGCAACAGTAGGAAGCTGGTGGCATCCCCAAGCCTGGAGGCCCGACAGGAGGAGGTGACTTATCAGAGGGGAGACACAAGGAGAAGGGCAACTCCACAGCACAGCGGGGATGGGTTGTGTGGGCCACAGAGGTAAAGAAGGAGTCTGAGGAGGGGTTGGGGGGGAGACAGAGAAGGAAAGGGTGGGTGGGAGAGCCACAGAGTCGGCACAAATTCAATCATATCCTGCTTCCTAGTGGTGCCATCTTCGTTGATCTGCTCTACCTCTCAGAGCTTCCATTTTTCACCTATAAAACAGAAATAAGAATGACATGTACTAGCAGCAAACGCTTATCCAACTTTTGGTTTTCACACAGCCCTGCGAAGCAGGGACTACTCTCACTTTTACACCCATTTTACAGATGAGAAACGGAGGCACAGAGATCCAGTCACACCACCGGCATGTGGCAGAGCACATCTGACCCAGCCTGTTGGGCCCCCAATTCCTGTTCATTACCACTACACTCCGCTCCCCAATCTGCCATCCGTGGCTCCCCCCCAAACCGGCCTCACCCCTCCAGGGCCTCTCTTCTTCAGAGAATTTTACCCAGCCCCTCCAACCCAGATTCATCTTCAGCATCTGCTCCCAACAGTAGGACCTGCCAGCAGACTTCCCACTTGTGTCCCAGGCCCGGGGTCCCCGGAGTCACACTGAAGTGAGGTGGGTCCTTGGCTCTGCCCTTTTCCAGCTGTGGGGCTCGAGAGAGCCACTTCCCCTCTGGAAGCCTCGGTTTCCTCGACTATGGCACAGGGGTCCTGTCCTGAGTTCGCTGGGCTGTGGCAGGGACAGCATGAAGCTAGGGAGCATGAAGCTAGGGAGCATGAAGCTAGGGAGCATGTGCACTCAGGGAGCACGTGGCACCGGGAAAGGGGTGTGTGTGTGTGTGTGTGTGTGTGCGCGTGCGCGCGCGTCATCCATTCAACTCTTATCAAAACTCCGTCATATCCACAGTCTCGGGGACTGTGCCAGGTCTTTCTTTGCTTTTCCCGAGTTCCCAGCGCCTGCAGAGCGGGACATGGGCAAGTGCGGGGCGTTGCCCATCTGCTTTCATACGCAGCTGCCAGGCTCCTACAAACTGCCCTTCCCCGGCTCCTTGGCCAACTGGCTTCTTGCTGGGCTGGGCCAATGAGAAGTGCTGGGAAGGGACTGGGGGGATGGGAGAAGCCAGGCTACTTCTCCCCTTCTCCCTCCGCTTTGTGGGGGCGGGGTGTCCTTTTTCCAAGACTAACGATATCTTATCTTCAGCTCCTCCAAAGCTGGGACACCTATCTTGTCTTCAGCTCCACAGGGACTCTGGTCCTGAATCAGGCACCCCCCCCTCCCCCGGCAGAATCATCTATTGCTTATGCTGGCCCTGACTTTTGAGGAAGACATCCAGGACTTTCCTTCTCCTAGAATCTCCTCACTCTTCTCCAAGCCCAGGGTCCTTGCCCTGAGTGGTTGGGGTCAGAATCCAAGCCTTGTGGGCACATCACACCAGGACTGGATGGGCTCTAGCTCCTTCGAACTCTCTCTCTCTCTCTCTCTTTTTTTAAAGATTTTATTTATATATTTGAGAGAAAGCACGAGCAGAGCAGAGGGACAAGCAGATTGCCCGCTGAGCAGGGCTCCCTCCCAGGATCCCAGGATCATGACCTGAGCTGAAGGCAAACGCATAACTAACTGAGCCACCGAGGTGCCCCTCCTTCAAGCTCTTTGCAGTGAACCTGCTCCCGGCAAACAGAACTGTCTAGTGCTAACACTGCCCTTTGCAGCAAAGATAGTGTGCAATGATGCTTCGATGCTGTCTCATTACTATGCTTCACAAAGGCTTGTCTGCACCGTCGCTGGGAGGAACTGCTAGGAGTTGGGGTAGAGAAGGGGATTAAGGTGGTGATGGTGGCAGGGAGCACCCCATCCTGCCCCCCACCGCCGGCCCGCAGGGGGCCTGGACCTAGCAGGCATTCAATGAGTGTATCTTTTCCTCCAGCTTTGGGATCATCTCTGGGCTCAGGCCAAAGCCTTGAATTTTCAAACCAGCCCCAAGGGGGATGAAGGCTCCTCCCTGACAGGTAGGTCACCCAGGGCCCCACCTGTCAAGGAACAAAGAAGCCAGGACAGACTCCTTTGAGTGAGTAGAGCGGTGTCGTCCTCCCTTCCAACCAGTGCCCCTGAGACTTCTGTTGGGGACTGCTCACAGAGGTCCCCTGGCCATGACCCCCTCCCTTCTCCCTTTCCAGAACTCCAGGTCAAGGTCACTCCAGACAGCCCCCTGTCTCTAGGCCACAGCAGGGCCTGGTTAGATGGGAGGTCCAGCAGGTCCCTCGGGCCCTTTCTGGATGTACCCCATCCCAGGTTCCTGGCTTCCCCTATTACTTTAAAGCTTCCTGCCCCTTACCCAGGGGCCAAGGTAAGTCCTAAGATGTCTGGGCTCTTGATTTCCTCATATTATATGTGTTCTTTAGGGGTCTTACACAAGTGCCTACAATGGTAGGAGGAGGCTGATAACTCCTCCCATCCAACCTCACCCTCCATGGTACCGGGGGGGACACATTGTGGCTCAGAATGCAGACTCGGTGGAAGTATGCAGAGTCCTCGGCAGGTTTGCGGGGAGCGATGGGGTGAAGCGTGTGATGAGCTGGACCAAGTCCCCAGGGACCCGAGTCCTATAGCAGCACCCACGCGAGCATCCATGCTTCGCGTGCAGTCACCCGCACCAGAGGCCACACGTGTCCCTAAACCACCGCACCGCCACGGAGACCGCAGGCTCAACAACTGGATGCTACCTCAGGCACGACCACAGCCACACCTTTGTATCCACAATGGACAGACAAAAGCACCCCCCCAATGTTCACACATACAGGGATCTCACATGCACACTCATCAGGACACACTCAGAGCCACACAACCCACACGTGGCCCCATGGAATCGCCCCCGTGGACATCATCTCACATATACGCCATCCGCACCATGTCCCACAACGGGCATGCAGGCGAAGGACTCATGCACACACCCAGCAGCTCACCCAGGCGCCCTCGAATCCCTGGACTTACTTCCCAGGCAGACTGGTGCATTTGCTCCCATGCACCTCCACGGGCTCAGAGCAGCAGCCAGGCAGCCCTCTAGGATTACTCCCCGATGACCGTGACCATGGGGATGACTATGCCCCAGGCACAGCCTCCCACCCACCTCACTCATGCTGCTGTCCACACACACACACACACACACACACACGCACGCACACACAGGCGCACACGCCTTCACACGGAGCCTCCCCTTGGCCGGCCTCCTCCACCGGCTCGCACGGTGTGTTCTGATCCCTCTTGGTGAGACCCTTCTCACAGAACCCAGAGCCACCTGGCCACCTTTGGGACTAAGAAAGTACCCTGTCCACTCCCCAGCCTTGTCCCCTAAGCTGGAGGGCCTGGGCCCTGGGGGAGGGGAGAGGGCTGCCCAGAGCTCAAAGTCCAGGGGCCACCAAAGTCTTATTTGGAGGCCCGGGGGCGGAAGTTGCACAACCCGTCCCAGGTGGTCAGGGTGACTCCCGCGTATTGTCTGCTTTTCCCCTTGGCCACAGGCCCAGGCCCAACCAGCCAGCCAACCTGTTCCTCTGGCAGAGGAAGGGACCTTGGCTCCTCTCTCCCTGGCCTTGGGGACTGGTGGCCAAAGAGGACCCCCCGGTCCCCAGCCGTGTGTGTTACCGCCTAAGGCAGAAGTGCCCAGAACCTAGTTGGAAGCCAACCTCTCCTTTCCCCATGGGTAAGCCGAAGCCCAGGGAAGGCAGGGGGTCCTGCCCAGAGTTGCCCAGCAAGCTGGAGGGCCAGCGTGGATTGCTCGATTTTCTTTCTAAACCTAAGAAGATCCCAATGAGGCCCAGTAGTTCCAACACAGATGAGCTGAGGTACTCGGGGTGGAGAAGGAGGGGACCTGAGAGTCTGAGCTGTGACCACCGTCACCCCCCAGTCCTCACCAGGACTTAGTTGACCAGAGAACCAGTTTGCCCTATTACCAACTCACAGAGCTAACTATGTTCACCCCAACAAAAAAATGTTTTAAATGTGAGGTCTTTAACAATACGCAAGAGTCCTTCGAAGGGCCAAGGGAAGCCGGGATCAGGGGGTCTCAGACCCCACCACCTCTGCGATCTGCAGCTCAGATGGGGGTGCGGCCCCTCTCCCTGGAATCTTCATTCCAGTTCCCTCTAGCGGTTACATCAGAGAGGCGGGGGAGAGACAACGGGAACATTCCTGAAAATCCCAGAAATCTTCTAAAGCTATAAAAACCATCCCATGCCTGTCGGCCTACTTTTTCTTGCTTTCCCTTCTCCCTCCCTCCCCCACTCTTCCCTCTTTCCTTTCTTCCCCCTGCCTGCCTTCCTTTCTCAGTTCACGCTGCAGAAGGTCACCGGACAGGTACGGGTAGGGAGACCTGGTGGCCCCCATGAGGCCAGAGTTAAAGCTGGGTGGGACCCCAGCCTGGGGGGGTCAGAGGACGGATATGTGCAGGGGGTGGGGCGCTTGCGTCCTCCACCATGGATTAAAGGAGGCAGATTTCTCGCTGACAAGGGAGGCACAAATACCGAAAGGAGGACAGTGAGGAACCCCGTGGTGCTGGGCTGGAATTGGAGCTGTCAGCGATTTAAAGAGTGTGTGTGTGTGTGTGTGTGTGTGTGTACGCGCGCGCCCGCATGTTTTTTTTTTCTTCCCTCCAGCTCTGCTCATCGAGAAGATCTGTGAACAGCAACACACCAGTAGCAACAAGCACATCTAGCACCGAGATCTTACTTTCAAGATATCGCCCTCCCCCCAGACAGATATCAAGCTCTATGGAGGAAAAGAAGGTTCCCAGAAGGGGCCAGAGAGAGCATGAGACGAGCCTGGGGTCACCCAGGGAAGGAGTGCCCAGAGAACGAAGGGACACAAGATCCGGCAGGGGCTTCTTCTGGCCAAACCTGGGGTAATTCAAATATCAAAATAAATGAGCCATCAGAGAAAATAGGAATCCGTGGGTCCACAGGGCTGTGAACAAACAAATGAATAAATGAGCAGAAGAGAATGCTTTTCCCTACTTCCCTGCGAAGTAATAAGGGAAGAAGAAAATCACCTCTTGGCAACTGGGATGATGAGGATGATTTCAGGTAGGCGACATTGAGGGATGCTTAAACTAAGGCTATAAGTGATACAGGGAGTGGAGTTTTCACGTAGTGTTGGGAGTATCTCCCCCTAGAAACTCTGTTTGGACGATAGTAACACAAGACCTTGACGATGGAGAAACGGGTCAAACGGTGAGTTGTTCGAAGTTAACACCACCCGTGAGGACGAGCGGACATTTAGCGGCACCGGAGAGGGGCAGGGAGAGAACACAGCGTCTCTCCTGTGATGTCCTCGCCGCCAACATGCACGGTCCTGGCATAATTACCAGGAAACACGGATAAACCCAAATCGAGCACCATCCTGCCAAGTGACTGCCCCGTTCTCTTTAAAACATCAAGAGTAAAAAAAACATGAAAAAATAATAATAAAATAAAACATCAAGAGTGTGAAGTTCAAGGCAGGACGGAGTAACTGGAGAGGAAGGACGCGGAATGCTGGGCTGGGCCACTTTCCACCGGTGACACTGTGGCAGCAACAGGTGAAACGTGAATGGGGTGCCTGGTTGTGGGGCGAATGGAGTTCTTCACACCGTTCCTGCATGTTTCTGCAATTCGAAGTATCTTAAAATTGTTTTTTAATCCCATGCAGCATAACTTTGTGAAAGTGTTGAAGGAGACTGCTGTTGTGTATTTCTAAGAAAAAGAGGAAGCTGAGGGTTGTCTGATGACCTCATCTCTTGGCATAGAGCTTGGGGTTAATCAGGTGACACCAAATATAAGTGAACAACAACAACAAAAAAAGATGAATAATCCCAGGAGAAACAGAAACACATACAAGAAAGTAAATGTAGGGGCGCCTGGGTGGCTCAGTTGTTAAGCGTCTGCCTTCAGCTCAGGTCATGATCTCAGCCCCGTGTGGGGTTCCCTACTCGTGCTCTCTCTTGCTATTTCTTTCTTTCTCAATATATATATATATCTTTAAAAATATGTAGTAAAAAAAAGAAAGTAAATGTAATCATAGGACTCCATGTGCCTGGGCTGTCAACATTTAGGTTGTCACATGATAAACCCTGAATATTTACCTAACCCAAAATTATGATATGACCATCTAAGGAAGATGTTACCAGGAAAAAAAACATGGAGGGGAGATTGCACAGGAAGGAAACTCTTCTTTTCCAAGGTAAGAAAGCAGGAGATTAAATCTAAAACTGAAAATCAAGAAATAAAAGGGAGTGGGGTGCGTGGCTGGCTCAGTCAGCAGAGCGTGCAACTTTGTTTGATCTCAGGGACGTGAGTTTGAACCCCACTTTGGGCATAGAGTTTTCTTAAACAAACAAACAGAAAGTATAAAAAAAAAAAAGAAAGAAAAGGAAAGGGAAAGAATTCATTATTATGATTTTTATCCTGCCTTTTTAAAGATGATTGTATATGTTATGTATTAAATCCATTTCTATATACATTGGTATTTTATATATTTTATTCAATAAAGTCTTTCAACAACAAACAATGAATTTAAATAAAATTTTTTAAAACCAGTATGAGCATGTTATTTGGGAGCACAAAAGTAAATGACAAAGAAACCGCTGTGTCTTGTTGAAAGCAGTTGTCTCTGGTGGCTGGGAATTGAGGGCAAAGAGATTAGATAGGACGCTCCATTGTAAGTCTTGCAGAACAGAGGACATGTACAGTTTTAATAAAAATTCAAATCAAAACCGAAAAACATAATTAAAAGAAATGCATTTTGAGCAAAGCAACAAATTTGGACAATTTGTGGAGTTGCCTATTTAGCAGAATCTGCACAAGAACCCCCCAAATGCTGAAGTGCTGAGAAGACAGAAAAGGACTTTCTAAGGGATTTGTAAAAAAATCAGCCTAAAATGAAAATTTCCCATGCGCTACAAAGAAAAATATATTCATGGTTTAAAAGGAGAACAAATACCCTAGAAGAGTACATGTCTTATGATTCTTCGCTTTGGTCAAGTTGGCCTTTGGCGGGGGGGGTGGTTTCCTCTGCACTTAGAGCTTCCCCAAGACGCGGGTCATTTCCTCCCCAGTCAGCTCCAGTCCAACCCCAGTCCCACCAGCAGCGTCCCTGGAGAAGACTCACTCTTCACAGCAGCCCTGTGTGGTATCAATTTATAGCCCCATTTTACAGATGAGAAAATGAAAGCTTGGGAAAATGAATTGGCTTTGCCCAGAGTCTCATAGTCAAAAACTAGCCAGACTGGACTTGGCACACAGATTGATGAACTCCAGGGCCAAGTTTCTCTCCTTGCTCCCGTCACTTGGCTCTCCCACCTGCTGACTCCAGACCTAATTAGAGACTCTCTGGCCCCTGAGATGGGCTGAGAGGCGGATGTGTCATTAGAGCATGAGATTCTGGAAGCTCCCGCCATGTGTCATTATGTCTAATTACACGAGTTCAGGCTTCTGTGTGGGCTGGTGGAGCCAGAGTGTCTCCATGCCCAAGTGGCCAAGTCCAAGGGGACTTCAGCTAAGTTGTGAGGCAGGGGCTGCCAAAGGCCCCCTCAACAGCCTTGGTAGCAAGACCCTTGTTATCTGCATCTACTGGAGAAAGCCAGGCTCCAGGCTCCTCCCTGAGGCTGTGAGGAAGACCTTGGTGGGGAGGTGCTGTCTGTCTGTGCCTCTCTGGACCTTCTCCACCAGACTGCCACCTGGGCAGGGAATGGAGCAGAAGAAGTCTATGGGGCACTTGGGTGGTTCAGTTGGTTAGGCATCTGCCTTCAGCTCGGGTCATGATCCAAAGGTCCTGGGATTGAGTCCCATGTTGGGCTCCCTGCTCATCAGGGTGCCTGCTTCTCCCTCTCCTTCTGCCCCTCATGCTCTCTCTCTGTCTCTCACTCTCACTCTCTCTCAAATACATGAATAAAATCTTAAAAATTTTTTTTAAAAATCTTAAAAAAAAAAAAGAAAGAGATGTCTCCAGAAGGAGCACGTCTCCCCATTGCCCTTATCCCATCCCCAAACAGACAGACAAATGCGGGCACAGAGACACTCCACGGAACCATCGTTTTGGAATTTATACCTGAGCTCTTGAGTAGAGAGCTGCCTATGCTTTCCTTGACTCCATTGTGCGTTCCCTTTGGGGGAAGGACAAAGGAGAAGGAATGTGGAGTGGAGAGACAGATCCCCTCTCCTCTCTGGGGAGAGATGATCCATGGAACACATCCTCTGCATTTTTTCATTTAATAAAAGGATACTGAGTTGCTTCTGAGTGCCAGACAGTGTTCTAGGCACTGGCGTTGTAAATAAAGTCCTGGGTCTTAAGGACTTCACTTTCCACGGGATAAGAGACAATAAACATGCAAATAAATATAGAATGTACGAGATGGTGACAAGTCTGAAGAAATAAGGGAAGGGGGAGCTCCTGTCCCAAGTGACAATCTGGCTGGAGAAACAGACAAACCCCTCTCCCCTGACTTGCCCAGACCCAAAGGCTAGATGGAGAAACACCTTGTGGAGTAGAACAAAGGAGCCCAGTACCCCAGTCGCCTCCTCCTCCCCTAATATTGCTTTCCTTGAAAAAACTAAATATTCAAAATATACAGAAATCATAGAAAATTACATGACAAACATTCATGTCTCAACTACCCAGTCAAAGCTCCTGTATTAGTTAGGAAAGGCTAGGTTATGCAAACAATCCCCAAACCCCAGTGGCTTTAAATAAAAAAGGTCTGTTTTCCTCTCATTCTCTATATCCAATGAGGATTGACTGGAGAGAGCTGTATTTATTGTAGTCTCCCAGGATGCCAGGCTGATTGCTGCTCCCTCGTTTTATGATGCTGTGATCTCAGCACGAGACTTCAGGGCTCACCATGCAGGGAAAGGAGCCCAAAGACTCACACGTTTGCTCTTAGATGTTTCCATTTGGAAGTGGCATATGTCACTTCTGCTCACGTTTCATTGCCTAGAGCAAGTCGTATGTCCCTGTACAACATCAAAGGGTCAGTGAAGTGTGATCATCTCATGTGCTCAGAAGATGAAGAGAACGGAAATGTTGGTGAGCATTATTAATATCTACCATTCTTTCCATCCCATTTCCATCTGTCCCTCACTCCCAGGGATAAGCCCCATTTGGAAGTTGTTACATATCATTATCATCTGTGGATTTTGTTTTAACTTTTAATATACCTGTATGCATCAGCAAATCGTACGTGGAAAGAAATCACAAAGAAAATTAGACAATATTTTGAACTGAACAACAGCACAAACACAACATATTTAAAAGTCAGCTAAAGCAGCATAATAGAGGGAAAGTTATAGTATTAACAATGAACATATTTGAAAAGAAAAAAGTTCCAGAATCAATTATCTAAGCTTTGATCTTAAGAAACTAGACAGAGCAGAGCAAATTAAAACCAAAACAGAAAGTAGGAAATAGTAAAGATAAGAGTAGAAATCAGTGAATAGAGAGCAGAAAAACAATACAGAAAATAAATGAAACCATAAACTGGCTCTTTGAAATTATCAAGAAAATTGATAAAACCTCAGCCAGACAGGGGCGCCTGGGTGGCTCAATTGGTTAAGCATCACACTCTTGGTTTTGACTTGGATCATAATCTCGGGGTCATGAGATCGAGCCCTACATAGGGCTCTGTGCTCAGCACAGTCTGCTTGATATTTTCTCTCTCCCTCCCCCTCCCACTCTATTTTTAAGACTCATCAAACCCTACACTTAGAAGGGATGTGTTTATCATATGTAAATTATATGTCATTAAACCTGACATTCAAATAGCTCAGAGAAGGGACACCTAGCTGGTTCAGTCAATAGAGGATGTGACTCTTGATCTGGGAGTTTTAAGTTCAAGAGTAGAGATTACCTAAAATATAAAATATCTTTAGGGGCGCCTGAGTGTCTCAGTTGGTTAAGTGTCTGACTCTTGGTTTCAGAGCAGGTCATGATTTCAGGGTCATGGGACTGAGCCCCGTGACAGACTCTACACTCAGACTCAGTGAGGAGTCTGCTTGGAATTCTCTCTCTCCCTCTCCTTCTCCCTCTATCCCACGGTCCACCCCCCCAAATAAACAAAAATCTTAAAAAATGAAAAATAAAATAAAATCTTTCTTTTTTATTTTTATTTTTTAAACATTTAAAAAAATATTTTATTTATTTATTTGAGAGAGAGTGAAAGAGATCACAGAAGGAGAGGGAGAAGCAGACTCACTGCTGGGCAGGGAACCTGAAGCAGGACTTGATCCCAGGACCCCGATATCATGAGCTGAGCCAAAGGCAGATGCTTAACCCACTGAGCCACCCAGGTGCCCTCTTTCTTTATTTTTTAGAGAGAGAGTGCATGCAAAGGGGTAGGAAAGGGCAGAGAGAGAGAGAGAGAGAGAGAGAGAGAATCTTAAGCAGGCTCTGTACTCAAGCAGAGCCAATGTGGGACTTGATCTCATGACCCTAAGATCATGACCTGAGCTGAAATCCAGAGTCACATGCTTAACCAACTGAGCCACCCAGGCACCCCCAAAAATCTTAAAACAACAACAACAACAAAACGTAAATAATTCAGAGAAAAAGAATACCTATATGTGTACATCTGTGCACACCCAAACATGCCTCCCACAGGTACATGTATATATGTATGTTTGTGTCAGATATCTGTATCCATATCTATACACCTACAGAGATTAGACGGGTAGGAACGAGGAAACACATGTCAGTGTTTATATAGTGGGAGAATATATTGATAAAACAAACTTGGCAAAATGTTAACATTCAAGGAATCTTGGGGCGCCTGGGTGGCTCAGTCAGTTAAGTGTCTGCCTTCGGCTCAGGTCACAACCTCAGGGTCCTGGGATCGAGCCCCACTTCGGGCTCCCTGCTCAGGGGGGAGCCTGCTTCCCCCTCTCCCTCTGCCCCTCCCCCCGCTCATTGTTTCTCTCTCTTTCTCTTCCTTTGCCTCTCAAATAAATAAATAAATAAACGTCTTTAAAAGAAACATTTGTGGAACCTGAGAGTATAGAGACATTCTTTGTTGTATTTTGCAACTTTTCTCTGAGTCCGAAATTATTTCAAAATAAAAAGTTAAAAATATGATTGCTCACGTATGATAAAATGTGGCACATGGAATATTAGACTTCATACAGGTTTCCACAACTTGATTTTTTCCACAGGGCCTTTTGCTGCCGTGCTCCATCCTGGTTCTGGCCTCCGCCCCTCCTTCCAGAGATTTCCCATCCCCGTGGGCACAGACATTGATCCTGACCCCCCAAGCAGTGTCCAAGAGCTGAAGGAGGGGCGGGGGATGTTTTCTCTTTGGTTATAAAAATATCCCAAAGTGGACACTGGAGAGAGTGCCCATTGCTGTGACTATACAAAAAACCATTTTAAAATTTGTTCTGTTTTCAGCTGTCTTGAAATACAATTGACATACAACATTGTGTAAGTTTGGGGTATAATGTGATGATTTGATGTAAGCATATATTCTAAAATCAGTACCATGGGTCAGGTTAGTTAACACATAGATCACCTCACCTGACTACCTTGTGTGTGTGTGTGTGTGTGTGTGTGTGTGTGTTGTGTGGGGTGTGTGTGTGCACACTTTCACTGTCTACTCCCTCTGCAACTTCCGAGTATATTACGAACTATAGTCACCGTTCTGTACTTTATACCCCCAGAACTTACTCATCTTGTAACTGGCAGTTTGTACCCTTTTTATACTCAAAACCATTGAATGGTACACATTGGATGAGTTATATGATACGTGAATTATATCTCAATAAAGCTGTTTTAGAAACTGAGCCTGGCAGGGGCGCCTGGGAGGCTCAGATGGTTAAGCGTCTGCCTTCGGCTCAGGGTGTGATCCCAGGGTCCTGGGATCGAGCCCCGCATCTTGAGCTCCCTGCTCGGTGAGAAGCCTGCTTCTCCAACTCTGCCTGCTGCTCCCTCTGCTTGCAATCTCTCTCTCTCTCTCTTCCCCTCTCTCTCTCTCTTTCTGTTAAATAAATAAGTAAGATCTTAAAAAACAAAAACAGAACTGAGCTTGGCAATTCTTCCCTTTCTTCCCCCCTCTGAGTTCTTTCTCCACAGTTTGTCTTCCCTCCAATAAGTATTTCTTGGCTGTTCCCAAGCAATTCCGGCTCCTATTTCCCTATCGCTGCCTTTTTTTACCAAATGTTTTTATTCTGTATCAGCCCGTGAACTGGGCTGTCCAAGGAAGGATTCTCCAGGGCGGGTACAGAAGCGACAGAGCAAATGCAGAATTCTCTCGTCCAGGGGTGAAGGTGGCTGTGGACACCAGGGCCAAGGTGAGGGTGGGTGCCCGAGGCACCCAGAGCACAACATGGGAGGAAGTGCATATGGTCAGGGTAGGCAAGCACAGGTCGGCACCCAAGAGTGACCGCTTTCTTACATCTTTCTTTTGTTGCAGTGAAATACATATAACATGAAATTCGCCACTGAAACTATCTTGAAGTCTCTAATTCAGTGGTTTTTACTACGTTCACAAGGTGAGGACCAATCAGCACTATCTAGTTCCAGAACACTTTCATCGTTTCAAAAGGAACCCCCATGTCCCCCTGCCACGGCCCCTGGCAATGACTGATCTGTTATTTGTCCCTCTGGATTTGCCTCTTCTGGATGTCAGACCACATGTGGTCATCTGTGACTGGCTTTTTTCCTTTAGCAGAATGTTTTCAAGATTCGACCGTCTTGTAGCTGGTGTCAGTATTTCCTCCCTTTTCGTGGCCATAGGATATTCCATTGGATGGATGTACCACCTTTTGTCTTATCCACTCGTCTATTGATGGACCTCTAACTGTTTCTGCCTTTTGGCTGTGTTGTGACCAGAGCCGCTGTAGACACCGGTTTTCAGTTCTTAGGAGTGGAATCGTTGGGTCATACGCTAATTCTACGTTTAACTTATCGACAAATCATTTCCTTACACTTTGCACTGTGGGCATCTAGATTGCTTTAGCCTCGTGCACACTCACCCATTTATGACTTTCATCCCATGTCACCACCATCCCCATCCACATTAGCAGCTTTGAAGCAGAGCGGTTGACGTTGAGGGCCACAGAGGACGCTGGAGCACACAGGCAATGCCGGTTACGGGGCTGGAGAAGGCGGGAGACGGCAGAAGCATCAGGCTGTCATTCTCAGGAGACAGGACTTCACATTGTTGGTTGCAGGGAACCCAGAGAAGAGAAAGCATTGGGGGAACTCTAGGTGAGCTGAAGGAAAGGTCTCAAGCTCTGCCTTAAGATATGGTTCACAGGGAAAGGGGTGAGGTCACTTTAGTCCTGTTCTGTCCCAGAGTCGAGGGAGAGAGTAGAGGGGAGGTACTCCCACTGTGTCAGCCTCAGTTTCTCAGACTGGAAATGGGCATAATAGGCTTTTCCTGTGAGTCTTAGGTGGGATGCTGGGTGTAAGCAGGCTTTGTGATCTGCAAAGCTCAGGGTAGGAGTTTCCACTGGAAATGCCTGTTCAGGTAGCTTCTGGAACATGGTAGAACTTCAGGAAGACAGCTATTTGACTCTAAGGAGGCATCTGAGAAATTGTGTGTGGCTTGAAATTCTATCAAGGGAGACCCGTTTACGATATAAATGGGGGAGCAGGCTACTTATATGAACCCAGCAGTGAATCCCCAGGTGTGACTTTTGTGTTCAATAAATTGGAATTTTCATATATTGGGTTTTCAGCTCAGCCAAATTCTGAAAAGTTTGTCCAAACCACATGGAGGCGGAGGTGGCAGACTTTGCTTTCTGTGTTTTGGAAAATAGGGACTTTCTCCCAAGCAAAATCTTATCTAAAAGAAGCCCGGGGCCTCCCACATGGGCTTCAAAGGAGAGAGTTCTGGACAGAGGAGGAAAGAAGAGACTGTGCTTTCCCCACCCACGAGCCTGAAGGTCAAACCTGGTTGTTAAGGAAGGGGGCGTGGTGATCTTACCTGGGAAATTTATAGATTACCGAGACTGGCAGGGAAGGAGACCAGGGACTTTCTCTGGAAGGACACGGATCTTTTCAACTCCGAGTCAATCTTTTTGTAGAGGAAACTTCAGCCCATGCCAGTCACTCGGTACTAATGACCCCATTTAGTTTTCCCAACAACCCCTTGACTTACAAAGCCAGCAAGGGTCAGAAAGGTAAAGTGGCTTGCCAAGGTCATAGGGCAAGTTAAACACTGGGGTCAGGATCTGAAGCCAGATCTCATGGCTCAAGGCTTGGGGCTGGTTCCACCAAGCTGCCTTGAAGTCCCCTTGAGACCAACAAAGAGTTGGACATGCAGGTGGCATCTGGGACAGAAAGAATCTTCTAAGTGGTCAGGGCAAATGTGACCCTATGGGAGGGTCATTTGTGTCTTGTCTCTCTGGCTTACCCTGGAAAGCCCCATATCATTTGCTGAACTGCTTCCTAGAATCCTTCTCCGTTTGCAGAACTGCTTCCTAGAATCCTTCTCCAGAATTTATGCCAAGGGCAGCCAAAGGCCAGGCTTGGCCTAGGGGCTTGTAAATGGGCACTCAGGGCAAAGGGTCAGTCCTACTTATGTGACCCTCCTTGCCTGGGCCCACTGCCAGTGGGGGAGTGAGTCTGGGCTCATCAGCTCCCCACTATCCTGAGCATGCGTCTGGCAACTTGCAGAGAATCCCCAAAGACTGACCTTGCCCGAGCAAGATTGCTTGGGATTCAGACCGTACGGCAAGAGTAGGCACGTTGGGCTGAGACCAGGGTTCAAAACCCAGGCTCATTACTTGCTTAGCCAAGTTTCTTTTTCTCTCTGTGCTTTGCTCTCTCTGTGGGACCAATACCGGTCAGAGAGAAGGGGTGAGCTGCTGTGAGAACACACAGGATGTGAGAGCCCATGGGATGCCCGTCCTGTCAAAAGTGGGGGCTATTCAAAGTGTCCTGGGGCTCCCCCAGCTCCTAACAGTCACCTGCAAGGATCAACTTTGTACCCAAAGAGTGAGCATGGCTGCTTGGTCCCTGGTGTAGCTCTGGGGACACCGGGGGGGGGGTGGGGAACACGGATAGCACGATGACCAGTCGGGGGCCCTGTCCTCCAGGAACTCGCCGTCTAGGGAGGAAGCAGAACCATGCCAGCCAGTGGGAGAAGGGCTGCTGCAGAGGGACGTACAGGGATCCTGGGCGACAGAAGGATGACCCTGTCTGGGGCCAGGGAAGACTTCCCAGAGTGAAAGTCTAGGGGAGAATCTAAATATTTAAAAACCTGCCCGTCACGGTCACTGGCCGATCAGAAGGAACACTGATTGTAGATATTCCAAAGAACCCATCAGCGTGATTATTGATGCCCTGGGAAGGGGCATTTGATTTGGATCCCATCGGACGAATAAGAGTTCTTCGGACAGCTGACAGAAAGGACAATCCAGGCAGATGGAACAGCATGAGCAAAGGCCTCATGACTAAAAAAGGAGGGGATGCTTAGAAGGGTGCGGCTAGAGCACAGGCTATGTACGGGGGAGAGGGTGCGGAAGAGGGGGTCTTAAATACCAAACTAAGTTTGGGTGACATGGTCAGGACACCTCTAATGTGGCTTTCCACTCTGGCGACTCTGACACGTGGACACTCCAGTGAGAGCTTCCAGGGTCTGAACACTACTCCCATTCCGGCCCTATGACAGACACCCCCTTAGGAAAATGAGGTAGCTCGGGGTCTGGGTGCAGCCTCCTTTCTCCAGGAGAGGGGTCAGCAAGGGCAGGCGGGAAGAAGAGCTCCATCAAGGGCCTCTAGAGAGTCTTTTGGACATGGACACTAAGATAGACCCTTAGTTGTATGAGTGGCACCCACATAGGGGTTGGTGGAAACGCGGGTGATGTGGGCTTTCTCCCAGAGTAACACCAAGCCTTCTTGTCTGCTCAGGGAAAAACTTAGGGATGTTTGGGGGCTAAGGGGCCTGGTTCTAGCCCAAGGTCTACTGCCGATGTGCTGTGTGATCTTGAGGAAGGGACCAACCTTCTCTGGGTCTTAGGGTCTCTGTATGTAGCACGAGGGAGCTTGTTCGTTCCTCAGTCATTGTACCCGGTCTCGTGGCAAACATACGGGGTTTGGACTCAGGCAGAGCTGAGGCTGGATCTCTGTTTTGGGATATACAAGGTGTTTGACTTTGAGCAGGTGGTGAGCCCTGAGCCTTCATTTTCTCACGGAGAGGGTGTAGACTGATTGGTGTGGTCAGTACTGTATGGAACAAGTAAGAAGACTCTGGGGTCCAGGAGACAAGACAGTAGAACCCTCCCTTCCTCGCCTTCCAAGGATGTCCTGTGCTTGCAAGCCTGCTCTGCTGGCCCCAGGGCCTTGGCTGAAGCTGGAGGTCAGCAGGGAGCGAAGAAGAAAGCTATACTATTTACTGGCCCCCTTTACGACCCTCTTGAGCATTTAAGGGGGTGCTGTCAGTACCAAGCTGCGTTAAGCCAGGGCTGACCCAAGGCCAGCAGAATCCAGGCCCCCCCGGTGACTAGAGGCCACGCAGAAATCCAGGAGAGACAGAGGTGAAGAGAGAGACCTCCATGGAGCTCTGAGGAGCAAACTCTGGGAGAGAGGGCGTGGGATTTCCTCCAGAGCTGGCTTTAGGAAGTTTTTCTCCAGACGTGCTGATGAGGTTGGTCTCCATCTCCAGCGTCCCAGGAGGGCTTCAGTCAAGAGCCGCTTTGCCTTGCAGCAGTTTGGGAATTGGATTTGGGTCGGATAATCCTTTTTTAATCCCATGCATTTGCTTGCTGGTTGTTTGCCTCATTTTTTTTTTCTTGGATGTGCCTGCCTGCTCAGGTGGGTCCTGGGCTGGGTTCTGCGGGTGAAGAGGCTTTCCTCTGTCTGGAAAGCAATAGTTGCTCAGTAAATATTCCTTCCCTCTCATGGTCACCAACAAGCACCTTTGACCGGGACCCTGGTTTTGGTTGTCTGGAGCCCCCAGACTAACCAGTTCCTTCATTCCCTGCAAGTGGGCTGAGCTTACGGTATACCCCTCCCACTCCCCCCCTACCGGCACCCCCCCACACACACCAGAATTCTTAACCCAGAGCACAGGAACTCCTCGGAGAGCCCGCAGGATTGGCTTCCTGTCCGCTTCCTTTCTCCTCCTCCCCGGTGGAGGCTGGGCTGGGGCGCAGCTGGCCGGCTCGGTGGGGGGGCTCTCCCCAGACTGCTTCTCAGCACAGCCCCTCAACCGTCACACCCGGGTCTGCATTCCTCCATCCTTAATGCCTCCTCTGGGAACACAGGCTTTCAGAAACCTGAGAAGACCAGCCAGCCGGTGCAGGCCAGAGGGAGGTGGGCCCAGACTGGCGGGGGTGGGGGGCAGGGAGGGACTTGGCTCTGCCTTCGCTGGAAACAGAAACCTCAGGCCTTCCCCTCCACTTTCAGCGGCTCTGGGCTTCCAGGCCAGGGAGCAAAGAGCTCTGGCTTTTGCTAAAATCCACCTGGGGAGATGGGGGCTGGAGAAAAGGAGTCACGGTAGTTTGCAAATGCAGAGGACTTCTGCCACTTCTACCTGCCGCAAAGGTTTCCCCAGCAGGAACCCTTCTTTGCCCCTTTAGGCTTCCAGAACAGGGCAGACTACGGGCAGGACCAAAAACAACCAGAGAGGTGAAGCTGTGAGCGCTGGACCACACGGCCAGGAGGTGGAGGGGTTGGGGTTCAAATCCAAGTTGGTTCCACACCACAGTGACTCCAAGTACACGTGTCCCAGGTGCAATCAGCAGGATGGCCGTCCTGCCCACCTCTGTCCCTGGTAAGCAGAAGCCGTTCTTTCCTTCAGGGATGCCTTCATACCATCCTTGTGATCTCCCACGCCCCAGCCCCCACTAAGAACTCACTTGGAATCTTAAATTGGTGATTCATGTAGACCTGAAATAATCATTAGATATTGATTTGTCCAATTCCTTCTCCTCGTGGGTGGGATAACCTAGACTCGTGAAAGGGCCATGACTTGCTCATGTCAGACCCAGGCCTCCTTGCACACAGCCTGCTTCAGTGGAAAGAGTCTGGAAAGAAGGGAAGGAAGAAAGGAAGGAAGGAAGGAGGAGAGAGGGAGGGAGGAAGAGAGAAAGGGATGAAAAAGAAGGAAGGAAGAGAGAGAGAGAGGGAGGGAGGGAGAATGAAGGGAGGAAGGAAGGGGGGAAGGGAAGGGAAGGGAAGGGAAGGGAAAGAGGGAAGGAGGGAGGGAGGAAGGGCAGGTCTGGTCAGGCAGACGGACTAGACTTGAATCCTGATTCTGCCATCTACTTTCTGGGTAACCCTGGCCAGTCAATGTTACTTTTTTTAGGACTTCACTCTTCTCGCCTATTAAAGGGGGATCTTGACATCTTCATCGAGGGGCGCTGGAAAGATGAAAGGAGGTCCTGGGTTTGGGTGCAGTGGCATAGTTCCTGGCACACAGTAGGCGCTCAGTACAGACTGGCTGCCTTCCTTCTTCCTTAGCAAAGGAAAATGGAATCTTAAGGCATTGAGACCAGGGTTCCCCTTTACAGAACCTGGAGAGGGGGATAGATTGGGCCAGCAATGTGCTAGCCAGCGATGTGGCTGGCGAGAGCTGAGTCTTAAGAGCTCGTTGTTAAATACTTGGGAATTGCAAAGGCTCTTGTCGGTAGCCTTAAACCAGCCATGGTGGGTGTACTTTACACCATGGAAATTGGCAAACACTACAAATCAGGGATTTTTTTTTTTTTAAAATAAAAGCATATAGTATGGAATTTGCCAGGAGTGGGAAGTGACTCACAATATCATTATGCCTGTTGTACAGATGAGAGTCTGGGGCTAGCTGTGCCGGCTCACTATATCTGTATATCTATTATAAATTGCAGCTTCATTATTTTCCCCCCGGCTGCAAGACCTTGGGCAAGTCATTTCACCTCTCTGAGCTTTTTTTGGTCAGGCATAGAAACTGAGGTCAACAGCCAGCTGTGTGGGTTTCTGTAAAATGGCATAACACCAGCACCCACTTCATGGGCTTGTTGGAATCCTGAAATGAAACAACACAAGTAAAATGTAAAGCGCTAGGTTTTGAGTCTGATCAACACTTGGTATTAATATTATTTTCAGCCAGATGATAACTTGCTCTCCATACCTAATCACAAGCCTATGAGAAAGATGTCATCACCTCCAACTAAGGAAACGGAGACCCTGGCTCATGGTCATATGGCTAGTAGGTGGCAAACCAGGTTTTGAACCCTGGCCTGATTGGCTCCAAGGTGGGGTTTCTGCCAAGCCCCTCGGCCCCAGCCCAGTTCTGGGGGACTGAGTGTGGGGGACAGGTGGCTGTCTTGGCCACTGGCTTCTGGCAGAAGTCATGGGGTCAGCATGTTTGCCTATCCCAGGGGTCTGCCAGAGCAACCCTACTCAGAGCCCAAAGCCTCTGATTTTGAGCCAGTGTCCATACATGCCTCTTTTTCAGGGTTTTGGAATCCCCAGACACCCTGCCTCTCCTTGGGTGTGATCCGCTACCCAGGTATCCTGCCTCAGGGAATCACCCCAAAACAGCAATGGCCACCCCAGAACCAGGTGCCTCAGAACATGATCAAATGAGGGAAAATGGAATTTCTTTCTCAATGATGGGTTAACCCCTTGCTGCTCCCATTCCTGGTACGGAGGGCTGATTTAAGGAAGCAGGGAGGAGCAGTGCCCAGACTCTGGCAAGCATCTTCTCAAATAAACACAATCAACCCTTTTCTGATTCCCCTGCCCCTGCCTTCATCCTCCTTGCTCCCATTCTCGTTGGCCAGTCTCCAGGCTCCATCTGGTTCCTTCTCCTCTCCTTGCCCCCAAGATGAGCCTGGCATGTCCTGAAGCCTAGAAAATTTGCACCTGTTCCCAGAAAACCAAGGGCAGGGCTGAGAAATGCAACAACTAAATACCCGTCTCCTCCTTTGCAGCACTCCTTTCACGTCCTGATGGGTGGGTGGTGTCATCGGCCCTAAATCCAGAAGGCCCTTTCCTCCATCTGCTCGGAGAGCGGCCAGCACCACCAGGCACACAGGGGAGGCCTCAGGCCCAGAGGAGGCTCACCTTCGCCACATGCTCTAGGAATTTCAGAAGGGCAGTTGGAGCCCCTCTCTTGGCCCCCAAAGCCAAGTGGATGCCTGGATGCCTGGGGGAGAAATATGGCCAGCCTGGGACCCTGCTGACGGAGTTCCAAGCAGAGTGAGCTAGAATGCAGATTTTATTTTCTTAAATTTTGTTTCCTTAGATTTTATTTAGACAAACTGATGAACTTCTGCGTACATCCATTTTCTCATCTGTAAACATGCTCATCGGGGACATGGACGCCTACATCCCAGAGTGGCTACGTGGACCACACGCATGCTTGACTTGTTCCCCGGCTGAGGTGATGATGGATTTCTTCACTGGACCGTAACTGTTCCATTTGACAGGAATAACGGGGTGGCCTTATCATCGATTGTCCGATCTAAGTCACTTTGGAGAATCAAAGGGGACACTGTTTTTAATGATGCTGGGATGCTTGGCGTTTGTCACGAGTCAGTGGCACTTGAATTTGTTCGTGGAAATAGCAAGTCCCGAAGGGTGATGCAGGGAGATGCAGGGGTGTGGCAGTATCCCCGGGGGAGGGGTCTACCACGATAAGCCCACAGCACATGCAGAGTTGGTGACTGTCACTGCCAAAGATGGAAGGAGATAGCTGTGTATCAGCCATTATCACAGGATCAGCAAAGCATAAAAAGCTTACGAGATGCTTCTCTCTGGGCAGGAAGAGCCATGATACCCAGTACCTAACATACCGTTCCTTACAGTGGCCTCTTAGCCTTCCCAGACCTTCCAGCCCGGGAGCATGGCATCTCACTCTTCACCAAACCTTCTTAGGAAGAACACGATCTCCTGTGACTACCACAATCCTGCAGAGGGGCTAACTGCCCCCATTTTACAGATGAGCACACTGAGGTCCAGAAGAAAGAGGTAGATTGCCTGAACTTGCACTACTGAGTTTTCAAGTCTCAAAAGAACCCAGGCCTCAGTTCCTTCAACAGCCTGGAGCTGGAAAAAAAAAAAATGAACCCCAAAGCCACACCTCACAAATGAACTTGGAGGCTGTTAGAGAAATTTCTCTTCTTTGCATCTCCAGTATTTTCTGTTTTGCTTGTCTCTCAGCCAGACTGTAAGTCCCCGAGAGTCAGAGCTAAGGCTGAAACTTCTGGTTGGTACACAGAGCGAGTGCCAACTTAATGGGGATTACATGCAAATATTTTAGAATACTATGCACTCATAAAAAAGAAAGTAGCTCTTAATGAAGTGGTAGGAAGTGGTCTCCAAGAAGTGAAGAAAACACAAGGTGTAGAGCAGTGTGGACCAGTTATCATTTGTACAAAAAATGAGAAAATACACACACACACACACACATATATATACACACACCCACACAAAACACACGCTGTTTGGGAACAGAGAGTGTTTGGCAATCCTGGTTCCCTCCAGGGGAAAGAAGGAGGTGCCTGGTGGGGAAAAGAAAGGAAACATTTCCCCCACGTATCTTTCTGGCACCTTTTGAATTTTGAACTGTGGGTAACAGCTCTTAAAAAAATAAATGTTTTAAAACTTAAAATCGCTCAAAACGAGGTATACCATTTAAAAAAGTGAACTGTCTGATGGCATGGGGGGAGGAATGGCTCCCTGCGTTCCTGGTTAGTTGATTTCCAAATGGTTAGTTGATTTCCCAGCATTCATTGGGCAACAGGAAACCCTAGAAGGTCAAAGTTGATGGGACTTTTAGAGATCCACTCCTCACTTTGCCAGCTGGGGAACTGGCCCAGGATCACAGAGGGAGTACATGGCAGAACTGGGGTGGGAGAGAGGGAGTCCTGACACACAGTCCTGACTCCTTCCGCAGCCAGCTGGGATTGCTGCTCTTGGAAAGCTCTGTAATCTCGTGGTTGAATACATAGCCATCAGGATGTGAAGACCCCTCAGACCCCCCATTCTGTATTGAATATAATATAAAAATTGAAACCCCCAGTACAGTGGCTTTGCACACAGCCAGGGTGACCCTAACGTTGATCACCCAAACCAAGGTACTTTTGGACTGAAAAGGATGCTCTTCATAACAATGTCTCCCAGACAATAAGCAAAAATGAGACTTCCTGGGAAAACTGAGACTGTCCCCCCCACAAAAATCCCCACCATCGGGACACTGGCAAGAAGACCTTTTGTCCAAAGGGCCTGGTCTGATTCTAGTCTTTCATGCCTCCTCTCGTCTCCCACTGCTTCCTTTCCAAATACTGACGACAATGGCAAACCAGGGTTCAAATCCTAGCTGTGTTCAAACCACATTACTACTCTGAGCCCCAGCTTCTCCATCTGTGAAACAGAAAGCATGACCCCCGTCTCGAGAGTTGCTGGGAGAATGAAATGTCTCACGCGGAGCTGGGTGCAGAGACTGTGCTGGCAATAGCAGCTTCTCTTCCTCTAATACAGAGAAATAATGAAACGGCACAGGCCTAATCCCGAAACTCTTGGTGGTGAACAGAGAGAGCCTTTCTCCCAGACTAGATTCACAAATGCCACTGTGGGAGGAAGTGTCAGGCAGCATGCTCAGGGACATGTTGATTCTAATTCTGGGAGTCAGTTTGTGAAGCACTTCGTCGAGGTGACTCATTTGGGGACTCGCTGAAAAATCCTTTGAGTTAAAAACAAAAGTTGAATGGGGCTCCGGTTGCACCCTTTTCCCTCTACCCCCTACGCTGACCAGGGTAGTGGGGGTAGTGCAGGGAATCTGGAGGGTCTCTGGGCTGAATTTGACCTGATTTTTCCCCCTAGCATATCACCTGGGGCTGGGACCAGGCCAGAGGGAAGGAAGTGGGTGAGGAAAACAGTGAACGCTCCACCCTGTCAGCTCCTGAATTATAGTCCAAGAGGGCAGGAAGGGGGTGGAGGTGAACAAGCTTTCTTTATCCCCTAACACTTAGCATTAGTGCCAGCTTGCCTGTAGTCAGACCCATCTCTGCTGATTGCAGAGATGTGCACTGTGTGACCTGGGGCACGTTGCTTGACCTCTCTGAGCCTCAGTTTCCTAACTGGAAAATGAGGATATCAGGAGCACCTGTTAAAGGGGCTCCATGAGGCTGGGTTAGGGCTTTGCAAACTGCAGTGGTCCCCGTGTTTTTCCTCCTGGTGGTCTGGCGCCACCCTCAAAGTTTCTGTCAAAGGGGAATTTCAGGTTCTTGCTCTGTAGCTTACCAGGACTGTTCTTGGAACCTGGGGCCTGTCCTACATACAGAAAACCTCTCATCACTTTCCCTCTGCTCAAATGTCACCTCATCAGAGAGGCCTTCTTCCAGCACCCTCTATGAAAAAGCACCTCTGGGCTTTCCTATCCCTTCCCTGTTTTATTTTCTCCACCAAACTTCTTTAACCTCAACCATGGCAAATATTTGCAATTGCTTCCTCACGTGCCCCACCCCCAGTCTGAAGCCCCAAGAGAGTCAGGGCTATATTTTGTTCACAAGCATATCCCAGTGCCTAGAATAGCACGTGATCCATATAAGGTGCTTATAGATGTGTGTCGGGGATTGAATGAAGAAACTGATTTTGCTGCATTGATATGGTCAATATCACTGATCTGCTAGTCACACTGCAACACGGTCTCAGAACTTTTATATTTATTTCTGTTACTTTTTGCCATGCTTATTTCTTATAGCTGCCTCTTCAGTCTCTCTGGTATTTATTGTAATGCATATCATGCGAAGTGAGACTGTAAGTAAGTCCCCAACGAAACCGCTAACCAATGTGCAAAATGACACGTTCTGTCCCTGTTGGTTTGTGGAAGGTCTGGGACTGGGCTGGGTCCTCTGGGCCAGCTGCTTCCTCACCTGTCTGCTCTTACACAGCAGCCCAGAGCTATGCTGTTCAGGAGGTAGGACTGCCTAGATTAGGTGCACAGGCACTGGAATTAGACGGTCTGTGGTCGAGCTACGTGCTCAACCACTTATTAACTGGGTGACTTTGAGCAAGAGAATTTGTTTCTCTCAGTTTCTGTTCTAAGCCTCCTTTGTCCCATCTGTAAAATGGGCATGAAGGTAGCATAAGACCTCCTTCAGAGAATGGCTGTGCAGTTGTGAGGCTGGCACACGGTGGGTATTCAGTTGGCATCATTATAGTTATGGATCACACCTAGGCAGAGCGTTGGGGTAACCGCTCCGTGCTCAGCGGTCAGTGTCCCTCCCTGGTTCTAGTCTTCCTGGGGGAACACAGCACAGTTCTGCCTGAGGAGCACAAGCAGTCATTGTGGAAACAGGAACTGTGTGAATCAGGCGCGGCCCTTCTTGGGGGAGGAGGTGTGTGTCTGTTCCCTTAAGGAGTGCACCAGGGAACTGAGCAGCAGCCTTTGGGGCCTTACGGAGACTCTGTCTCCTTAGAGGGGGTCTTAAGCATTCATTAGTAGAGCCTTCCAGAAACCTTTGCACATTGGCTTTTACTGTCTTGGGGTCCACAGGATTTGGAGAGTTCCAGATGAGGAGATGCTGGCACTTTTAGGGCAAGGAGCCGCACCTTCACCACCGTGTGGAGATACCCCTGGAGCCTACTTCTGAATGTGTGTTTGCATTCAGTAGGCACATAATAAGCCCTAGCTGACTGGCCAGTGTGACCAGGCCCGAGAATGGAGCAATGTTAGTAGATGGGTCCCCAAGGATGCGGGGGAAGGATCCACGGAGTTCGCTGACTTCCAACCCTAATCCTAAGTGTCTAGAACCCGAGAAGGGGGGAGGGGAGTCTGCCGGGTCTGACTCGCCGTAAGAGTTTGGGCCTCAGTTTCCCCGTCTTTGAAATGGGGGGCTTGGCTGGTCGGATCACTCGCGGCCGGAGGGGCTCCGGGGCGCTGAGGGGTCCTGGCGCCATGCTGTAGCCTCCGGGCGCCCCCCGGGCCAGCGTGGCGGCAGCGCGCACGAGCGCAGGGGGCGGCGCGGCCCCGCGGTGGGGAGGGGCGGGAACGCGCGCGGGCCCGCGCAGGCGGCGGCGGAACCCAGCGGACGGGCGTGCGGCCGCGGCGCCGCCGACTCGTGTGGGACCCTCCGTTCCGGCCGGCCGCCCGCCGGGCCGCGCGCCGCTCCTCCCGCCAGCAGCCGAGCCGCCCGCGCCTCGGTGAGTGGCCTGGGACCGGGGCCCGGCAGGGTCGGACCGGGGAAGGGGCGGGGGCCCGACGGCGGGGCGGTCACCCCCAGCCGGGGCGACGGGGGTGCGCGTGCGCGCGCGCGCGGCCGCGACTCGGCGGGGGACAGCGGGCGGGGGTGCACGCGGGAGGCCGGGGCGCGAGTGAACTAGCGAGTCTCAGCGTGTCGGCGGCCGTGCGTCCGAGCGTGCGTGGGCGGCGTGTGTCTGTGTGTCCCTCGGGGTGTGCGTGCTGGGGCGGACACCGTGCGTGTGCACGTCGGAGGGTCTGGGTTGGGTGGCTTGCGGTGAATGAGTGCGGGGGACACGGGCATGGCTCCCCTGTTAGCCATTTATTGTTTACTATTTGCCGGGGAGTGTGCCAAGGACTTCACGTGGGATCCCACTTTTGTGAAGGAGTTGTGTGGGTTCAGGGAGTATGTGTGCGCACGTGGGTGAGCGTTCACAAGTGATTTGTGTGTGCATTAGTGAGCTTGCGAGGACAAAATTTCTGTATACGCCGCGAAAGAGTATTTTCTGCCCAGGAGTGTGTGAGTGTGTTTACTATGGAGGGTGAGGGTCCCCCCTTGCACCCACCAGGGGTCTTGTAGGATGTGCCCACCCCTGGCCCTGATGCCAGGGAGCCCACGGAGAGAAGTAGGCTGGGGGTGGGCACCCGGTGGGTGCTGGGCCTTGTGTGGTGACTGAGGGCGGAGGTCAGACCCGAAGAGCTAGGCTGGGCTTGACAGAGTAGGGGAGGCCTTGGAGCCAGGCCTTGGTGGGGCCAACTGGCAGGACCCAGGATGCTCATGCTGGGCTAGGGCCCTGGTGGGCCTAGCAGAGCTACTTGGCCTGGTACTAGGGGACTTGTGTTCAGTTCTTCCTAAATACTCCTCTGGGTCTCTTGGGTTTGTTCTTGCCCCTCTCTGGTCCTGGCAGATTATAACCTTTCCCCCAGGCCTTTGGGGTTGACAGGGTCCTGACCCTGGAAAGCCCAAAGGTCCCAGGACACTTGTCTGTGTATTGGAGGGTCTCTCCCTCTCTGCCTGCTCTGCTAAGTAGATAGATATTAATCTGATTTATTCATTTGGTGAGCCTGGGCTCCAAGCATGAGCCCTCAGGACAGTAACAAATTGATCACAGCAGGCTTGGGACACTGGTTTCCAAAGTCTGTCCTGCAGTTTTGACGGGCCGTTTTTTTGGGGGGGGGCTTTATAAATGTCGAAAATCTCTGCTGTCGAAAGTCTTCATTGCTTTAAGGGCAACTTTAGAAACACTGAGCTCCCTTGTTCGCCCTGAATTTTCCCAAAACTCAGCTTGCCTTTCTGAGGGGAAAATGTCGTGCGCAGGCAAATCTTGGAGGCACATTTAAAAATTGTGGTGTTAATGGAAGAAGAATTTCATTGAAAGGGACGGACGCGCAGAGCTGAGCCGGCTGGAAGCGTCTGTTCCCAACGCAGCAGCTTCCCGAGTGAACTTTGGACGTCTTCTTTTAGCAAACAAAACCTGGAAGGAAACAAAAAAGATCCACATTCTTTTTCTTTTTTGTCCTAAAAAAATGAAACACACACACACACAAAATACCTTCTGGGTTTGCTGGAAATGTTGCCTCTCCTCTCCCCTCAAGGCCGGGCCCTCCCTCTATCCCCCACCCCCAAATAAAATATGCCTGTGGGGAGCTGTGAATGAGTCACTCCCTGGCAGAGAGCCCCACGGGCAAACATTTGGGAAGGTTCTTGCCTAACTTCCCAGAAGAAAAGGCCCAGGATTTAAAATGGTCCCTGTGGTTTGTCAGCCTCTGCCGTCCTGTCTGCTTCGGAAATGACTAAAAAGTAGTTTCTGTATTCAGAAAATAAAGTCTCAGACTGAAGCAGTGGCCCAGGTTGGTCTGGGCTTTGGGCCATTCAGATTGTTCAGGTTTCAAGAATGGAAGCTCCTGGCTTTGGGTTGGGGGTTGGGGAGTGGGCATTTCCAGTGGCCCTGAGCGAGGAGGGAGCAGGGAAAGGGGATGACGGGAAGGCGTGTTTAGGGAGCACCTACTGTGCAGAGAGACAGAGAGATCCAGCCTGGGACTGCTGAAAGGAAGTTGAGGCAGAGTCCTGTCACCTGCTTGACTTCAAACCTGTCCTCTGCACCAGGGATGTGACACTTGTCTCCTGAAGGTGCACAGATGGGGTGCCCAGTGCTTTCATTCACACCTGCTCCTTTAGTCTGCCCCATGAGGTAGGGGGTTGTCATCTCCATTTTACAGATGACGTAACTGAGGCTCAGAGAGATGAAATGCCAGGCATGGTTTCATGAAAGTAGCCCACACCTAATGGCCACTATTTATCAAAGGTATGCTATGTGCCAGGCATGGTGCCAAAAGCTTTAAGGGCCTTAATTCATTCAGTCCACTCAGCAACACGCAGATGGGAGCTATCATGACACCCATTTTACAGATGAGGAAACTGGGGACACGGAGAGGTGAAGTCATGCGCCAGAGACCATGGACTGCTATGCGTTTGACCCTGGGATTGAACTCAGACTTGTCTGAGCAGAGCCTGCACAGTCTTCCCACAGGACCTGAAAAGTCATGGTCCCTGTATTCCAGGTTCTTGTGGGGCTGGGTTCCTCGCCAGGCTCCCAGCTTGGGGGAGAGGCCTTCCTGAAAGGGCTGCCCTCCTTCCTTGTCCTCTTCTGCCCCTCTGCTGTGGACATCCCACACCCAGGGCCGGGACTATCAGCTAGAAAGGGCTCACAGTTCACATTTTTTTCTTTCCTCATGAAGTGCCAGAGATTGGTTTCAGAAGGGAAGTGTCAAAACAATCGTCAAAAAGAGAAGAATATCCCCTTCCTCTTCTCTGGTCAGGCCAAGCAAGGGAGTTAGAGCCTGGAGGGAGGAAGACCCTGGTGAGTCATCCAAGATGAAATGCGGGTTGGCATCTCCAGGCCTGTGCGGGGAGGAGTCCGCTGGAGCACTGCCCTCAGGAAGAGCCCAGTGTGTTCCAACCCTTGGTGATGGCAAGTTACCCCCGGACTCCCCGTTCCAAACATCTGACAACAGGATCATTTCTGCATAGGTTTCTTGTCACTCTCTGTTCTGGCCCTGTGCCTGTCTCTCTGCCTCATTCATTTCCATTCTTATCACGGGTTTCAAGACATGGTTCCCAAAAGGAATGTAGTGTGTGAGGACCTGTGCGGTTTGGGGGGTGTGCGGGTGGCCCCTGCAAGGGTCCTTTGATGTTGGAAGGAAAAGGTATTTCTCTCCCAAGTACGCTCTGCGAATTGATGAACATTTGCAAATTGCTTTGAGATGCGTTAATTTAAGGTGTGAAATAATAGATCTTGTGCGAAGGCTCAGCCACGTTTCTGGCATTGATGGATTTCTCTCCCGTCTGGCCTGTGATTTGGGGAGGTAAAAATAGTCCTTGTTTCTACATTTTTTCATCTTTATTTATTTATTTATTTTTGCTGATGTCATTCTTCTGAAGCGGTGTGTACATCAGCATGGACCTTCCCTTGGCTGTCACTACGGATGGTTGCCAGAATGCTGGTCACCAGGACGTGCAAGGGTCCTAGGGATCAAGGGTGCTCCCGGGGTATGTGTGGGGAGGTCATCTGGGGTGGTCTCACCCTGGGTGTGTGAAATTGCTTTAAAACGAATGGGAGGTAGATGGCCAGGATTCGCCAAAGATCTTCAGTGGACTTTTTGGTATTTGGCCATTTTATATCTGACTCTTGGGTAGTGACAAGATGGTCTTTGGGGAAATGTTTTTTTATTTTATATATATATTTTTAGTGATTTATTTATGTATTTATTTAAGGTGAGTCCATTGCCCACTGTGGGGCTCGAACTCATGACCCCAAATCAAGAGTCAGATGCCCCACCAACTGAGCCAGCCTGGTACCCCCAAAATGTTTTTATTTTAGAAAGAAAAAATCAGGGGCGCCTGGGTGGCTCAGTGGGTTAAAGCCGCTGCCTTCAGCTCAGGTCATGATCCCAGGGTCCTGGGATCGAGCCCCACATCGGGCTCTCTGCTCAGCGGGGAGCCTGCTTCCCTTCCTTTCTCTCTGCCTGCCTCTCTGCCTACTTGTGATCTGTCTGTCAAATAAATAAATAAAATCTTAAAAAAAAAAAAAAGAAAGAAAGAAAGAAAAAATCAGGTCAGTCAGTGGCTTCACTCATTCCTGTCTGAGCTGGGTGACATGCTCACAGCCCCTTCTTTGGCCCAAACTGAATTAGAGCAACAGCCTCCTCAGACTCCGCTTCCAGACAGGACCGGACATTGGGGCAAATCGGTTGGTGGTGTAACTTCCTGTGACGTTCAATTTGGGAACTTGACCATGGAGTGTGATCTAGCATTTTGACATCTGTCCCTCTAACAGACTTGGCTGTGTGGAAACAGACCCACATACACAGCCTCTGCTGTGTTGTCTCCAACTCTGGATTTTTCCACAGACGACTGCTCTGGTGGTCTGGTGGCAAAGGCCCAGTCTTCTGGCCAGGCCTCTTGGCATCCACCAGCAGGATCACCGCACCCCAAACCCAATGGGCAGCTTTGGCTGGGCTCTCGGGGACAGATGAGTGAGGGGCCTGTGGAACTGAAAAGTGCAGCGGGGATCTGAAATGCATTCAGTTCCAAGGACCTTGATCCACATGGAGCCTTTCTTCCTTTCTCTTCCACATCTGCGTGATGGTGACCTCATAGAAAAGAAAAAGGGGCTTTATGTAGGAATTCCGTAGAGTGTGAAGGAATTTCTGCGAGGGAAGGGGGAGGGAAGCTGCCACTGAGAGCCAGTCAGGCTGCATTTCCTTGAGTTGTTTAAGTCTCACACTTCAAAATTGGGCTGGGGAGGGGCAGGCAGTGCTTGACCTTGGAGAACAGAGCTGGCGCCTTAGAGGAGACCTCCCCAAAGCCCAAGACTCCCTTAGAGGAGAACTCCTCAAAGTCCCCAAGTTGTAGTTGAGGAAATGGGACGAACCCCTCTCTGCAGGTGAGCAGGGGAGTCAGAATTTGTCCATGACCCCTCTCCCCAAGGTCAGCCCTCTCTTGTTCCTTGTTGTCCCCAAAGTCTTTGACAACTGGGAGTTGTCAGGAAGACATTTGCAAAGGGGCATTGGGTACCCTGCAAATGACCTTCGGCTCTACCCCCGATAAATCCAGTAGGCTCACCATCCAGAGAAGAGCCACATGCCCATTTTACAGAATGGAAACTGAGGCCCAAGGAGGGGAGGGTGCGAACCCACAATCACATTAAGAACTTGAGTTTTGGCACCGAGTGGAGTGAGGTGGGGCGTACCAGAGCAAGTCATTTGCCTCCTCGAGCCTCAGTGTCCCCATCTGGGAAACAGACCTCCAATGGCTGAGGGAAGAACGACAGGAAATAATGGGTGTAAAGCCCTCCACATGCGGGTGTCTCCCCAGAAATGCTTGATGCTCGCTGCCTGAGATTTTATGGGAGGTGAAGAAACTATGTGTTTATTAAGGACCTGCCCAGGGTCACTGGGCAGGAAGGTTGCTTCCCTGTCGAGAGCATTTTCAGTGCCCCTGCATCTCGAGGCGCTAAATCAGGCCACAAGCAGCATTGGGATCTCTCCCAGGTGCCACTGAAGCCTGGCCCTGTGGTCATGACCCTCAAAATAGCGGGAGGAGACATGGCAGTTTGGTAAAATGAGGCGGGACACAAATCAGGGTGCTCTGGGCGGTTCAGGGAAACGTTCAGAAGTCAGCATTTTGTGCTCCCCCACAACGCTCAGAAAGGGAGCCTTCGAAGGTTTTGATGCGTCCTTTTGGCGTTGGAGGGTCTCGGGAGGCCCTGAGAGCGGTGTCAGCCACAGTGTGTCATTAAGCAAGGCAGATGTTTTGTTAATTATTTACACAGTGTTGGGGGTGGGCAGGGGGCCCATCAGAGGTCTGTGCTGACAGGAGCGTCTGTCACAGACCTGGGCCTGGGGGCAGGAGTCCTCCTCAAGGGCCTGGGGGCGTCCCTTCGAGTTTGTGTGGGGCTGGCTTGTTGTCCTGAGGGAGAGGGCAGGGCCCACGGAAGTGGCCACCCTTCCAGAGGACGCTTCTGTGGGCATCTGTGCAGCTCTTTATACCTGACACCCCACCCTGGTGCGTGCGGTAAGCGGCGAGCATCAGTGGTTCGTGGAGTCACCCTTGAATCCAGCACCTCTCCTCCCTCACCTGGAAAATGGGCCAGTAGCCCCAGGCTCAAGGCCCTGGATTCTTGGACACTGGGCGAGGTGGGGGGTGATTTGCCTTAGAAACCCAACTTTAGGACTAGAATTGTCAGAAGGAAGGGGTCTCAGATAAGAGCCTTCCCCGAGAGGTCACAGAGGGCGAGGGACGCCAGCTGGGGACCCTGTTATGTGTTTTCTAGAAGGAGGGTTTGCACGGGAGTCATTTTAAGAAAAGATTCTCATATGAAATATCCATAATCTAGACGTCTGTGGAGACAGAAAGCAGGTTGGCGGTTCCCCGGGGCTGAGGGAGGAGGCACGAGGAGCTGCCGCTCAGTGGGAACGAGGCTTCCTTTTGGGTGATGAAAATGTTTCGGACCCAGAGAGGTGGCGAATGGGCCAAATGCCACCAAATTGTTCACTTTAAATGGGTTAATTTTATGTCACGTGGAAAATGTTTTTATACAAGGTTCTGATGCTTTAAAATATAGGCATGAAAGCCTCTCATTTTACAGATGGGGAGACTGAGGCCCAGGGAGGCTATGAGCAGTTTCCAGGGGCGTGGTTGACCAGGACGCTTTCCCACCTATCAGGCCAAGGCTCTGGTCGTGGGGCGTGGGCCTGGGCTGTGTGCAGAGAGTCTGCGGCAGAAACACAGACCTGGTCACTGCTGCGTGGGTGGAGCGGGCTCCCTGGTTAGCCACACGCGGCCGTCCGTCCACGCATTCCTTGGAGAAATAGCTCCTGACGTTGTGGGTCAGTGTTATTCTGGGAGCTGGCCTGGAGCCCCTCTCATGGCCCCACCCTGCAGCCCTCTAACCACCTGGGGAGGAGGACAGGGCTTGTGTCACACACCCCTGGGGGTGCCTGCAGGTGACATGTCCCTGGCTCACTCCCGGGCAAGCAGGAGTGCTGCTTTCCAGGGAGGAAGGGCCTCCGAGCGGGCCTCGAGGGAAACACGACGTCTGCCCAGCAGGATGGGCGCGGGAAGCCTGGAAGTCTGAGAGCGCTGGGGCGCAGGGCCAGTGGACCCCAGGGTGGCAGGGGGGGTGGCGCTGTGCAATGGGGAGTTGGGAGCGAGACCGGGGTCCTAGGCTGGGGGCAGCCCCCAGCAGGGGGAAGCCAGGAACTTCTGTCACTTCCTCAGCCGTTGTCCCCTGTTCTTTGTACGGGGACTAACCCTGTATTACGTTCCGTTCTAACCCGTCACACGGGTTAGCTCCCTTCCTCCTCCCGGCAGTTCTCCGAGGCGGGTGTCCTTATGCCGATTTTATGGACAGAGAAACAGAGCCGGAGACTCAAAGATGTGTGGCGCTTAGTTAATTGTCGCGGCACCGAGGTTAGTCTGTAGAGTTGGAAGACGGAGGCTGCCATCTGGAAACGCCTGTCGTATGGGCTGGGAGTTGGTGCCCAGGCGCGGGGCCCGGGAGAGGGCCTCCCAGGCAGCTGGAAGGAACAGCACGTACCAGGGAGCAAATGGTGGGAGAAGGGGCTGCCCAGGCCTCCAGGGATCTGGGGGAGATTTGGTCATTCTTGCGAGAACAAGTAACATTCTTGCTACCTCTGCCTCGCATTTCTAAATAGTCTTTCTCTCACTTACTCTGCTCCAGCCCCGGCGTCTCCTTCCTTTTCCTCAGACGTGATAAGCTCATGCTCCCCTCTGTCCTCTCTTCCCGAAATCCCTTTTCCCCCTTGTGTTCCCATGACTTGCCCCCAGCCCTCATTCAGGACACCACAAAAGTCACTTCTCCAAAGAGGCCCTGTTGTCCCTGTCCTGTTGAAATGAACCCCTCACTGCTTAACTCTCCATTCCCTGACTCGGCCTTATTTACCTTCAGGACCCTTACCCTTTCTGGATTCTGTATGTTTGTTATTCCTCTCTCGGACTAGAATGTAAGCTCCGTGAGGATAAGACTTGGTCTGTGGACTACGACTGGGTCCTCGGTGCCCAGGGTGGTTCCTGGCACATAGTAGGTGCTCAGTTAATATTTATAGAATGAACAGGAAGTTTCAAGTGGGCAAGTGGAAGGATGCTTGAAGAATGTCTATGTGGACTTGTTGAATCTGTTAGTAAACATTGCTTCTCCCAGTGGGCAGTGAAGGGCTGCGTTGTGCCCACTGAGCCACCGCTATGCAGAGAAGGTTTCTTAGATAAAGGCTCAGGTTATTCCTAGAGAGGTGCCTAGGCCTAGAGAAGGGCTTGTACCTGACGTTATCAGGGTCTCTTCCTTTGCTCCTTTCCTACTGATGGGGCTCCTGATGCCTATATAGGAGTGGCTTTGGTTTGGAATGGATGGGTATGTGTCTTCAAGCTGCATTTTCTATTGAGTATACTTTTTTTTTTTTTTTTAGAGGGCTTATCTTTTGAAGGTTGCTTAGGGAAAGGGAGGTGTTTAACTCTCCCAAGCAACTCCAGAGTCTACCCAGCCCAGAGAATGGGGAGTTGTGTGTTGAAAGGGGAAGGGATTGCCTAGTTGGTGTGGCCTTGGCGGGCTACCAGGGTGGGGGCCCAGATGGCAGGACCTCTGGGGACCACATGGCAGACAGACAGGGAGCCCACCCATAGGTTTGGTGGGTCCCATGGAGTCCAGCCGGATTTAGTTACACCAGGATCTAAAGTGTGGACTCGGTGTGCCTGAGTCAGTGTGTGTGCATTTCCTTTGTTCATCTCCCCCAGGACTTTTCGGAGCCTTTTGTGTTTGTTTTAATTGCCAGCCTCCTCAGCTCACCCAGGAGGGAATGAGGACTGGATTTTTGTCTATGCAGAGCCTGGGGACAAGGGTGAGGGCTGCCCACTCTTGATGGTGACAGCACAGCATTTGGGAACTATGCAAAGAAAATACTTTTACTCCAAGCTAACAACTTTTGTTTGCACATGCTTTATGACATCCCAGGCCTTCCAATATCCCCCGTCTGTCGGTTAGGCATGTGAAGACCACAATTTCCAAACTCTCAAAAGGGCAGTGGTCTGTAAAAGCATTTTAGTGACATTTGGGGACAGGAGAGGCTGTTTGGAAGATGCTATTTGGTTGCCAGTACATAAGAAGTTTCTGGATGCTCGAATGGCTTATGGGGTGGCATCTTTGAAACTGCACAGTGCTGAAAATTCTGGGACATATGGTCACTGTGATGTGCTAATGTTAGCAATCGAGATATTTAATTACCCAGAAAAACCCCTTTGCCTATCCACTACGGGTTACTGGAGAGCCTTTATTTCTCAGGAGGAAGGTCTCACACTGTGTAATCCGGACCAGCAGACAGGGAGTCATTATCCCTCATTAATTTATTAGCTAATTAAGTGATTTATCTGGTCATGCATTTATTCCTCCCACTGCTGCTCATTGGCAACATTTGCTGGGTCCTACTCTGTGCCTGGACTGGTGCTGGACACTGGGGATAGGATGAAACTGAAGAGCAGATAGGACTGAAGCCCTGCTGGGTGCCAGCCCGTCCCCGATGCTGTGGGTGAAAGGTGCATTCCTCTCCCCATGGACATTTACTGAGCACCTACTATGCGCAGGCCCATGGAGCTACCGAATGAAAATGACACGGTGCCTTGTGCTTTGAACTCTCATTGCATTTTGATGGTGTCTCTTGATCCTGGCCTTCTGCTTTCTGTGGCAAACCCAGCCAGCCACCGTTCACAGGTCCTCGAATGAACCAGAAACAATCCAGATGCCCCAGGAACCAACGTGAGAACAAGGCATCCCCTTCACACATTGTGTCTCAGCTCCACATCTTGCCACCACCCAGCAATTTGAGACAGAATGTGAGATCTCGTGGTTGGCTAAATACATAAATATTTTATGTCTCGATATTCTGAAAACGAAGCCCAAATGCGCAGAACTGCAGCACATCAGTGCTATAGATCATATGTTATAATAATCTGATGACGTGTTATTTAAATATTTATGGACTGATGCGCCATGACAATGGGGGGAGAGAGTCTTGGAGCAGAGTCGGGGCAGATGCTAGAAAGGAGGGAGCAGACCCACACGATCCTGGGAAGTGGCACGCAACGCTCAGGTTTGGGGTGTGAGGTTTTAGGGTTTCAGGACGACAGCAGCGGCCAGCTTTTATTGAGCACCTGCTGCGAGCCGTGCCCTTGACCAATGTCATTTCATCTAGTCCTCACAGCCACCCTGCGAGGATGTGACTCTTAGTAATCCCAAGTGACAGAGGGGACACTGAGGCCCAGCGCAGGTCAAATCTGCCCTAGACCCCACAGCTGGAGTGGCCTGGGGTGCGCCCCAGGTCAGCGGTTCTCTGAGCTCGTATTCACTGTGTGTTCTGCTCCATCCATGACCAGACCTGTCCGAAAAGCTGCCGCCACCACCTGGAACTAACTGGATTTCTAAATCACAGGAAAAAAGGCAACTGTGAAATGTTGGGCAGGACTAGAAGCCACAGGAACAAATCTGTAACCCAGGAGGGGCGATCGTGCACCCCCAAGGAGCCACCAGGCCCCATGCCTGGCACACGGTGGGGGCCCTGGATCTAGCACTTCTGCCCCTCGGCCATTCAGCTCGCTGCTGGTTTTGTGGTCGTGCGGGGAGCTGTCTGCAGACTGTCCCCAAGTTAGTGCCCGGGGCCCCGGCCTTTGCATACACCTTCCCCTCTCCCTGCCATGCAATCCTGCAGAGCTGAGACGCCTCCCAGCCTTCGACAGTCCTGTGAGGAAGCCCCCCTGTCTCCACCTTACAGATGAGAGGCACCTGCCGACTCCCAGAGCCTAGTCCCTCCATGCGGGAGCCATTCCTTCCACGGCCTCCCAGAGGCTCTGCTGGGTCAGTCTCCTCCCACTGGCTGTGCCTCCACCATCGGTCCTGCCCGTTTGATCACTGCTCAGTGTCCTGCTCATTGGCACATCCCCAGCACCGGAAAAGGGCCTGGTCCACGAGATAACAATAAGTGACCAGCGGTTTAGCTGCAAAAAAGAAGTTCCAGGGACGGGTGAGGGCAGAGCTGAGTTCTGAGAAGCTCTTTGGCCAGTGACCGTGTCAGACTGCGTGGATGTTCCCCTGGGGCCTCTGGGACAAGGGCTGGGGGTCAGAAGGACATATAGATGGAAGGTAGGGCCTGCTACGTGATTTGCGTGGCCCAGCACAAAGTGAAAATGCAGGTCCCCTTGTTTTAAAAAGCCAAAAAAAAGCTTTTTCCTTTACTATCTCTTCCTACCTGTCGTGGTGGCTTTTCTTAGCGACTGAATGCCATGCTTTCTCGGGCACAGGGACACTCACCTGCCCCCATGACTGCACCCAGGCCTCTGCCAAGGTTGGAGGATGGCAGAGGTCACTGGGGACGGGGGTCAGGAGCAGAGCTACCCATGAGCTCAGGCTTCATCGTCCCACCACAGGCTTCACTTAGCCCGCACAGATTCCAAGATGAAGACTTTAAGACAGGGGACACAGAGCATGAAGCCCCAAGCAGCCTCCAGAGGGCAAGACTGGGGGAGACGGAACTGCGCTGGTCACATGCCCATGAAGCTGTCCCTGATGGAGAGCCATAGCCTCCTCCCACCGGCAAGCACACTGCGCAGAGCTTGGGGCCAGATTTTACTTGGGGGAGAAGTTCCACCATGAGGTACTCTCTACAGACCACCAGCCTGGGCTGTGAGTGCTGTGGTTGGCCGGCTGGTCTCCCGCCTCACCCCGGGCCTCTCGTGCCAAGGATACACCGTGGACGTGGGTCTCAGTGGAAATGCCCCCCTCATTGCATTCCTCGCGTAGTTGCCCAGTGTTGCTGCATCGACAAACCCATCCCTTCTGACTTCTTGTCCTTGCGTGATGTGTGACAAGGTCAGAAATCAGATGATGAGCTTGCTGACCCACTCGCTCGGGAAGAACGCCAAGCAGGTGGTGCCCAAAGGATGAGAGAGGGCGGGGAGCTCAGATTCCGCCAATTTCCCACGCTGCTCCTTGCCCTGAAACGGGGCTGGGGCTGGTGGCCACAGGATGTGGACATCTAGCTACTCTCGAAAACGTGAATGAGGGAGGCTCAGGAAAGTTCACTCTTGTTTATTTAGCACCTACTGTGTGCCAGCGATGTGGCCAAGTATTTCATCTGTGTTGCCATAGTCAATCTCCACAATAACCTTGGGCTGGCCCCATTTTTCAGAGGAGGATAACTGAGGTTCAGAGATGGAAGCCACCACTCTGAAGCCATAAACCACGTGGTTTGGAAACTGAGGTTTGAACCCAGGCCTGGGGCCCCGCCTGGCTGCGTCTTGTGCCTCCACTCTCCATTGCACGTGTGTGGGGACGGGACAGGAGCCAGACTGTGGCCTCTGCTGCTTGTCAACCCCTCCTTGGCAGGGAGCAGGTCCCGAGGCTCTAGCTGCAGCTCCCGCCTCCCCAGACCAGTCTCAGGCCAAGATACGGGGGGCGGGGGGAGGCGGTGGGTTAACCCGGACAGCCTGCATGCCAGCCAGGCCTCTGTCTTCTGCTTGCCACTCCCCTTGGCTTGTTGCTTCCCGCTGGGGACCTCAGTTTTCTCACTTGCAAAGCCAGGGGCACATCTTAGTTCCTGTTCCTGGGGGGGTTTTCACGACCCAGTGAGGTAGGCACGGGCATAGCCGCCATTCAACAAGAGGTCGCTGTTACTGTACCGAACAATTAAGGACACCGCGTGGGGTGAGGACGGCAGCTTGGGGACACCTGTGACACTCCGGGGATCCTCTCCATGCTGGGACATTAGCAGTCACTCAGCCCAGAGCTGCCCCCTGGGACTCTTCCCTTGCTCGTTTTGTGTGGTCATTCATTGAGCCAACAAAGCCAGGCACGGTTCTAAGAGGCATGACGAACAGAAGAGACAAAATGGAGCTGGCCTTCTGGCTGGGGAGAGCCGGCATAAAGAAGACGGGCAAAGTACGTCCCGCGTCGCTGGTCCAAGTGTGGGAGACAGACGCATGGGGCTTGAGATGGGGGTCTCTGCCCTGGGGTGGTACTCCCACGGCCTCCTGAGATTTCTCATGTTGTCTGTCGTTTTAGATCCCAGCTCCCCCAGGAGGGCTGGGATGGCCTCTCAGACCTGCTTTGCCTCAACTATCTTTGAGAACATGGGACTCTTCCCTCGGGCTCTCCCAAGACCTTGAACTGCTCCGCCTCAGGGCTGCTAGCTACCAGCGCCGACCTGGGCAGGTCCTGGCCATACGTTCTTGTGCCGACTCCTCCTGGTGACCCTGGGAGGCAGGTCCTTTAGTCCCGTTTTACAGACAAGGAAAGGAAGGCCGAGCGAAGCTGAGTTGGTGGCACAGGAGCACACAGTAGGTCTGCGGCTGAGCCAGGGTTCGAACCCGGGCCTTGGGCTCCCAGAGCACACACACCCCCTAAACCATTCTGTTCTAGTGTGGGTGGATATCTTTGTGTTTCCAGGCATGAAAGGAAGCCATGTGTTCTCCTCAGAAGAGCAGAGGCTCAGCAAGGCCCCTATCGTGTGTCTGGACCGTGCTGGGCACCGCAGGAGGGTATAGACGAAAGGAATGCTCAGACTGGCCAGGAAGTCTTTGCTCCAGGGCTGTGAGGGGGTAAGGTTAGCTCTGTGGTAGGGATGAGGACGCTGAGGCTCAGAAAGTTCCCCTAGCTGGCAAGTCATGCAGCCCCAGACAACCTGTCATCAACCACCACTGTCTCAGGCCGGCTTCACCCTCTGCCCTCATTTTGTACTTGGACCAACCGAAGCCCGAAGAACAGTTCAGTGGCTCAACTCCAGATTGGAGGGGAGTGAGCCCTTTGTGTAATTTTGGAAATGGACACCCTTCCCTCAGTGAAATCACTTTTGAGATGCCACCAATTCTCAGGGCAGAAGACCAGAGAAACTCTAGTGGGCCATGAGGGCCTGTGGGCATGGGCTGGGGAAGGGAGCTGGGTCAAGGGTTCCTCGCTGGCCTGACACCAGGGCGATAAGGTTTCCTGACATGGTGGGACAGGGGAGGGTGCAGACAAGCCCTTTCAAAGAAAACGTTTCCAGAGCTGTCCCATCCCACCATTAGCAAACAGTCCTTAAACAGCAAGGAAACCGCCTTCACAAAATGGGGAGCTGGCAATCAGACCTATTTATTTAAGCCCAGAGTCGACGAGGCTAAAGACCTCAGCTCTGAGTGGGCATGCCGCCTCACTGTAGCAAGGGGAGCCTAATCTTCAGGGTTTTCTTCCCATTTACGGGTTTTTCTGTTGTTGTACATTTGTAAAATGAGGCTTCTGCTGGCAAAAGCAGGTTTTAGCGCGCGTGCAGCTCTTTCAAGACCTAATAAGGCCCCAAAGGAGGGTGTGTTCCGGCAAGGCTTTCCTTCTCCCCCGGGGGCGGCCCGGTGTGGCTTGCCTCCCGCACTTCGGGCACCCGGACCATCCGTCTTGCTTCCCATTAACAGAATTACCACCATCACTTCTGCAAGGATGAGATGGGCCCTTTGGAACTGCCTTGGGGACGGAGGCAGGAGCAGCCACCACGCAGTTTTGCTTAGAGGGGAAAGGACAGAAAAAGAGAGCAAAACGGAACTCTCGCAAATGGACAGTTACCTGGGTCTGAAGGGCCTGGGCCCCAGAGGGAAGGGGCCGTGGGACGGGTCCAACCCTGCTTCCTGCTCATGTTCCCAGGTGGGAAGTGCCTGACCCCTCTCGGAGGAGAGCGGACCACCCAGGTGATGGGGCCTGGGGTTGGCAATCTGGGATCCTACCTGTAGACCCCTGTGTCAGGCAGCAAAGAAGTTGGGGCTGCAGGTTAGAAAGACTGTTTCTGCCTTGGCTTGACCTGCGTCAGGATGTCGGAGTGATTTCCTGATGGGTGGCTGGGGGGTGGCGCGGGGTGGGTCCAGTCTCTCTGTCCTCGTCGGTAAGGGAGGGACCAGGAGCTCTCTGCCCTTTGAGTCTCCTTGGTGGGCCCTCGATACCTGGCTTCAGGGTGAGGCCAAGGCCCACAGAAGCCACAGGGTTGGCCTAAAAGCAGGAGGGAAATCGAGGAGAATCCCAAAGCAGTGGTGCAGTCACCGGGGTGTGTTCCGGGGGGAAAGTCCTGAGTCTAGACCTTCCACCTCGCCAGGGCTGAAGGCTCCCCACCCCATGCCCAGCACCTCCTTCAGCAATGCCGTTCTCTTAACAGGGTTGTTGGTTGTATAGAATTACCCCCTGTCTTTTTAAGAGCAGCTCCTCGTCTTGTTGCCGTGAGTGCTTTTTCATCCGTGTCCGTCAGGGGCTTACACATGCTAGCATGAGCTAGGCTTCCCCTTGAAACAGTTCCGTTTTGTAAGTGAATCCCAGGCTCAGAGAAGTGAAGAGACTTATCTGGGGTGACACAGCAATGCTTTGGACCCAGATCCATCTCCCCTGGAAGCCCCTGCGTTGGTACCAGTAAGGATCTGCAGGGGAGAGCCCGGTGGAGAGGGCGGGCTGGGTGGAGTGCTGGGAAGCAAGAAGCGGGGTTAGCAAGACAGCTCGAGAGGCTCTCTGGGGCCAGTGTGGTCAGTGACAGGTGTCACCTGGGATCAGGGTCAGGCAGGCAAGGTGGCCTTGGATGCTGAGCTCTGGAGTGATGACTTGATCCGGAAGCTTTGAAGGCTGATACAGGAGGGGCCGTGTTTCTGGTGGCGTTTGTGGAAAATGGTCTGGTGAGGGTGGTGGTGAGACCGAGAGGCTGGGGAGGGGGCACCAGTGTGGATGGGTCACTCGGAGGCCACAGTTCCACCAGGAGGGCCTTTAGCTCTACACCCCACCCCACTCCCAACTCTCCCACCCCCATCCCTGCCCTTCCTGCTGCGTGTCTGGCGGGAGGCCCCTCACCTCTGAACCCCAGCCTCTCTCACAGCTTTCTTGTGAAAAGCAAGGCCGGCACCTGCGACTTGCTGGGGACAACGTGAGAATAAATGGTAAAATATGTAAAGTGCTCAGCGCTGCTTTGGGAAGGGGGGAGAAGGTGCCGTGGTTGTGTGATGTTCCCCAGATCCGACTTCTCCTTGTTGTTTCTTCCCTCCCTGTCAGAAAAGCTGTTTCAGTTGCTGGGGATGAGCGAAGTCGGAGTTAATGGGAGGGCATCTGCAGAGGCCTGGCCCGCTCAAGGTGTCTGTTGCCAAACACCTTCATCTCCCGATTTCCAGGCCGTTTCACTTATCTGCAGGAGCCCCGGTTCTAACGTGCTTCCCAGGGATTGAATTGTGTTGTCACTGTGATTGAGTTCTGATTCTCCCTTGATCGATTGATTGATGGATTGATCTGGCGAAATCAGAGGCAAAGCCGTGAAAGCGACCGACTGAGTTCTGATGGACATCTGTGGCGTGTTGTGTGTGTTGGGGGGTGAGCTGGAAGCAGAGCTTCCCCCACCCATCGGGAGTCGGCCCGTCTGGCAGCTGGCATTAGCCATGCCGGGAGTGGGGCTCACTGCCCTGGGTTCAGTGTGCCACAGTGCAGAGCCGTAGGTGCGCCCAGTGGAGAAGCTGGCTGTTCCCAGGATCTGTCCAGGCCAGGTTTTCCACGGAGGCAAGATTCCCAGGACGATGAGCCCAGGCTAGCCCTGGGCTAGCCTGCTGTGCACCCTCCCATAGAGGCAGATGGGGTTCTGCCCACCATTAAGGGACTCAGTCCCCTGTCCACCACAGGGCCTAGCACCTCCTGGGGACACACCCCAAATATTTTTATGTTGAATGGATGGATGAGGGTAAGGAGATAAACGGGTCCCATGCTGGCTGGGTAACTTCATGGATCTAAGGTCTCATTTTTATCATCACCAGAACCTGTATTTTAGCTGGGGAGACTGAGATTCAGAGAGGTGAGGATTATGGCCAAGACACCCAGCAGAGAAGCCTTGGTTGGTCCGCCCATGTGTGACCTTCCACTCCCATTAGAGCTCTGGGCCCTTGGACTGACCTTGCCTTCTAGACGCTAAGCTCCCCCAGGGCTGGAGGTAGCCTGCCCAGACCAAGTCTGCACTCCGGCTTCCACTCCAGGGCCAATCTCTCCGAAAGAGCACCCCCCACTCAGTGCTGGGCCGAGATGGGGGTAGGAGTGCCTCCTGTGTGCTGGGCACTTGGCCTATGCCGGCTCATTGAACAAGTGAGCCTTTAGGTAGGTCTTCTCCCCATGTTCAGATCACAAAAGTGAAGCTCAGAGAGATGCATGAAACCTGGCCAGAGTTTCCCAGCAAGTAAGGGAAGGAGCCCAAATTCAAATGCAGGAAGGCCAGTCCCAGCTGGCTGGAGAGCAGGTGGCCGGGACCCGTAATCAGAGTCATGATGTTGGAAGCAGAGCTTTCCCACGTAGAAAAAGCAGGGAGTCTGCCAGGGTTGATGGGCGTGGAGGGGGGCAGCCCCTTGGTTCCCCGGGAAACAGGCTAGATCTGGCCCCAAACCCACTCAGTCCCTGTGCGGCCACCCCAGCCCATCTCTTTCTGGCTTCTGTTTCTGCCCTTGTGCAGTGGGAGGACAGGAGGACCCGAATTCCCCAAGTGCCAAATGTGTGCCAAGCAGTTTGATGCATAGCTGAGCTCATTGTCGCCGTGACCATGGGAAGCCGGATCCCCTTATCTGCTTAGTCTGCTCAGCTCCATTCCCCCCACCCCCGAGCATTTATTGCTGTCCAGTGTCTGTGTCCACCTCTCGACTGCTCGACACCTCTGGGGCAGGGAAGACCTCCTCCGCCATGTACCTCGGACAGCAGTCAGCTCTGCGAGCCTTTGAAGAACTGTTTGACGACTGATGATGGGGCGAAGAGGATACCGAGGCAGCAGGCAGAGCCCCGGGCCTGTCCAGTACCGGCAGTGGCCTCAGTCATGGACCGGCTCTCAGCCCAGAACGCCAGGTGTGCCTGTCTGTGTCCCCGAAGGTTCACACTGCCCGAAGAAACTTCCAGTCTGCGCCTGTGGCTTTGGATCGGCTCTGTAAAAGCGTGTCCTGTGACTGCTCAAGGAATCTGGGCCTTTTGCCCAGAAAAGAGTGTGTTTCCTGGCTTCCTGAGAACTGGGGCCCATCCTGCCCCTGGCCTGGGCGTACAGAATGGAAGGGAAGGAGAGATGGACTCCGGCCCGGAAAGCGACAGCATCAGACCTTATCGTCTGTCTGAGGATGGCTGCCCGGTGCCCGAGACTGTCCCGGCAAGGCCGCCCCAGAACGGCCATTAACCCTGGCACTCCAGGCAGAAGTTTCTCCATCATCTAAGGCTTTCTCTGAGGGGGGATTGTGCTTTTGAGTTACTGGAAAAGGAGCCTCCCTCACCCTTAGGCTGAGTTCTACCCCCAGACGGCTCTCCCAGCACACCTCACTGGGTACCACGTGGCAGACATAGGGGGTGACCTTCACGAAGCCCAGGGCGACGGGTTTCCAGTGGGTCACCAGGCTTCCAGGGCCAGATGTCTCGTGCACCTCTTGAGCGCCTGGCCTCTAGCCATTGCCTCCGAGACTGGGCGTGGGTTTACGATGTGTCTTTGAAGAGAGCCGGAGTCCCCCGGCCAGTGATGTCTGTACATCGAGTCATTTCACGATGCGGTTTCCTTCTCAAGGGACGGGTCTGTGCTTCTCCCTTGTTGCCCTGCTTTTCCCTTATATTTTCTTTTCCTGGTGACCCTCCCTTAGTGACTGGCCTGGAAGGCGTCCTCCCAGGGCAGGGAGATCACCTAGTCCTCAGAGGGGATTTGCTGGAATTACCCACGGGTTAACTAGAAGAGACTGGACAGATCGCTGAGAGGGAGAAAACCTTTTTTGTGGACGTAGGAGCACAGGGGAGACAGGCTTCACGTCTCCTCGGCCAGGACCAGAGGGAAAAAACAGTAACAACAACAAATCCCCCAGCAGGTCCCAGTGGCTTGAGTTTGCTGGTTCCTGAATGCAAGATCCAGGCTAGGCCTAGGGCCGCGTGAGACTTTCACCCACCCATAGCGAAATGAGAAAATTGAAGGACAGGCCTGGCATCAGCTACTTTCTTACGTCAGGGGTCCTCTTTTCTGCAGGATGGTGACAGTAGATGGAAGTTTTCCTGTAGATGCCAGAAAAAGTTGGCAGCCTTCCGTCCATCTTTGGAATGTAGGGGAAACGTTATAGGCCTGTGAAATCCCCAGACCTGGGAACCACTGGTTTACTTCCTCTGCAGCAGGAGAAGCCCAAGTTGAGCCTGGAGCCTTCCACGAAGCCCACAGCGCCTGGGGACCCCGGGATGCTGGCAGGCTGGGCACACCGGCCGCGCGTGAGATGAGGCGGGAGCATGTTCATGTTTGTTTCCACAAACTGGACGGTTTACAACATCTGTGGTTACTCTCTCACGGTCCTCCAGCTAGAAGTCTAAAATCAAGGTGTTGGCCTGTTCGGATCCTTCCGGAGGCTCCAAGGGAAGATGTGATTCGCGCCTCTCTCCTTACTTCTGGCGGCGGCGGGCAAGGCTTGGCGTCCTTCTGTTTGTAGACGCCAGTCTCGGCCATCACAAGGCCTTCTCCCTGCATGTCTCTCAGCTTATGAAGACACCAGTCCTTAGACTCGTGATGTCCTCTTCACTTGATTATATCTGCAAAGAGCTGATTCCCAAATAAGGCCACAATCCCAGGTTCCAGGTAGACGAGTTTTGCGGGGACACCGGGACAGCGGCCTGAGGGTGTGGAGAGGAGGAAGGCCTGTCTGCAGCAGGCATTGCCCAGTGTTAGTGCTTTGAAGCTTTGGCAGTTGTTTGCGTTAAAACAGGGTTCCCAAGAGGGACTGTCGTGACTTCCTGTGATTGCAGGGCCCCGGGGTCCCCGCTGACATTCCTGCCGGAGGAGACAGGTACACACAAGGACCCAGGTCTGGGGAGGGAGAGCTGGCACCACAGCCAGGGCTAGGTCATGCAACTCAGGGGAGGTGACCTAGCCACCCTGTGCTCTGACTCCAAGTCTGTGCTCTGTGCCCTACACTTGTTTATATCCTTTAATGCAGCGGCCAAAGATGAGTGGCTCGGCCCACTTGAGCCTCTTGAAAGACATGCCATCAGCATTTAGTCTTGTGGTGGCCCCAGTTGGGACCCCACAGAGCCGAGAGCCCCTCAGGGCTCGGCACCGGCCACCAGCCCTGTCTGCGCTCCTGCCCAGAGTGGGGCCCCTCCCAGAATGCCAGGGCCCCACCGTTCTGGCCAGTACCACCAGCGCAGAGAGCCTGCTCTGGGGATAAAAGTCTGCCTGCCTGTGTGGCAGGAAGGAAGGATCTAGGCTCTTCTCTTCCTCCAGGGACCCTTATCTATTTTGGCAAAAAGGCTCTGTGGTCAGACGTTTCTGGGTTAGTGTCCCAGCCCCGACACCTCCTAGCCAGTGATCTTGCTCAAGCAAGTCCCTGGGCCCGTCTGAGCCTTGTGGCTCCCCCCCTGTGAAATCCGAGCAGTGATTCTAGCCTGGAAAGATGAGGCTGTGGCTTAGTGGTTGTACCACCCTTTCGTGAATCCCTCCAGTGCCTAGCTCAGAGCCTGGCACACACTAGGTGCTCAGTAAATACAAGCCGATAAGAGAAAGTGGCTTGGAGCCTGGAATGTAAACTTCACAGCACTCTTGCGACATGGTCCCTGTGTAGTCCCTTGAGAGGGAGGTTGTGTAGGCATTTCCTTCCTTCCGTGGGTCAACACAGTTACCTGAGCTGACCGGGGCAGGCGTAGGGAGGTCAAGTGCAGTGCAGGTAACTTTGGGGGAGAAAAGGTGCTACATCTGGGACTCTGATTCCACCCACGATGCGTTCAGTAAATTTAGGCCTGGGCTTGGCACTGTTGGAGGCAGAGTGTGCAGAAGAGCACTGGAAGGGGAGTCTGCCTTAGCAGCCCTTACCAGCCCCACTTGCAGAGGCTTGCTGCCCCTCGTCGGTGGTACTGAACCACCCTCTCTGTCCCACAACCGATGCTGGGCATGCCAGCCTTCAGGCCTCTGCACCTGCTGCCACCCCCGCCTGGCATGCCCTCCCCCTGCTCCTCTGCTCAGAGCTGCTTCCTGTTCCAACACAGGCCAGACGGATTGCACATCCCTTTTGCTGTGTTTCTACACCCTGGGCGTACAAAGCAGTGATCACCCTGGGTGGCAGGTGCTGATTTGAGACTCCGTCTCTAAGTGAGGAGCCCCATTGAAGACAGAGGCTGGTCCGAGTATGTGTTTGAAAAATTGAGTGGACAGATGATTGAATGTCCTTGGACACATCACTTCTCAGCTCTGGGCCTCAGTTTCCTGTCTCTGAGATATAGGATGTGGACTGGTGGGTTCCCTGGGGTCTTTCTGAGGTCTCTGGCGAGACATGCACTCTGAAGTGAGTTCCTCCTGCTCCCAGAAACAGAGCAGGAGCAGGGCAGCGACTGCACATGTGTGCCAAATGGCCATGCTCTGCATGGAGGATATGCACGGAGCATGGGGAATTTTCTGGGTGCTCAGCACAACATTCCCAGTTAATCGATCTGGGTGTCTTTGAAAGGGCAGGACTGAGGCAGCCTTGATGGAGTTATTTTAACCTCAGTCAGGCCAACCCTTCCCCACCTGTTCCTCTGCAAGAATTCTCCCCAGACCAGTGGAGGGAAGAATGTATGCACCTGCCCCCCTCCCCCAGCTCTCTCTCTGCACTTCCGTGTCTGGGCAGGGCTTGTCCCGAGGATGTACACCGCAGGTTCTGCGGGGGTCCTGTGCTCCAGGCTGGCACCTGGTTTCCAGCCTCCACCTTTATCATCACCCAACAGAACAAACTTGCCCCTCTCTGAGCCTCAGTCTCCAGATCTGCAAGATGGAGATAGTAATTCTTCATGGGAATGAACAAGTGGACCTGAGTAAGGGGCACAGTGTGTGGCCTGGGGCAGGAGCACATGATACGGTGGCTGTTTCTTCTTGGCATGAGTATCCGTGACTCTAGAGACGGGGCGAAACAGATCCGCAGCCTGCTTGCTTAAGCCAAGAAATGTCTGCTGTCTGAAGAATTTTGTTTTGGAAGACAGGTTTTGGGTCCGAACCTTATTCCCTCAGGAATTTCACGGTTGAGCCTGCAGGCACATTTTATAAGCGTGGTGGCCGCCCAAGCCTTTGAGCCTTCCACGTGGATGTTCCCAGGTCAGGCTTTTCGGGAATCTCTTACACAGCTGGGCTGCCTGTCGCGTCAGTAGCATCGTTTCCACAGAGCGGGCTCTGTCTGGCTATGAATAGATGTTTTTTTCCCTCTTTCTTGGACGCCTGAATGGCAGTCTCCCTCCTGCGGTCCCAGAGGCCGACCTGCATGGAAAACTCCAAAATGGACATCAGAGTGGGGCCGTCCACTCCAGCTCGGACTCCCGGCATCCAGCGAGGCTCAAAGAGAGGTGGGCCGATGGCTGTGGCTCTCAAGTCTGCCGAGCAAACAGAAGAAATCAGAGGTCACGGAAAAGACAGCAGCACAGAGTGGCAGCCGAGACTGTGGAGGACAGCCTGGTGTTTCCAGAAACAGGCCTGCTGGCAGCTGAGACCCAGAAGCAAAGCCCCTGAAAGTGGGATTTCTGGAGATGAGCTAGAAGGGCCTTGTGGTTGGGAGAGTGGGCTCTGGAACCATACCACTTCGCTCCAGATCCCAGCCCTTCTACCAGCACAGCGGGCCTGATTGTCATATGCCTCAGTTTACCCTCCTGTAAATAGAGATGATAACATCCCGTGAGGGGTGAGGAGACTGACATCACTTAAGTACATTAGAACAAGGCTTGACAAATAAATAAGGGTAAACCGAGGCCCAGAGAGGACAAAGGACTTGTCTGTGGTCACCCAGCCGGTCACTGGGGCAGCCAGGCTGAAGCTCATGACTTCTAGTCTCGTGGATGCGTCCCTCCTCCCCCTTCGCCCTCAGTCAGACTTCTTCAACTCTGCTTTCTGCAAAGGAAATCGCGTGACCCTTCAGCCCACAAAAAAATTCAGACTGCACAGCGTTTCAGAAACCTCTTTGGGCTGGCTGGGGGCCTTGCTGCAGTTCTGTTTGCCTGCGAGTCCTTTCTTCTCTCCATTTTTTTTTTTCTTCCTTTTAAAGTTCCAGAGGGTTTCTCCTTTCCTGTCTCCCCAAATAGAAAAAGTCAGCTTTTGGTAAAGGACTTTGAAGGCTTAGATCCCTACTGTGTGTCCCTGAGCCCATCCACCCACCGACCCCGGGCCCCAGTTTCCCCATCTGTGAAATGGAAATGTTCCCTCCCTTGATGGGTGGACAGCCCACCTGCCAGCCTGTGATGGCTCCGGGGACAAGTTAGCTAGGAGGTGCCACCCTGGGGCCATCGTGTTGACGGTCGGGTGAGCACTGACTAAGCAAAAGTTGGTGACGCATCCTTCTAGGAAGTGAGGTGAAATCCACCAGAAATGCCACCCACTTCCGCCCCCCTCCTAGTTTCAAAGGTTACTTGAATCATCTGAATTGCTTGCATTTTTCTCACTCTCCTATTTCAGCAGAATGGTTCCCTAGCCCCTCTGGGTTGAGCCCAGGGTGGCCAGGCGCATCCCATCTGTGGGCCCCGAGGGTGTCAGAACTGAGGGGCTTGGTGGCTTCCTGATCTCTGCCGGGGACCCCAGCCGTGGGCCCTGGATGCTGCCAGCCTAAGGTCAGGCCCCTGAACTTAACTCTCCTCATCTGTGAAATGGGTCGATGAGCTCTGCCCAGCAGGGTGAAATCTCCAGCCCAGTATAGCTGGATCGGGGTCCTGCCCCTTCTCATTCCCCTTCTCCTTCCCACCCCCAAGGCCCTGGCTTACCAGGGAGCCAGCTGGAGCATGGGAGCTGTTGATAACTCCTGAGGCCTCTTCCTTGGCCAAGCCAGGAAACCTGGAGACAGATGCTGGCCTGAGGGGGCCAGCAGCATCCCTACTGGAGCCCTCCCAGCCTTTTAAGGGGGAGCCTAGGGCCCAGAAGGGGAGGGCCTGGAGGAAGGAGGCCATGGAACCAATACTAGCAGCCAGGTTGCTGGACTGGAGGACCTGGCCTCACCCCCCCTAGTCCTCCTGACCTCTCCGTGTGGCCTCTGAGGTCAGCCTGGCACCATCAGGGGCCCAGTCCACCCGGGCCTAGGAATTCAGAGATGGGTGCCATGCTGGGCCTAGAGCAGGAGGTAGGGATTCAGGGCTGAGCCCCACCTTGCTACCCCCTGACAGTGGCCTCGGGCAAGGAATGCCCACCCTTGAAATGCGAGCTCTGCCTGCCTTGGAAGGTTGTCACACGGCTTCCTAAGATGGTGTAGGTATCAATCCCTTTGCAGACATTCCAGAACTGTCCAGATGGGAAGAATTTAATATTTGTCATCCATTCATATGTCCCTTTCTCTCAGACAGTGCCAGGTGTAGAGTAAGTGCTGGCCCATGGGAGCCAGGGTGGGAGGTAGGGGGACAAGTGTTTGTTGAATGAATAGGTGACAAAAGTTATTTATTAAGCATCTGATACAAATCAGGCCCCATACAGGGAATTCTCCATAAGGTCCTCTGAGCTTCATGATGGCCCTGGGAATTTAGGTATGTCCCCATTTTACAGATAAGAAAACTGAGGCTCAAAGCGTGAAATAACTTACCTAAGGTCACATGGCCAGTGGTTGAGGAAGTTAGGATTCACACTTGACTCTGACATTCATGTGTCCCCCAGTGGCCCACTGGGTCACCCCCTCCCCTGGTGTGCTGGTTAGTCTTTAATAAACGGTTCCCTGGGAGGAGGTGGAGGAAGGGACTTGTCCAAAGCCCAGACTTACAGTATTTGCCAAATTCCATGGTGTAAATCTTCCTCCCGTGTTTGATTTCAAGCGACCAGAGTGACACGGACTGTCTCACAAAATTCCTGAGACTGTCGCACACAGCCCTCCCGAGCCAGCGATGACTCCAGTGTGTCTCCTTCCGCCGACCCCCCTTTGCAAGCCCAAGGAAGGCCACAGCGCTAGCAGTGGCCCCCGCCCCGGGACAGCAGACTGGAAGCAGGCAAATGGCTGGGGTGGGGATATGTGTGCCTCCGGGCACATTCCCAGTCCTGTCCCACCGGCGCCCCTGGAACGTCTTGGGTTCTCCGTGTCACCCGGAGACTTGGGCAGGATCATGAGACCCGTAGACACCTGGGCAGTACGGCGCCTGGAGTAGTAAGGCCTGCCAGCCCCACCGTGTGCGGTGTTCCTGCCGGGCCCGGAGCAGAGCCCTGTAAACGCCGGGATGTAATGGACAATAAAAGTCTCTGGAAAATAGTGAGTCTCCTAGGACCACCGGCGTCCCTGCCACACGCCGCCTGCCGAAACCTCGAGCCCTGTGATCATGAGGCACGATCGTCACATAAATATATAGGGTCTCTCACCAGCCGCCGGCCAAGATTTATTTCACTGAGACAGCTGGGGGAGGGGGATGGCTCAGATTCCTCGTCTTGGTGACTTGGTGAAACACTTTGCCGTCACTTGCCCGCCTCCGAGAGAATGCCGCGGGAGCCAGTGGGGCCTCTCCCACCCTTCTGAGAGGGGGATCCTCCAGAGGCCATGAGTGCCTCCTACCACATCCACAGGCCCAGGGGTCCAGCTGGCTGTGAGATGGGAGCCCCGCTCCCCGCCCTGCCTTTTTGTGAACGGTCAGTTTGCAGAGAGGGCTGCCAGAAATATTTGCTATTGAACGAGCACGGTTTTTATAAGGATAATGGTAATCGTAATAGTAGCTGTGGCCATGTTTACTGAGCTCTGGTGTATACCTGGGTCCTGGTAGTCCTAGGCTGGTGTTTTGCCTGTGAGTCCTTGCTTAACAGCCCTAAGAGGTGGGTCCTACCTGGCCCCCTGTTTGCAGAAGAGGGAACAGCCAAGAGGTGACTTTAGGACTTGCCCTGAGGAGCTCGTGTGGACCAAGGCAGGGCAGGATTTGAACTTCAGGCTCTCTGACTCCAGAGCCTGTGCTGGGCTGCCTCTCCGCCTCCTTACGGCCTGGCCGCTTGGTCCCAGCCGAACCCAGTGCCACCACCTCCCCGAAGCCGCCTTGATTAGCTCAGATTAGAAGCAATGGCCCCCTTTGTGGTTTTGCAACCCAGAGAAGCACTTTGCTCTGGTCCCCACCCCACCCCCCCATCACACTGGCTTTTTCCCTGAGGGCAGGAAGCTGGTGTGTGTGCCACAGAGGATGTCCTGGTAAGCGAGGACTCGGGCTTGCATTTTCATCCGGGGGCTGCCTCCCTGCAGCAGGGACTCCTCCGGCAAGTCACAGGCCTCTGGACCTCAGTCTCCTCAACTGTCTGGGCTGCACTGTCTGCCTCACAGGGTTGCTTGATGAGGGCGCAAATTGCCAATGCTCCTGAGGGCTCTGGTCCAGCACTGAGCACTTAGGGGCCACTCTAGCGAGAACCCCCCACCTACTTTCCCTGCCTCCGTGTTTGTCGGCCTGGGAGCCAGGAGGCCTCTGAGCCACTATGCTGTGGCCTGTTGTGAATGGGGCAGGCAGTGTTCATGGGGCTTCTGAGTCTTCTAAAACCAGACAGAGGGTGCCCTCTGCAATTCCAGACCAGAAGATCTGGCTTTTCTCCCAGGAATGTGCACACGATTAGATGCGGGATCCCTGAGCTCAGCTGTGGGGCACCAGCAAGGTCTCCGTCAGCCTTCTCCAAAGCGCAGAAAGAGCCCTCCCCAACTCATCCCATCCCCCGACGGTGGCGCTGACCCACCGTGCTCGTGCTCTCGGTGGGGAACTGAGCCCCAGACGCAGGCTGTGATTTCCCTAGGGTCAAACAGTCCTCTGAGAGTCCCCGAGGGGCCCTGTGACCCCCCCCCCCAGCCACCGCACCATACGCCACAGCTCAGAGCAGAAATCCCCCACAGCAGTTACAAATGGGCCTTGCACTTCCCAGGCCCTGCTTGGGTCATCGAGGGTCCTGGGGGGGAGAACATAACGCAGGATGGTACAGGCACCGCTGGTGGGGCCCCAGCAGCTGGGGTTGCCTGCTGGCCAGTCACTCCACACCAGGTGGCAGGACTGGATGGAGAAGCAGGGCTTGGCCTCGTGGGGATGGTGCTGAGGCACATGCTGGCTCTGGAGGCTCCGAGAGCCCTGCAGTGGGCGGAGGGCTAAGGGTGCCTGCCCAAGCCCCTCTGAGCTGCTCTATCCTCTCATCCATGTCTGGGGTGGATAGCTGGGCAGTGACCAGAAGTGACTATGAATGCAGGAGGGCGTGTAGGCTGAGTAGAGCTGACTTAGACTTCTGGAAATTTCTTGCCCTCACCTTCCTCCCCAGGCCCAGGAGGAAGAGGAAGGCTCCCCGGGGTTGGCTCACCCAGCGTGGATCTGTTTTCCCTGGGTGCCGTGCTGTGTCCCCAGTGGCAGGAGCCCAGGAGGCCCTAGAGGCAGGTCTCTGCCCTGGGGAAAATTCTTCTCCAGGAGACAGGAGCCCAGAAGCAGAAGAAAAACAAGGTTTAGACAGAAGGTGCCCAACTCGGGGGCCTGACCCGGCCAGTCGGGAGCTTCCTCTCGAGTCAAGGCTAATGACACCCACATAGTTGGGTCATGGAGGACTGTCCTTGAGGCGTGTGGCATGCACCAGGGCCTAAGTGGGGGCCCTAGCCCACAGGCCTGGGGAAGGCTGGCCTGGGCCCAGCAGCAGCCACCCAGGGGGCCAGCACCTGGCATATGCCTGACAGCTGGGCCCGGCCAGCGGGGAAGGTATGTTGGCAGGTGGCCGAGCTGCAGTGCCAGGATCTGGCTCGGTGTGTCCTCTGGGGCCTCAGCTGCCATATGCCTGTGTCAGTCCCAGCGCTCGGGCTGCAGATGGGGCATGGGGCGGAGGTGGTGCCTAGGGTGGAGGTGGCTCTTGTTCTGGAGGAGGGAGGCAGGTGTCCGCCACGGGAGCGCTTCTCGGAGATCGGAGACCGAGGGTTGGGGCCAGCCTGGAGCCTTCCCGCTTCCTCCCATATACGCTCAGGTCCCCGGCTCTGAGCCCACTGCAGAGTGCCGTTCCCCTCTGCTTCTGAACCTGCCCATTCACGTACGCCAGCTCAGCCTCTCCCCAGTGTAAGCAACTGTCCAGGACCTCGTCTGGTCCAAAGTGAGAATCCGGCCATCCTTTTCCAGTGGGTACGTTTCATGTTCTTTTCTGGTTTCTGAATCTCTTTCTGTGTTCGGGGGTTCTCTACTGCGGAGGCGAGAAGAGCAAGGGGCTTTTGAGTGACCATCAGCCCAGGCTCTGCACAGACAGCAGCTGGGAAGACCTATGGAAAGAGGGAAGTTAGGAACACCCTGAGTCCTGGTTCCTGGATCCGTGGTCTTGTTCAGAGGGTATGGGGCCCGAATAAGAATGTAATACTGATGTCTGCTGCGTGTCAGGGCCATAGCCATGGGCTTTTGATTCATATATAATCACATCCCCCATTCAGCAACCCAAGGTGGTAACACCGGGGCACAGAAAGCTGGGACATGGCATTGCCAGGACTCGAACCCACGGTGGCCGCCTACCAGAGCTCTTGCCTGTCAGGCAACAGATATATTTGGCCCAGCTTACAAAGGAAGAGACTAGAGAGGGTGAGGCTTTTAAAGGGACAGCAAGGACTTTTATACTTCTTAGCACTTGGTGGGCCCCATTAGGGATGGGTGGGGCTGGAGTACAAGGGACACGGGAAGGGTACCTTGGCACTCCTGAAGCCCAGGCTGGTTTAGTCCTGTCATCTGCTGTCAGGGTGTCTGGTTCTGCGCTGGGGGCGAGGACTTCATAAGGAGCCTGCAGAGCAAACCCCTTTGCCTGGGATGGGTTAGGGAGGCTAGGGCCTGGCCCAGTGCTGCCACGGCTGGGCTCACGGCCCTAGCAAGTCGCTAGTCCTCCAGCCTCAGTTTCCTGGGAGGTAAAATGGGGGAGCAGGACTGATGGTGGTCTGAGCCTGCCGGTGTGTGGCACACAGTGTTTTCCCCTAGACTGGTCGCCACTGCCATCAGATGCCCGTCCCTGGGGCTGGTGACACCCTGGTGGCTGTGACAAGTTCCAGTCACCACGGAGGTGACCGCGGAGCTATTTTTGGAGCAGCGCGTGGTGGGGGAGTTTCCTTTTGGCAGTGACTGGGGATGGGAGTCTTGGGCAGGGGAAATCCCGCACCGAGACAGGGCCAGCCCCTCTTCCTTCAGCCACCCTGGCACAGGGAGGCCGCCCAGGTCCCCAGAGGCCGCTGCACCACACATCTACCCTCCACCTGAGCTGAGCAGCCCTCTTCCTGAGCCCCTCAGGAGCCACTTTGCAAGGTACTGGCCTTTGCCCTGTGCCCGGCCGCGGGGAACCCCTCACTCTTTCCTGCCGCCTGGGGCCACCACCCTTGCCCTGAGGGTGCTCCTGGCAGTGGCAGGGAGGCCGCTGGGATTATGGTCGTTCTCCTGGGGCACCTGGCCTGGCTGAGCCTCTGCCACCACTGCCCCCCTTGATTGTCTGCCAGGTGGGGGCTGCCGGCGGGTGAGTGCCATCGGCCTGGCATGACCTTTGTCGCCACCCAGGTGGGAGGTGAGGGCCATTGCCAACAACGGGCTTCACACTGAGTGATCACAGGCTTTGCCAGAATGCCTGAGGTTATGAGGGAAGCAGAAAAAGCCAATTTTTTCCCCTTCTGGGATGAGTTTTGGCTGCCTGGGCTCGTTTCTGATGTCTGAGCCTTGAGTTCTCTGCAAGACTCTCCCACCAGAAACTGCCGTCCCTGGGATTATGGTCATTCTCCTGGGGCCTGGCACCAACTTCTTACGAACACTGAGGCTGGGGCCTGCCCCGCTGGGTTTCCTCCTTCCATTACTAGTTGTCAGGGCTGAAGCCATGGTCTGGGACAGGATAGGGGGGTAGAGGAATTTCTACCTGAAACTGCCTGTTCCCTGTGGCCCCCGGAATGAGCCGACCTGGGGCCCCAGGCTTTTCCTTCCTGGCCTCTGGTGTTTACAGACTGGGTCAGCAGCCTTTAACCTGGCCCTCCCTTTGTGGCCTGCTGGAGCCACAGAGGTGAGTGGTTTGGTCTCTGCCTTCGCGGAAATCTCCGGTTGGCGAGAGAAAAACGTGAGCAGGCAGTGACGACACGGGCACAAACACTGTGGAGCCAGGGAGTCACTGACCAGGGGAGTCCAGGAAGACTGCTTGGAGGAGGTGCCCCAGCTCCAGCTCTGAAGAAGGAGCCAGATTTGCAGGAGGCACTTCATTCCACGGAGGGGGGTAGAGTCTGCTAAGGCCTGGAGGAGAGAATGAGTTCATTTATCGGAGGGGTAAGGGTCCTCAGCTCGGGGGCACTGCCTAAAGGGTGTGACACTCCCAGCAGGCTGAGATCGCACCTTCCTCTGGCTCCAGTCTGCAGGGCTGGAAGCACATGAGATGAAAACCCAGACTTTAGAGAGAGTTAGGCCTGGGTTTAAACACAGGGCTTGCCATCTGCTAGAGTCAGGGGCTCGGCGGGGCCCCTTATCTGTGCCTTGATTTCTTCTTCTGTAAGACAGAGCTGTTGCAGACATCCCCGCAGGACTGTGGGGAGGCGCGGCCTTTTAACTCCTTGGCACTGAGAAAGTGCCGGATATCTTCCTCTTCCAAGTGGGTGGGATGAAGCATGGCCTTCACCGGGTCCCGGAACCAGAGATCTTCCTGGACAGAAACCAACGGCCTCGTTGCTCCTTTCCTGAAAGATGAGATGTTTACAGCGCCTACATTTTTTTTTCTTCCAGAATTGAGTTTTATTATCCTAGTAGGAGGAAATGAAAGGTGCTTAGGGACCTTCTCAATTTTAAAAAGGCTCTGGGCAGCCGTGCCGTGGGAGGGGAGGTGTGTTTTGAATGGCTTGGCGACTTCTGCCGGAGCTCAGACAGTGGGAACCATGCACAGGAGGGCGTGTGCCCCTTGCCTGGGGCATCAGACGCAGGGCAGGAACCGCCGGCCCTCTACCCCTGACTGGTCCGAAGTGTGTGCATCCAGGCCCCAGGCCAGGCACCTGTGGTTTCGAGATGACGGGAGACATTGGCTCCTGCTCCGAAGGCCTGCAGAGGAGGAAGAGAGGGTGGCCTAGGAAGCAGTTGGTGCCCATACGGTGGGCTTCGGGAAGAACTCCGCTGTGTGGACACCAGTAGAGGGGGAAGGGGAGCCTGCATAGTGCCCGGCTGCCCCTGCACACCCACTCTTTGGGGTCCGACTGTTTCTTCTTTATGGATGGAGACAGTCAAGGCGCGACTTGCCCGGGAATCCACAGGAGGTGTCGAGCCTGAGTAGGACCCAGAATCTGGTCCTGCTGTACGTGTGTGACTTTGCCTGTGACCGTCCTAGGATCCCCGTGGGTGTGTGTGGTTGGGAAGGGAACGCCCCTCTGCTCAGGGGCCTGGAGTTGGGAGTGGAAGAGTTGGGAAAGGTAGGAGGCAGGCCCAGGCCCGCTGGGCAGAACTTGGAATGCTTTGTGCAGGCCCACGGGCCTTGTCTTGGGGACCTTTGGGCGGGAGCTGCAGATTGTGACGGGTGTGTTAGGGACTGGGGGAGAGGGGAGCCTTCCTGTCGTGGGCTGGAGGTTGGCTAGCAAGCAGGAGATCAGCGGCCGGCCCCGGGTTCTGCAAGACCCACCCTGTGAAGAGGTCCCAGTGCCTGGGGAGGCCAGGGCTGGCCATGGCCCCGGGTCTTAGAGAAGACAGGCTCCTGCTGGTCCTGAAGCTGAGAAGTCCAAGCAGCATGTTTGGCTTTGGGGGTGGGGAGCGAGGGGACGTCGGACCAGTCAGGAAACCAGACGCCGTCTGTGGCTTATCCCCTATGGCCCCCAGGCCCCCGTGACTCTGGCCCGAGATCTGGCTGCTTCCTGTCAAATGATGAATGGGTAACGTCTGCTTATCCCAAGACCAGAAGAGAAGTGGGGCTGCGGTAGGGGGAGGACACAGCAGCTGGAGCCAAACCTCTGGACTGGAATTCATTCATTCGTTCACTCTTCCAAGGCAGTATGGACTAGGGGAGTCCAGCAGACTCGGTTCCAAGTATTAGTCCTGTCCATGACCTGCTGTGTGACCTGGGGCCCATCCCTTAACCAGTCTGAACTTCTGTATCCTCTTCTACACCAGGTGGATCTTAGCAGCCCCCACCTAGCGTTCCCACGGGGGAACAAGGTATGCGCAGCACTTGGCGCGTGCCTGCTGCGTACACAGCATGTGCCGCATTAGTTGTGGGGGGGCTGCTGTCCTGCCCTCCCTGCCAACCCGTCTGCGTGTGCAGGATGTTCCTTCTGGCCCCAGGCCCTTGCACTCGGACATGAAGTCGGGTTTCTTTGGGGGCTCACAGCCTTGTTGGTCCAGGAAGCAAGTATAAAGGGCAGCGTTCTCCGACATGTAGACTCTGGCAAGTCCCGTTTCTCCTCAAAGCCTCTTTCCTCGTCTGCAGAATGGGAGCGCCGGCCCCTCTGGGGCTGCCTGGGAGCCACTCTGATCACTCAGCTCAGGGGAGGCGCTTAATGTGGGTGTTGTCTGAGGCCGAAGCTGGTCCTGCCTTGACCCCACCAGTGGCCGGGCTCCAGGAGCTGCAGTGTCTCCTTGCTGGGCCTCAGATCTCCACTCACGAAGGGGCCTGCAGGGGTGTGTTGGGCCGGGCTGGCCTGTGGCACCTCTCCTCTCCAGCAGCAGGCACCTGTCCTAGACTTCTGCCACCAGGGGCCTGCTGGCCAAAAGGAAATAACTCCCAGGTGCCCACACCTGCTGCCCGTGTTGGGTCACTCAGGGTCACTTCCTCAGGGAGGAAAGAGGACTGTGGGGGGAGGTTGCGAAGTCACCCTGCTAGTTTCCTGCTTTGGGAAAACAACCCGTGAAGCTATTCACCACTCTGGAAGGGCTGAGAAGAGGAGAGGCCTTCCTCAGGGAAACTGGCCTGGGGGTGCGGCGTCCAGGTGACGTGCCCGCCTCAGTTGACGCAGCGGGAATGTGGCCTCGTGGCCACCAGGAGAACCCTGACCACGCAGACGTGCGTGCATATGTCTAAGAAGGACGCAGGACACACTGTTTCCACCTCAGGTCTGAGAACAAAGTGAGACGTGATCAAATATTTGACCCCACATGGTGTATGAGTGCGTCACCACGAGACCCCCAACATGCAGAGCCTCACATGTGTGGACCCCCAAACCTGCCCTGAGCCTTCCTGGGGTCTCGAGTCGTCTTTAGGGGGGAGGGTAAGGGCCTCTGTGGGCTGCCAGCCTCCACAATATGTATCATTTCACAGTAGAGAAAGGAGGGACACGACGCCTCTAGATGAAGTTTCGAGAAATTGGGAGGCAACGGCCGGGTGACTGTCCAGGGGACAGAAAGGCCCTTGGAGAAGCCTCCTCGCCCAGCCCAGGAGGAAGCCCCTTCCGGGGATGCTCTAATGAAACCCAAGGCCCGCGTAAGTAGGAGCTCCAGCTGAAGGCCAGGCCGTGAGGAGAAGGTCACGGTGCTTTGCAAAGGTAGCCACAGTTCACATTAGCGATGGAGGCATTTGTTCCATAGTGGTCCCAAAGAGGACACGCGGTGAGGCAGATGAAGCATGACCTGGGGGCCAACAGCCCCGGCTCTGTCGCTCACCAGCTATGTGGCCCTGGGCAAGTCCCCACCCTTCTCTGAGCCCCAGCCCCATGTCTGCCGCTCGTCCGCTGCCCAGTGAGGGTTAGTGCAGACAACAGAGACTCCGAGGACGTTCACGTGTGTCAGGCTCTGCTGGAGGGAGTTCTCATCTGTGAACACATTTGGTCCTCTCAATCTTAAGAGGAACATCTCACTTTCCAGAAGAGGAAACTGAGTCACTGCATGGCAAAATGAAGCCCGGCCAGGATTTGAGCCAAGGCACCTGGGCTCCCCGGCAGGCCTCGCTGAACCCTTGGGCGCATCCTGATTTGGTTCCTGGGCACCTGGGGGACGCGCACATGTGGGGAGCCCGGGCTGGGAACTGCAGTAGGCATTCATGGTGCCTCCAAAATGCAGGGCCGTGGTTCCCCACGGAAGAAAGGTCCTCAGTGCGGCCTGTGCCTGGGTCTCACATTCCATGCATTTTTGGCCCCTGACTTGAGCTTGGCAGCCTGGACCTCATTGTTCTGCGACTTGGCAGGAGCTGCCTGGCCCGGGCTGCCCGGGGACGCGAGTGTATGCTGAAGGGCTTTCCCCACGGCTCCGTGGCTCAGCAGGCTGAATCTCTGCCTTGGTCTTTCTGCATCCACACCCCCTAAGAAAAAGTTTGGGACAGGAATCTCCAGCAAAGAGGTTGGGCTTCCACTGGGGTACAGACAGAATGCAGTCTCTGCAAAGGCAGCACCCAGGAGAGCAAGAGGCAGGGGTATCTTGGACCCAGGAGGGGCTTTGGAGTCACTGAGAGCAAATCTCCCCTGTGCAGCTCACTGGCCTCACTACATTGAGCTTCCTCTCTCTGAGCCTGTTTCCTCATCTATAAAATGGGTCTACCAAGAGCCCCAGGATGCATGGGAAAGGTCTGGCCCCCTGGAAGTGTTCAGAGAACCTTCATTGCCTTCCTCCCAAACATCCCCCCTTCTCTTTCTGCCTCCCTCCCTCCCACCACACCCTGTCTGTCCTCCTCCCACCTCCTCTCCACCCTTCCTCTCCCCTCCTCCTTCCCCTTTGCAGTGTCCCTCTCTGACACTCGGAGACTGTGACTTGCGGAATCCTCCTTGGCCACTTCTTTCCTGGAACAAAGGCCCCTCTTCTTTACTGGGAAACACGTGGTGCAACCCTTCCATTGGGTTCTGGACAGAACAGCTCTTAGGAACAGTAACTTAACCAAAGCTCCAAGGCGTTGGCAGAAAAGGTACCATGGACAGCAGGGCTGTGTCATCGTGATGCTGTCCCAGAGGGCTCGGACTCCAGGGGCTCATGTCCCTGCGGCCCCTGTGATGGGAAATGGCCCCTTGTGGCCCTCCAGCCTTGGGACCACCCCTGCCCACTCAGCACGGGCCCTATTTTTGAAGAAAGGGTCTTGTTTGGTGGGGAGATGACGTTGGAAGTTCTCCACCTTGTAAGGAAAAGAAGGTGATTGTCACTGAGAGCTTGGGAAGAGAGCAGCGTGGTGGTTTCAGACAAAGATGCCACCAGGGCTATGAGTCCTGGCTCCACTGCCAAGAGATCTAGGCAGATCTCTTAACCTCCCTGTGCTTCAGTTTTCCGTTCTGTAAAATGGGACAATAATAGACCCTATCCCATGAGAGACAGGGTCTCTTAAATGAGAGGGGCTAAGAGGTAAAGTGTATAGAGCAAGGCCTAGCATGATCAGGGCACACACCTGTCGACTCATCATTATTGTTGCTGGTATTTCTGATGAGACCAGGGACCCCTCAGCCGTGCTCCTGGAGCCCTGTGTGAGGCCTGGGGTGGGCTCCTGAGTGTGCAGTCTGCGGCTTCTGGGTGCAGATGCTGGGAGGGCGCTGCTAATAACCACACAGGGCAAGTGGAGATGACCTTGGCAGAAACCTGCTAAGCCTCCGCCCAGTATGACTTGCCCAGTCTCCCAGCAGGTGAAGGCCAGGGCCAAGAAGCAAACGCAGGCCCACTGGCCCCAAGAGGCTGAGTGGGGTTAGATGTGGGTGGGGGGAGATGTAGAGACACACGCCATGGTTCATAGTCCACACGAAGTCTGTGGGCCGGTGGGTGGGCTCCTGTGTGGGCCTGGCCACTGGGCGGCTTTGACACTTTCAGAGATAAAGACAGAACCTTCTTGCTGAAGACAGTTCTTCTCCAACCTCTCCCTGAAGGTCTCCCTAAGGGCAGAGGATGGTGAACATGTCACCCCGAGGGGTCTGGGGGTACAGCCCGCAGAGCCTACAGGAGTCTGGGGTTTTATCTTAAAATGCATGCGCATTTAACATTCTCTTCCTGTGAATCCATTTATCGTGCACACATCCCCCCCACCCCCCACGAGTAACAGCACTGCCTCCGGAAGCCGCTCATGTTTGCGTGTTTATCCTGGGGCTTTTCCTCCAGGGCCTCACTGTGTCCCCCTGCGGGTGTGCGCTCCGCGGTGGGAGCGCAGGCACAGATGGTGGCAAGACACCGAGGGGGCCGTGGTCCCACCTGCATTTCAGGAAGCTTCAGTGGCCCTCACAGAGGAGGGCTTGGTGAGCAGGGCATGGGCGCGGGGAGGCCCAGAGGCCCTGATGGGAGGTGAGTCCCACACTGGGACAGAGTCAGGGGAAGGGGGGGCAGGAGAGGCCTCCAAAGTACAGACACACCCCCACAGCACCCTCCTCCTGCCCCGGATCCAGGACAAGAGATAAAAGAGAGCAAGAAATCTATCCATAAAATGCCATGTCTGTGGGGCGAACCTGGCTCAGGGCTGGCAGCTTCACAACCAGGTGACAGCACGGGCCACGCCTGGCTGGACACGGCCCTCGCCCTGCACGCATTCCCCACTGCCGAGGGCTCCCCTGTGAGCCCGAGTCTGGTGGCCTTGCTTTCTTCCATCTCCTGTGTGCTCGAAAGCAGCTTTACCCCGAAGCAGCTGCCCGTGTTCGGCGTGTGAGGGGAGTCGGCCTGTCCTGAGGGCACCGAGGAAGAGTGGCCGCTGGACTCCAGAAGGCCTAGAGAGGCTTGGGGAACCTTTGAGGGCAGAGCTAGGGAGGCAGAACTGGAGAGTCCAGCTCAGTGGGTCATTGAGGGCTTGGCGGACATCCTTTGATGAGGCATCACAGACATCCCTGAGCCTGGGCAGGCTGGATGCCACCCTCGGCAGCCGGGGAAGGAAAGGAGAGATTCCTCTCCTGCCGCCAGGACGCCCGTGTTCACGAGGGTGGGCCTTGACTTGGGAGATCTGTGCAGCGGAGCTTGCTGAACCGCTGGACCCGGGGACGGCTCTCAGTCTGGGGTTTGGCTGCTGGGTGTAGATGGAGAGAGGCAGAGTCCGTCTGGGGAGAAAGTGCTGTCGTCGGTTGGTTCTCCAGACGCAGACCCTGCAAGTGAGCAAACCATAAGGGAGTGGGACGAGCTGGGGTGTGATCTCGGACCAAACCCGCGGCCTCCACCCAGGGCCTGGAGCATGAGTCACGCCTCCCACTGTCTGAGTGCCCTGACCCAGCCAAGGGCACTTTCACACTGGACCCCTTGGTCATTGATTAACAGTTGTCCAAGGGGCTGCTAGTTCCTAGGGAATCTGGCTCTCCGGAGGGTATAGACAAAGCTGCTCCGACAGCCTGGGCCAGTCCTGAGGGGCTCTGTTTGGGGTGTGTGGAGTCTGTGGGGCAGCCGGGGCGGGGGTCTGGCAGAAGCAGCAGCAGCCAGATTTGGGGGCCCCTTACCACATGCCTACTCTACAACAGGGACCTCCTGGGCATTGGCCCCTTTTATTCTCCGCAGCCCTGTGGGAGCCCCGGCCTGGCCCTGGACCCAGGAGGTGCTGCAGAAATGCCTATGGCTACAGGACAGGCTTTCCTCCCAACAAGGAGGGCTTTCCCCCTTTCGTCCCGGAGGGTTGCATGCGGTGACCAGGTGCCGGCTCTCACCTCCAGCTCTATAGTGCTTCTGTGTGCCTCAGCCTTGGGCCCTGCCCCACAGGCAGCGCTCTGCCAGGGAGGCTGGCTTCGGGAGTGATTCTTAGATGACATTTCGCTCAGGCCCGGGCACATAGTGGTCACTCAGTCAGGCTGGGGTTACCATGGCAACTGGCAGCTAGCAACCTTGACTCTCCAAGGGGCTCTGACATGGCGGCCCAAACCCTGGAGGTACGGGGGACTGCTCCCTTGTGCAGAGGGCTCTGCACCTGCCCAGAGGTGTATGCCTATGAGGTGGAACCCATGGCCTTGGCCTTCCTTGCATTTGGAGCACCAGGGCCCAGCAAGGATGGAAATGTTGGGTCCTTCCTGCAGCTGCTACACAGTCTGACTCAGCGTCTCTCTCCTGACCACCCAGGCGGTCAACCTGGTTTTTTGTGGGGGTGATCATGCCCCCAGGAGACAGGGAGGACAATAATGGGAAAGAACCAGACTTTGGTGGGACGCCTGAGTGGCTCAATCGGTTAAGCGTCTGCCTTCGGCTCAGGTCATGATCCCAGCGTTCTGCTCAGCAGGGAGGCTGCTTCTCCCTTTCCTCCTTGCTGGTGCTCTCTCTCACTATCTCTGTCTTTCTCTCTCAAATAAATAAGTAAATAAAATCTTTAAAGAAAAAAAAAGTAAGAACCAGGCTCTGGAGCCTAGTACTTGTGGAGTTGAATGGGACCTCCTTTGCTGGCCGGGTTGGGGCGGAGGGGATGCCTTTAGACTTTGCCCTGCGCAGAGCCTGTTTCCCCTCCCCCCAGTGGGGACAACCTTCGCAACCTTGTCAGACGGGGTACGGACGGAAGGTGTGTCACGTGGGCTCTTGAGTCCCAGCTGTGCACTCCAGGACCCCCACCGGAACATGGGGTGAACGGACGCACCTCCCCCAGCCCAGGGCCGTCAAGGGGAGAAGGTGAACAGGCATGTGTCTAAGAAAGCCCGCGTTTTCTTTTGCAGCCCCGTGCGCTGTGAGGCTGGCATGCAGGATGGCCGGACAGCCCAGCCACATGCCCCCTGGAGGGAGCCCGAACAACCTCTGCCACAGCCCAGGGCCTGCCCACACCCCGGACCCACAGGTGAGCCCTTTGCCTTCATCTGCAGAGCGCTGGGGCCTCTACAAGGAGCTCGGGTCCCTGACTACCTCACCCAGATGGAGTCATTTCTGCAATGTTTCCAAGGGTGGGAGTGCAGCTCATTACCAACCTGTTCAGCCCTGATACCACTCAGCAGCACTCAGAGACGCCTTCTCTGGGCTGGACTCCCGGATTTCCCTGTGAACAGAACAACTTTGTCTCAGCGGGATCAGGGCTGCTTAGAAAGGCCAGGAAAGAGGAGAGAGTGAGGAGCTCTGGGGAACAGGCAGCCTGTGCGTGGGGTCAGAAAGCGCTTCCTCACTCTCAGCTGAAGTCAGCTTCCCTTTTGGTTTTAGCTCTGTCCTGGCCCTCTTCAGCCCTCTTCATCTAGAACCAACAGAGCCCCAGGACACTGGTTTCTTTACACCTGCCTCATGCTCTGCAGATCCTCAGAGAGCCAGGCTGCCTCCCACAGCTTTTCCGAAGGTGGCTTCTGGGGTCCCCAGCTCATGCATCCTCTGCGGGTTTTGAATGTGCTGTTTCCTGGGCCTGGAGGGCCTTTCCCCACTCCTCCTCCAGGCCTTGGTCCAAATGCTGCAGCTTCTAGGGAGCTTTCCTGTTCCCTCCCATTCCCTCCCCTGTAAGGCCCAGGCACTGGGCTCTGGCCACAGCATCCCACTGGGGAACTGGTTCCTGTTCCTAAATGGGAGGTCTGGGGCGAGGCTATACCCCTCCCATCTTCCCAGGCCAGGCCCAGAGGAGCTCCTCAATGCCGGCTGAGTTTGTGAACAGCAGATACATGTGGCTGTGTGTGGGGCAGAGGCAGGTCTGCTCTTAGAAAGTACACAGCCTCATGGGAGAGAAAGGGAGGAAACAGGGCAGAAGAAACTCAGGGACCCTTGGAGCTCCAGAAAGCACATGATCTGACCTAGATGGCCAGAGAGGCCGCCTTGAGGAATTAGCCTGGTAGGGGCAGGCAGGCCAGGTCAGACAGGGCCAGGTGCTGCGGGGCCTTGGGGACAGCCTGGGATGATGAAAAGTCACGTCCAGTGTTGGCTTTTTCCCCCGAAGCTAGGAGACCCAAATCAGGGGGAAGCTTTGAGACAGCTACCTTTTTGAGCCCCAGAAGGCTCGTCGAAGCCTCTAAGTACTCCTTCCTGTTGGAGGATGTCAGGTGGACTGCTGTTTGATCCACTTGGCTAGGGCTGCCATGTGCAGTTGTGTGGGTGTGCACTGCACAAAAGCGCCTGGTCAAGGAGGCAGCTGAGTCTGAGATCCTTCTCCTACACCTGAGTTTTTAATCAACCCATGCTCCCTGTATGGGGCTCCATCAGCCCAAAAGAAGGAACAATTTTATAGATTCACACAGGGGTGAGACATGTGAACTAGTAGACTAGTGTGTGTGCACACACGCATGTGTCTGTGTGCACGTGCACACCCCCGCCCCCAACACACACACAGTGTCCTAGGGCCTGTTGGTGCTTTCCACTCCCATTACTGGATGGGACACGGGCCCATTTCCCAGGTGGAATTTGGGGAGGCAGATCCCAGAAAGCCCAAAGGCCCGTGGATGCTGCTGGTGCCGAGTCCACCAGGACAGCTCACTGATGCTGGGGCCAGTGCGGCCTCCTCGGGTAATGTAGCAATTTGTCATATTAAGTCATTTACTAACAATTGAGTCCCCCTTGATTAATCTCCCAGAATTAGCCAGTTGCATTTTGAGCAATTAGGGTTAATTACAGCCTCATTTGGCAGAGGAGAGAGCCCCGTAATTATTTCGCAAACAAGGCAAGGCGGCGGCGGGCGGCGGCGTCCGGGTGTCTGGTTGCACATGTTGGAGTGGGTAATGACAGAGTTAAGTGGAATTAGACACAATTCCCATCCTTGGGCAGCGGCCGTCAGCAAAGGAGCCCTGCGTCCCACCAGCATCTGGCCAGGGTTGCCGAACCAGGGTGCGCAGCCGTGTAGACACCAGCATGGCCCGGGGCGGGTCGGGAAGGGAATGAGGCTAGGCAGGCGCTTCCTCTCTCCTCCGCTCATGAAGTGCAGGTATTTAAACACCGTTTGGGGAGACATCGTGGCCCCATTCTTGCCTGTTTTGGGACATAGAAACACCTCAGATTGACAGCACAGGCATTTTCCTTGAAGGCAGGAGGCCCTGCTGTTTCCCTGAAATCATCCTTAGAAAAAGGAACTGGGGCCCTCGGTGGCGAGAGTACTGCACTCGGTCTAGACCAGGCGGGGCTCGGATCCCAACTTCAGCCCTCACCAGCCAGGCCACAGCTGGTAAATGAGTTGAGCCTCCGTTTCCTCATCTGTGCGGTGGGGCCATGAAGACTAAGCGAGATGGACTGCTCTAATCCCCCAGCATGGCGTCGGACGTCGTGGGTGTTAAGGAAACGTGTGCCACTGATTTCATTCTTCTCTTTGAGCCTTCATTTTCGTGTTCGTGGCTCAGGAGCCCAGAGCTGAAATGCCCACAGTGTAGAAGGGACCACTTAGCAACCACTCAAACTCGTTCTGTTAAGTTTCTGTGCCCAAGGCTGGTGGTTTATCATTTCTGGGAGTTTTCTAGCTGTGAGAGCTGTCCGCTTATTAAAATACGTTTGCTGAACCCGGTGGAGTCACAAGTGAAATTACTGAGGTTTCAAATGAGTGAATGAGGGCGTGCATGTAATTGAGGGGAAGCGCTCTAATGCCGGATGCTCTAGGACTTTACCACTTCGCTGCAGAGCGTTTCTCATCAGGAATGAAACCGAGCTGACCCACTAAGAGTCACGTGAATTTGCAAGAAGGGGAAAGGTGCTCTTGTCTGAGAACGGCCTGGTTAATGCGTCTTCCATCTGGAAATCCTTTGCAAAGCTGCATGGGGCATGCCAAGTTCAGTTATGTTGGGCCCTGTTCAGAGAAAGAGGAATGTGCCTTACTTCTCAGGATGGGACGGCCGCTTCTAGATCTGAATCGCACAGGCCAAAACCTTTATGAGAATCTTCCCAAAGCAGTGTTGGCAATTAGGTAAGATTTAACGACCACATATTAACAGCTGCTAAAATCCAAGAAGTGTTTGCTGACGTGTTGTAAATTCAGCAAATGCTTGTCTCGTTTCTTGCCTCCTTTCTGCCCGACACAGAAGTGGGGCCTCGTGCGAGGGGCAGGGTCCCACAGAGGGATGGGAGGATGCTGAGGGAGCCCAGAGGGTGAGGTGGGACAGGGAAGGTTCTAGAGAGAGGTCAGGTGGGCTGGCGATGATTTGGGGCAGGACAGGGAGAGGTGGCTGTCCCAGGAAGAGGAAGGAGCCAGGCCTGAAGGTGCAGGACCAGTCATGTTAGGCAAGTGTTTAAATATCAGTGCTGGGATGGGGAATGGCTGGTCTGTGTGAGGGGCGAGCCCGTTAGTGGGTTCGGGTAGACAAGGGATCTCGAGTTTTAGAAAGATCACTGGTGCGGGCACTCACGGCACAAGTGGGACGAAAATAGGAGATGAGGAGGCCTCTGCCTTCTGCCAGGTGAGATGATTCTGTGGTCTTAAATGGCTGGAGATTCGGAGAGAAGATTCCAGAGACTTGCAGGATGAAGCCAAGTGCACTTGGTAGCTGAAGGGAAGAGGGAGAGCAGAGTCGAGGATGGACCCAGGTTTCTGGCTGATACTCCTTACCGCTCTCATGTTTCACATCTCGGCTTGCTAGTCACTGGGGCCAGACCCAGATTCTCTTAGGTATGTGTAAGCTCAGCTTTCTCTGAGCTCAGCCAGCGGGAACTGTCCTGAGGGACTCACTGTGCTGAGGTGATTCTAGGCTTTGTTATCAGGTGATTCCCATGTTTTAGGCACCTTGTACACTATTCCCATGTGCTGATGGCCCTGGGAGCTGAGTGAGACCTCCAGGCTAGGACGGTCATGGCGGTGGTTGTCCCAATAGCATGAAACCTGGCTCTTACCTCATCCCACCCTCCCACCGGCCAGGAACCAGGCCTTATTCAGAACTCGCTAGGGCAGGGGAAGTAACTGAGATAAATACCGGGTACGTTTTGGTCCTGAGGGGCAGAGCCAGGGGTCTCCCCATCCTGTGGCCCCACGGTACCCCTTCTTGCCCCCAGGTCTGCGAGACTGAAGATGAGCTTTGGGTTTGAAATTAGCCAGATTGTGGAGAGCTGAGTGGGTCAGCCTCGTAAAGAGCCTGACAATATGGACTCTGTGCAAACCCTGCCCTTTTGTGTTACACAGACTTAAAACCCATCACCATATACACATATACCGAATCCATTAGAACTCCCTATACATGGTGTCAGATGTCTTTAAAGGTGAAATTCGTTTACAGGAAATGTCATTCTGATGAAGTATGCTTTTTAAAATCACAGAAACAGTTGCCTTAAAATTAATGATGCATTGCAAATATCAGGGAAAAAAAAGACCCATTCAGTGTAAAGATGATTAAAATTCAGGTCAGAAGTCTGACTTAGTCAGGCTAAATTTTTTAATGAGATTTCAGGAAATTAATTGGGCGAATGCATTTTTATTCTTTTAACATGTGATTTTATGCTCCTGTTTTTTTTTTTTTTTTTTTTTTTTTTAAGGGATTTGTCGATGGCTGAGGCTTATTGTGGTTCAAACATTTTAAACTCAAATTAGCATGGGGTGGGAGGTGTTTGTGGCCTAATTTGATCTGACTTGGAGAAGAGAGCCTGGGTTTCTCTGAGCTTTCCAGAGTGGTTCACTGCCCCCCAAAACCCATTTCCAGCCTTGATGCACCCTGGGGTGGGGGGCGGTGGGATTGGAGATAGAGGTGACCTGGGGACCTTGGCCCTCTCCTTGGATCCTTGTTCTGCCAAGCCTCCTGTGGTCCAGGGAGTTGCTCCCCGAGACTCCTCCTCTCTCTGAGATGGCATTTCCCTGCCCAGGGCAGTGCAGTCCCCCTCCTTCCGCCCACTACGGTCAGCGTCCCTCCCAGCTCCTCCCACCCTCTCCACCCACCTGCCCCTCCTCTGGGGAAGACCTGAGGGGGCTCCCACGCTGGAGAAGGCAGGTGAGGAGTCAGAAATGGCTTCTGCCAGCATTTTCCCTGCGAGTGTCCCAAAGCATAGCCCTAGACAGGGAGGTGAGGTGAGCCTGTTGTGTAGCATAGTCCCTTGGCAAACAGTCCTGGGTGTGACCCGTGCAGGGGACAGTGACGTCAGAAGGCTACAGGGACACAGGCACCTCCCTGCTTTACTGCAGTCAGGTGACGATGGGTCAACAACCTCTCTGAGCCTCAGCTTCCTCATCTGTGAAATGGGGCCGTGAAGACTGAGTGAGATGGGCTACTCTGAAACCCCAGCATGGCGTCTGACGTCATGGCTGTCATCCATCTTATTCTTAGATCTCCAAATTCATTTTAGTTTTCACAGCTGAAGAGCCCAGAGCTGGCAGTAGCCCCAGCACAGACCCTCAAAGGGATGGGGATGGCGGTACAGCCCCTGAGAGCTCCCTGCCTCGGCTCATCCCCAGCCCCCTGGGAGGCAGATGCGGTAGCCCCAGTCCTTGCTCTGCACACCGAGCAACGGCGATACCCCAATGACAGTAAACAGCCACATAGCGTCTCCCTGGTGCCTTCACTCAGCAACCTGCTTACCCACCCCACCCCTCCGCAGCCCTCGGAAGGGGGCACCGTTATCACCTTAATTGTACATGGGAGGAAACTGAGGCCCAGAGTGCTTGTGCGCAGCCCCGAGCCAGCGCTTGGCAGATCTGGGGCTTGAACCCAGGCCTCCCTCTGCTCCCCAGTGTCAGTGTTTCCGCTGAGGGAGCCGGAGTGGCAGTCACCCGTCTGCCAGGCTGTGCCCCCACCCCAGGCTGGTGCTCATTTCACCAGGAGCCAGCATGGGGCTGCAGATGGGACAGGGGCCAGTGCAGACAGCGAGAAGAGCAGTTTTCAGAAAGACGATCGAGATTACCACCCTCAAGCCAGCGTAGTGCGAGCCTCTCGGGGGCCCCCAGCTCAGAGCTTCCCAGACCATTGGCACCAACCTCAGGTCCCGGAATCCTCAGAGAAACCCCAGGGCCGAGATCACTGATGTCCCCCTGTCGCGCATGGACTCACTCGGCTACAGGGGCCAGAGTGGAGCTTGCTGAGGGCTGAGGGAGGAGTGGAGGAAGGCCTTGGAGGTGGCAGTGGGGAGAGGCCTGGTCTTATGGACCAAGAACTCCATTCACCTTCTCCTCTTGCCCTCACAGCCGCTGAGTTATGTCACAGTCTGGGCCCTACTGGCTCAGGCACTGAACCCGTGCCCTGTGCTGCCCCTGCCCGAACAGAGGGCTTGGGGGGGGACAGGACCCCACCTGTGAGCCTCAACCCTGTGAGCATGCTGGTGTCCCCTAAGCTGCCCACACTGTCCCCCTGCCACGAGGTGCTGCCTGCAGAGGGAGGAACCCGCCCCCTGCCCCAGCGTAGCAGCTCATTCCTCTAATTAGGTCAAATGGGTTGTGACAGGAAATGCAAATCTGGGTCATTGCATATGCAGATGTGCGACTGGAGTCTGGGGATGCTGTGATACTGGCTGGGATGTCCCCTGTCCTCTCGGGGAGTCTCCTGGGGCAGCAGCAGTGGGGTCTATCGGGGAGTCCAAGTCTCAGCTCCCCACGGACCAGCCGTGTGACGGCACCTCAGTTCCCTTCTCTATGACATGGGTTGAAGGAGCCTTGCTTTACAAGGGCGTGAGGCGGTTTCAGTCACAAAACCTGTGTGAGCAGCTGGCATGGAACTGCCCCGTGGTAGGTGCTCAACGCACTTGGAAGGGCCAGTGGCTGCATCCCAAAGGCCCACGGCGCACTGGGCTGTTTGGAGCACGTTCCTTTGTGTCATTGAACAGGCCCTGAGCTCTTGCTCTGGGCAGGTCAGATACCTGCGCTCAGGGGACACGGAGGGGACGAAGACAGGGGCGCACTTTTGGAGAGGCCCGTGTTTGGCGGGGCAAGGGATTAGGTTCCTGGAAGAGAGAAGCCAACTGAGTCAGGAAGCCTAGTCCTGGCTAGTCATGGGGTTGTGAAGGAAATGCAGAGGACGAATCGGAGTTGGGAGGTCACCTGGTAGAGCTCAACGGGAGAGACTGCAGAGTCCCTAGTCAAGGGTCAGATCCCTCCCATGACTCATTGTGAGGTCTGGAGCCGGTCCCTGGCTCCCCACCAAGCCTCAGTTTCCTGAAGTATGGAGATAATGGTGATGCCTACTTACGGGGTCGTGGGCAGTGTTCTGTACAGTGCACGGCACACAGTAAGTGCTCAATAAATGCTTACTCTTCTTAAATGGGTGTTAGTATACAGGTGGGTTAATTGCTCTTATTTAGGAACTTACCTGACAGATGCTGGCGAGTGCTGGATAAGAATGTGGTCTTTCTCCTCCACCAGCCCCCCCTACCCCACTGCTCAGCCCCCAGTAGGGAGCAGCTTCAAATCCCTCACCAGGGGAGGTAATTAGGCCTTAAGACTTCAGAGTCAAAGCGGGCCCAACCCTTACCTTGCTGAGGGAAGGAGGCAGCGGGCTTCCAGGCTCAGACTTCCATCATTCACTCCTGGCAGGGGGAAATGGGGGGATGTTCCTTGGCACAGAGCTGGGTCTGAGCAGGTTCAGAAAGGCCAAGAGTGGGAGTGAGGAGTAGCTGCTCAGGGGCCCTCTCTCCTGCTCCAGCCCCGGCCGGTTGGTCATAAGGACCACTGAGCACCTACTGTGTGTGTGTGTGGTGGGGGGTGCTCAGCAATCTCACGTGGTCCTTACAGTGACCCTGTAGACAGACATGCTTCCACACCTCTGCCTTGCAGACAGGAAACTGGGGCAGAGTGGGATGGCTTGGGTTACTGCCCAAGATTACCAGCCAGGGACCCAGGAAATACGCATAAGGAAATATGCATAAGGATGTTTATTGTGCCATTATTTATAGTGATCACAGACTGGAAACAGGCTTACCGGAGAGCATGTAGAGTACTGTACAGTTATTTAAATCCCCGTCATTTGACAATATCCATCAGTTACCGAGAGAGGGAAGAGCCAGTCTTAGAGTAACGTGTTCTCATGATTCTGGGTGTTTAAAAAGTGCACCATCTCGGGGCACCTGGGTGTCTCAGTGGGTTAAAGCCTCTGCCTTCGGCTCAGGTCATGATCTCAGGGTCCTGGGATCGACCCCCGTATCAGGCTCTCTGCTCAGCAGGGAGCCTGCTTCCTCCTCTCTCTGCCTGCCTCTCTGCCTACTTGTGATCTCTGTCAAATAAATAAATCTTTAAAAAAAAACAAAACAAAACTGAACATTGGTGTAATAAAGACAAAGAAGGAAAAATGGAAGTTGATTAAGAACAGACATCCTGAACAGGATGCCAGTCACACAGGGCTCGCCAGGCTCCTGCCAGGGCTTCTTTGTCTAAGAGGCTGAGATTCAGGTTAAGGAGAGTTCTAGGACGCAGCCCAGTAAAATACCTGATCTTCCAGCCCCAGTCTGGAAGAGGCCTTTTCAGATCGGGAAATGCAGACCTGTTCCTTCCTGCCTCAGTGGGGCTCTCAGTGTTTCTCATCCCACCCCCACATCCCCAAATGAACTCCGCAGATGTTTCTGTAGCCCTTCTACACGCGAGACCCTGTCCTCGCACTGCTCCCAGCCCAGAGAGTCCCCAGCAGCAGTGATCTCCGCCCCAGAGTGGGGAGTGGGAGCTGTAGTGGAAAGGGGGGCAGAACCGAGCCGCGGCACCCTCCCTCCCCCGCCGCCAGGGTTCCAGGGCCTGAGTTTGCACCCCTTCCTCTCCTTCCCAGAGCATGTCCCATGTGTGTTGTGGGAATGGGGAGGGGGTCCCTCGCCCAGCATCTCAATCCCAGGGCAGGTCCGACTGCTCCGTGGTCAGTCTCAGCCCAGGCCCCTGGCAAGTTGGCACGAAGCATCCGGATTCTTCCTGTTGCCCTAAAGGGGGTGGTTTCTCCATACAAGGGCTCAGAACAGTAGAGCTGCTGACGGAAGTCGGTTTTCTCAAGTCGAGACGGGAGCCGTCACTCCAGGAGGGGGAAGTTGCCACATCTGACAGTGACTTGCAGGGGTAGGGTCGGGGACTACACGTGGAAGGCCATGGGGCCAGGGAGACCCAGCAGGGCCTCCCCCTCACTGTGTGACCTTGACAGATCACTTCCTTCACCCCTTAATTGCCCTTGTTCTGCTTGCTGGCTCCGACCCGGGCACAAGGGATTCAGGAGTGAACAAGGTGGGCAAGGTCCTGGCCCCAGGGGCTCACCTTTCTGGGAGCAGGAGATAGGAACAAGCAGTCTAATGAACGATCAGGTAATGAGAGCTGGTGGAAACCCGCAGCCTCGGGGTCTTGTCTGCAGAGTGGGGGTGTCATGGCGTGGACAGCCCCCGCGGGGGCGATAAAGTCTCTGGCAGTGACACTGGCAGTCACAGTCCTTCCTTCACCTTGGAGGAGCTAGGTGGGATCGCCGGGTTCTGTAGGGGGCCCAGCTGCCAAGGTCCCGGCCCCCCACTGCAGCCTGGTGGCCGCTGATGGCCTCTGTCCCTCTCCTCCAGAGGCACCCAAACACCCTGTCTTTTCGCTGCTCGCTGGCCGACTTCCAGATCGAGAAGAAGATAGGCCGAGGACAGTTCAGCGAGGTGTACAAGGCCACCTGCCTGCTGGACAGGAAGACGGTGGCTCTGAAGAAGGTGCAGGTGAGCCATCTCCCTCGTGGGGTCAAAGCCCAGTCACAGGAGCCAGCTTCTGTGTCTAAACATTGTGGCCCTGGGCCAATTCCTGCCCCTTCCTTCTTGTCCCCTCCCCCTGCAATCAGGACCCTACTCTATGGGCCATGGGAAGGATTAGGTGGGCTAATTCTGCTGAAAGCTCACTGCAGGCCATGAAGGAAAAGGAAAATGAGCATACATTGAGCACCACTGTATAATGGGCCATGCCTTGAGAACGGCCTGCCGGGTCACCCCATTTTTCAGATCAGGAAAGCTGCAGAGGCCTGAGTATCAATCTCACCGGGCCCACAGAGCGAGCTGATGGGGAGCTCAGACTTGGACCAACACTTGCTCACCCTAAGCCCCACACTTGCTGCTCGCCTCTGGGCTTGAGAGCCTTTTTGGCCTCCGTAGGAACGGGGCTCAAGCACATGAAGCCAGGAGGCATTTCACTGAGGGCCACTGGGTTTGGCCTCAGGAAGGAGCTTTAAACCTTCCCACAGAGCTTCCCTGACACCTCACTTTGCTCATTTGTCCTTTAAAAATAGGATTAACAGCCTGGGCCACAGAGGCCCGGGAGAGAGAAGGTGACTCAGACGCTGCCGCGGGTGGGGAGCCTGGCAGCAGACCCACGGGATGGTTTCCTTGCTGGTCTGCAGACTGCAAACGGGGTGTGCCATGATGGGTTTTGGGAGTTCCAGTCCTCGTGGCTCCCAGTGGGGGCTCTGGGAGCTGGGTGTTAACCGGTCTTTCTCTTTTTCCTCTGGCTCAAGATATTCGAGATGATGGATGCCAAAGCCAGACAGGACTGCGTCAAGGAGATTGGCCTCCTGAAGGTGAGCACCCTGGGGTGAGCAGGAGCCCCTCACTTCCTTGAGGTGGCCTGGTCCCCAGACCAGGCCACCTCATGGCCACCACAGCCCGGGGCCTCTTAGGTTCTGAGACAACAGCCTTTTGAGCGCAGGTGGCTTTCTCATGGCTGGGTGAGTGGGGCCCCCACCTCACCTCTCTGCCCAGCCCTCGTGGCGCCCCCAGACTTACTGTCCTCGCCCCATGTTGGTTGTGCTTATGGACGGCAGCGCCTGGCACCGAAGGCCTTCCCCCTCAGGGTACCGAGTCACTGCCACCCAGCAGAAGCTCCCCCCGGGACTCAGCGAGGCTGGCCTGGAATGGTGGAGAGGCCACAAAACCAGGTGTGTGGCCCAGGGTTCCTGGTGCCCGAGGGACCCGGGTTGTCACCCTGCTGGGCTCTTCCCAGGCCTCCCCAAAGAGGAGGCAGGGTGTCCACGTGGGGGTGGCTTGCACGAAGGATACACATGCCAGGGCACCTTGGGGTGGGGGATGGTGGTCTTTCCTTGCCTCCCCCTGCTGGCTTCCTCACTGGTCTCCCCAGCGTCAGAGACAGCAGAACTTTCTGGATTAGACTCAGCCCCTGCCTAGGGTTGCTCCCTCCTGGAGATCCCTCCCTGTTCCCCAGGCTTAGGCATCTGTCTACCTGGGGTCTCAGAGGTGATGGTGGAGGAGGAATGGGATGGGTTTCAGAGGCCCAGGAGCCCAAGTTCAAATCCTGATGTCTTCAATTTACAAGCCCTGTGACCCTAAGCAAGTGACGGAGCCTCCGGGAGTGTCTGTTTGCCCATCTGCTCAGCGGTGAGAGTATCTGCCGTGTGGAATATGGGCAGTTAGAGAAGATTAAATAGTGTCTGAAGAGGGCCCAGCCCAGTGGAGCACCCAGCAGGCGCGCACTCGGCATTGGCCCTTTCTGCGCGGCGGAGGGCTAGGCCACAGCTGCTGGCGGGTGGGGCTGCTGGCAGCGAGGACACGGACACCCTCCCACAGGGTCTAGACAACCCATTTGCACTGGTGGGTCTGCCCTGGGCTCTCAGGCCCCATCCCCTCCCTCAGCGACTCCCAGGCAATGGGGAGCAGACCAGCAGCCCGGCCGCATGACTGTGGGGGTGAGTCTGGCTGCCCTGGGCCCAGGGAGTGCAGGAGAAGCCCTGTGCAGCTCAGGGCCCTGTCCCAGAATCTGGAAGCTGACAGGAGCCTGCTGCCAGGGTCCTGGCCATGAGCAACTGGTGGGACCAGGCAGTGGTGGCCTTGGATGCCACACTCAGGAGGTGGGACTCGAATGTGGGAACAACAGCAGAGCCCCTGAAGAGGCTGAGAGCAGCAGGTATGGTGCCGCCTGGGACTCATGAGCCCTCGCTGGGAGGGGACCCCGGCCACGTGGGATCACTGGGAGGCTTATCAGGAGGAGTCGTCAACTTCAGCTATCACAGGTCCAAAAAGGCCCTTCAAATAACATGGTTTAAATTTTACATGACAGTCAACTTTGGGTCCCGGGTGTGATCTCAGGACTCTAATTCCCCAGCGCTGGGGACTGGCTGTCCCAGTCATCCATACTCTCTCCCTTCTTGTGGCCAAGAACGCACGTGTGCCCTTCACCGCAAGGAAGGAATTACGTGTGCGCACATACTGAGTCCACTTGTCCCCAGTCCCCAGGCTCCAGTGAAGGGGGCCAGGCTTGGTGTGACCTGGACCTGCTGGGGCAGCGGGGCTCTGTCCTTTCTTGGGCTGCCGTGTGGTCATGCGCCACTGATCGTGGCTCGAGAGGTCGGCACGCCCCTCCATTGCTAGCTTTGTGGCTGCTATCGATGCTCAGGGCCTCCATTTCCTCATCCCTAGAAGGGGGCGATGATACCCGTCCTGTCCTCCACTGTCGGGGTTCGTGAGAAGCTGGGCTGGAAGAGCTCGGTGTCGCGTCTGGCGTGTGGTAGGAGCTCGGTCACAGGCAGCCCAGGTCCTCACAGTTACAACATCTGCTGCTCGACGCCAGCGCTTTCCCAGCTCCCCAGCCTGCCCACAGGAAGTCAACAGGACGTTCCCCGGGTACGAGGTGTTTCCTGCAAAACAAAGGAAAACACAGTTCTCAGAGGGGCCGTGAGGTGACACTGTTTGCTTCATTCATGCCAGGACCCAAACCCCAAAACCTCCCAGTGCAGAGGCTGGCAGACGTGGGGCAGGGCGGTGGGCCCTGTTGGAAGACGAGCACAGATCACACAGAGGGTTGTGGGCAGCCCCGAGCGTTAGACGCAAGGATGCAGCCAGCAGGGGAGACACATTCTAGACAGACCGCTATAGCACGTCCCAGAGGGGCCGCAGGTGGGACAGAGATTTGAAAAGGAAAGCTGCGCCCTTTATTTTCACCTCTGCCTTCCTCACCCCGCCCCCTCCGGGCCAGCATCCAGCCTTCGGCAGCTGCCACCACCACCAGGCCTGGCCCAGGGCCTCAGGGACAGCTCCACCCTGTGGAGCTGCGGGTTGTGAGGAGAGGGATGGGTGTGGATCGAGGTGACACGGGAGCGAGAGGGTATTCGATGCTGCCAGGAGAAACTGCACTGGAGATGGATCTAGAACCCCAGATACCTGAAGCCAGAGCGGCTGCCCCTCCCCGACCTACAAACCCCAGAACCCAAGCCATCCGCACCTTTGGAGCACTTCTTATATTTTGGCCCAAGCCTGTCCACTTTAAGACACACCTGAGGGGCGTCAGTGAAGCATCTGACTGTTGGTTTCAGCTCAGGTGGAGATCTCAGGATTGGGAGATTGACCCCTGCATCAGGCTCTGTACTTAGTGCGGAGCCTGCTGGAGAGTCTCTCTCCCTCTGTCCTTCCTGCTTGTGTGTGTGCGTGCACACGCCGTCTCTCACTCAAACAAATCTTTACACACCGGGGCTCACCAACGGACTACAGACTGAGAAGGGGGCTCTGGGTGGACAGTGGTCCGTGGTGACCAGACCAGGCTCTGGGCCCATCTTGGTCCCGGAGTCAACCCCTCCCCTCAGGTCTCAGGGATTTCCCCCAGCTGACCTCTGGGGTTCCTTTTTGCCCGTCTGTGCCTTTGTGCCCAGCCGGGTATTCGAGGGAGCCTTTGCCTTACCTCTCCTCCTCAGTTGCCGTATGAGCAGGGAGAGAGGCCTCCCCATCTTCTCCCCAGGAGCCCACACCTGGAGGGAACAGCCCCTTTGACTGAAGCGTTAATTCCCACCCAAACCCCCTCCAGTTTTTCTAAGTCATCTGCGGAATGGTGATGCCCGACCTGCTGATGACCTTGGAGGGTCTCTGGGATTCCTCCCTGAGAAGGGTGTGCGGTGTCCCAGGGAAGTCATGAGGTGAGGAGGCCCAGGAGGGGGCGGTGACAGAGCGGGGATGGGGATGGGGGGGACTAGTGTTTACCACAACAACAACAGCAAAGTGACCAACTTTACGAAGTGCCACATTCCATTCACTTTGATATTCTGTTGTAAATGAAAAATATATCTGGAATGCGATGTGCTCTGAGGGCAGCCGGTGTGATGGGCAGTGTTAGCTCCAGGGAGACCTCAAGACAACATCTGGGTAAGATGATTTTTTGACAAAGGCACCAAAACAACTCAGTGGATGAAAGAAAGACTTGCAATCCCCGGTGCTGGGAAAACTGAACGTCTAGATGGACGGAAGTGAGCCTGGACCCCTACCTCACATCGTACATAAAAATGTATTTGAAATGCATCATAGACCCAAATGTAGAAGCTGGAACTAGAATTAAAATGTTTGCAGGGCAGCCCAGCAGGACAGCTGGTCGAGATGGGCAGGAGCTGGCTGCGGCGGCGGGAGGAGCCAGTGCGCCCACACCCGGGTCAGGGGCTGACCCAGAGTAGGGGCCTGAGGACTCCAGCAGGCAGAGTGGAGCCCAAGGAGACACACGGCCTGTGACAGAGGCCATCTGATTGAGGTGTGCCCGCCATCCAGAGCGGGCTTGAATAAGTAGGGGGAAAAGAATAAGTGGGGGACGGCATAGCCACATAATCTCCCCCAACGTCCCCCTCATTTTAGAATCCAAAGGCGGGCATAAACATACGTCCCCCTCACTGCAACTTCCAGGCCTTCTAGAAAATGTGTGCTAAGGTGGCCTCTGCTTGTCGGCTGACAGGCGCCCCCGTGGACTTGGCCGACCCGGCTCTGGCAGAATGTTGGAGTCCCCTCTGTTTTCCCAGACCCTGGAATCATTTTGGTGGAAACCGTCAGCTTACATTATAAGCAGTTGCCAGGGTCTGTCCCCTCTCGGCCAGGCGGGGACTGGCTTCCAGCCAGTGGGGTGCTGTCCCATCTGGCAGACTCGCGCGCACCACGGTGGTTGGGCCAGAGGCTGGGCTTCGGCGCAGAGCTAAGCACTCAGGGCAGCTTTCATGCCAGGAATGGTTGGGGTTTTTCCAGATTTCACAAGGGTGTGTCAAATGGAGGGTGGGAAGGAGGAAGGGAGATGGACATACTGGGGAGCACCAGCTGCAGGCCTGCTGAGCCCAGCGCTAGAGCAGGGGGAGGAAGGTGGGGGCCCTGACCTTGAAGGTCATGGGGGGCGAGGAGGAAGAGGAGCAGGACTCTGTCCAGGAGTGTCCGTGGAGTCTCAGCACAGGACAGTCTCCACATTAGACATTGCAGGGGTCTCAGCCCATCCAGTCCTTACCACTGCCCTTCAGCGCATTGTGCCCATTATACAGATGAGGACACTAAGACTCAGAGATGCAGAAGGGCTTTCCCAGGGTGGCCCAGATCTCCCTGACTCCCAGGCGTCACTGTTCTCTGCAGCAAAGCCAGGGCTTGGCTAACAAGGGCTGGCTGGGAGCCAGCACGGGGCAGGCGCGGGGCTGAACTGGCCCTCACTGGTTCTGCCTCCCCATCTTTCTCTCTTTGGATAGCAACTGAACCATCCCAACATCATCAAGTACTTGGACTCGTTTATTGAGGACAATGAGCTGAACATTGTACTAGAGCTGGCCGACGCGGGGGACCTCTCACAGATGATCAAGGTAAGCGTGCCTGGCAGGCCGGCCAGCTGTGGTGGGTATGCAAGGACCCACACAGCCCAGGGTCAGGCAGCTCCCCAGCCTGGCGAGTGCCCCCTCGAGCTCCAGCCCCGTTTTCTGGGAGAGGTCCAGCCAAGGACAGAAAGCAGTCCTCTGGCGTCCCACAACCTGTCACTTCTGCCTCATAGAAGGAACGGGGCCAGAACCCTGTGTTAGGTCAGAACCCCAGCTCACAGAATCTGGGGAAGTGTGTCATGCATCCAACCTCCCAAAGGAAAAACTGAGCCCGGAAATGCTATGAGACTCACCCAAGGATGCCCAGTCACGTGGGGGACAGAGCCATGTCTGTGTGGCCCAGCTCTGTTTCCTAGCCTGTGACCCTCCAGACACCAGCAGCCGAGTGATTACCTTGGGGCCCCTCCAGCGCTTGAGGGACACCCTCATTCCCGTGTCATGGCCAAGGCCGGGGGTCTTGGAGAGGCTGAGTGATTTGCCGGGTCTGGCTCTTGCTCTGCCTCCCACGGCAGCCCCCGCAGTACTCTGACCCCAGCGCCCCTCCTCCTGGGGCCCAGGACCAGGCCCACTGTGAGTCTGGACTTGGGAACCATCCCAGTCCCATCGATGGAGCACCCAATCTGAGCCACAGCCATGCCGAGCACACATTTCACTCACCAGGTGCACACTGCCCTCAGATAACCAAGCTCAGAAAGGTTTAGTCCCTGCCTGAGGCTGCACAGCCTCGGTGTGGGCCCCCAAGCTCAAGAGCCTGCTCCCTGCTGGCTTGGCCAGCCTGCATGCCGGCGCTGTGGTTCCCCCCCCCCATCAGCCTCCCCGCTGCTCCCAAGCACAGCCAGCGACTCCGGCGCCCCCACCTCGCTCCCAGCAACACTTGCAACCGGGGCCAGACGTGGATTCTCCGTCTTTCCCACCAGGCGCTGGGGATTCTGAGCAATTGCTCCGCGCTTGCTCTTCTGAAATTTGGCTCCTAGGAATTGGGGCGTCGTTGGGAAGCGGCATTACTTGAGCTGTTATCACTTGCTTTTATATTTTCGTTGACATATTAATGTGTTTGCAGGGATGTTAATCTCCGCACGGATCCCTGGTGGGAACAGATGTGCTCTATCATGTCTCAGTTCCTCCTTCTCCCCGCCACCCCCACTGCCATTCTCCTTCATGTCGTTCTTCTGCCGAACACACATGCACCCCGCGCACGCTGTGTGCCAGCCCCCGTGCTGAGACCGCAGCGTGGGTGCTGCCCGCAGGGGGCTCTCCTTCTAACAGGAGGGCAGACCCATAGATGGACAGTCACCAGCCAGTGTGAGTGAGCCAAGTTCAGGACCTTAGGCGAACCCAGGAAGGCTTCCTGGAGGAGGTGACACCTGACCTGAGACCTGCAAGAAGAGCAGCAGTCTAGTGGCACAACAGCTTGTGCAAGAGCCCGGGGGCATGAACAGTCCAGGGTCCACAAAGCTCTGGGTGAGGTGGAGGCAGGAGTTGAGAGGGAGGCGAGGTAGTCAAGCCACCCAGGGCCTCACCGTCCAGCCCCAGGTTTCGAGACCTTGCCTCAAGGTCAGCAGGGAGCTTCCTAGGACTCACAGTGGGAAGTAGACATGGTCAGCGTTGTGTTCTAGAAGAAAGGCTAGATGTTCAGCAGAGGAGGGATGGGGGTGGGGACGGAGGTAGTGGACAGGAGATGGAGAGGAGACAGAGGAAGGGCCCTGGAGTGTGGCCCATGGCGAGGGTGCTCCCCACTAAGGCCCCCACAGACCCCAGACTCCTTGCAGCCTCTCAGTCCACAGGGTGGGGACTGGGGTCAAACGATGGTGGGGTAGGAGTGACTGGGCAAATCAAACCCCTCGCCCACAAAGCTCTGCTTCCCTCTCTGTCCTGGGGATGCGCTGGGGACGTGCTGGGGACTATGGGAGCCACGGGGCTGAGTGGGAAAAGAGAGGAGGGAGACATATGGGTGTCTCACACCTTGCAGTGCCCTCTCCCCAGTTTTCCTCCCCTTCTGTGCACTTCTCTGGCCTCCTTGGGGGGCCATGAGCCCAAGGTTCAAGTCAGTTGCTCCCCCATGGGGCTTCTGGGGCAGCATTCTGGCTTCTTGGCCCCATCTCAGGAGCCCTCTTTTCCTGGCACGGGGCCTCCTTGCCCACGGTCATGGGGCCCTTGCCCCTTCCTGCCTCCTGCCTCCTCCTCCCTCTGCTGCAGCTCCAGGCCCCTTACCTGCAGGGCCTGGCTGGGTGCTGCCTCCAGCAAACGGGAGAGGCAGGAGAGAGACCCTCGGTCGACCCTCCTCCCTTGGGCTGGTCCCTATGCCTCAGTCTCCCCATCTGTAATATACCCAACGCAATGCCTGGGGCGTGGGAGGAGCTCCATTTCCCGGGCCTTTCTAACACTCCGGCTGCCTCTGGGCTTGAGGGGGAAATCGGGGCCCTGTGAGGGCTGTGGACTGCCGCCGCACCACGGCCGCCCCGCGGGGCTTGCCCGGAGGCTGCCGACCAGGAGACCCTGTGTCCCAGAGGCTCTGCTGCCTCAGGCCGAGCAGTGCCACCACTGCCACGGTACCAGCATTATTTATGATGGACAGTGAAGCTGAGAGTTGCCGCCACCCCAACACCCACCAGAGACTCTGCGCCTTCCCGCTAAATGTCACACGGCACTTACAGGATGTGACATTTAGAAAATCACCATTCACAGCCAAGCTTCAAAGCTGTAATGAGGATTAACCAACATCACAGCGTAAATAACGCTGCAGCCCAGCCCACCACGGAAGCCTGGGGTGGCCTGGGGGGGATTAAGTTCCTGTGCTAGCAGTCTGGGCTATAGCCTCACTCCCAGAATGGAGCCTCAGGAGAGCCTCTGGGGCTTTCCTGCCAGACCACGGTCTTCCAGCTAGCATGATCCCGTTGTTGGAAGTGCCTGGATCTGGTCCCAGCTCTGGCGCTCCAGCTGGGTGACGTCAGACAAGTTCCTGAACCTCTCTGAGCTCAGTTGCTCATCTCATGGTTACTGGTATCATTCGAAGTTAACGTTCGAGTTAAAGTTAAGTTAAAGTTAAGAGCTTGGCCTTTGGGGCGCCTGGGTGGCTCAGTGGGTTAAGTTTCTGCCTTCGGCTCCGGTTGTGATCTCAGGGTCCTGGGATCCAGCCCCACATTGGGCTCTCGGCTCAGCGGAGAACCTGCTTACCCCTCTCTCTCTGTCTGCCTCTCTGCCTGCCTCTCTGCCTCTTGTGATATCTCTCTCTCTCTCTCAAATAAATAAATAAATAATCTTAAAAAAAAAAATTAAAAAGCTTGGCCTTTGTAGGCTGAAGACCCGGGTTGGGCTGTGACTGCCCCTTATCACCCCCTGAGCGGCCCTTAGTTTCCTCATCTGTAAAATGGGAGCCGTCACTCTGCTGAGGGCCCAGCACGGAGGGTGCACGAGGCAGGTGCTAGGGAGATGTTACCCCAGCTCCTGTGTTCCATGCCGCACTCCCTTCCCCCAGCCAGGCGTGTGTCCCGGGTCAGTCCCTGTCCTCTGTGCACAGAGCAGCTCCAGGACCGGTGGGCCTATGGCTTCGCTGCTGGCTGCTTTGGAAATGATGGTTGTTCTGAGGCCAAAAGCCTCTGGACAGCAACCTGGTTCTCAGGTTCCTGGTGTGCACGCATCATTGTCCCCGCCGCTCTCACGCATAGGAGACTCCCCAGACGGACGTGGACGATGACCTGTTTTCCATTCGCTCCTTCCAGGGCATGTGGTTACTTAGAGCGCGCTCAGGGCAGCTTGGGTGGTTTGGGGCTTTGGTTTGCTTTTCTGGAACATTAAATACGTTTCTTCAGGCAATGAGGTCGGTTCATGGCCTGTCAAAACTGGGGGGGTCCGTTGAAGAATGTCAAGCCATGTCCTCGCGGTCCCTGCTGCCTTGGTGAACCATGGCATGCCCTGAGATTTGCTGGGGTGGCTGTGACTTCCCCACTGAGCCTTGGGTGCCCACCGTCTGGGCCAGGCTGGGGCTTAGGGCCGAGACCGTCCTTGCCGGCCCCCTGCTGCAGGGAGCTCCCCAGCGGGCTGTGGGAAGAGGGCGTGCGTCTAGAAAATGCCTGCGCAGGCGTGACTGTGAGCAGCCTTCAGGGTGCGGTCAGCACAGCCGTCTAGGACACACACACACTCTGGGCCCGGGCTGTCCCAGCCTCAGGGAGGTCAGTGCTGGGCCGGGGGCTGGCGGGGGACTGTGGACGGCACTTTGGGCTGAGGCACAGCTGGGGACACGGCCCCCTTCATCCCAGACTTACTGTGGGTTCAGCAGCCTGCCCACCCAGCCAGGTGCTGGCTGCTCCTGGGGACAGGACAGAGGCCCTGCCATGCGGCCTGTCACCAGACCTGTAACCCCTCGCTCCCCACAGTACTTTAAGAAGCAGAAGCGGCTCATCCCCGAGCGGACTGTGTGGAAGTACTTTGCCCAGCTGTGCAGCGCCGTGGAGCACATGCATTCCCGCCGTGTGATGCACCGAGGTACATGCGGGGCCCTCCCTGAGCCGCAGGCCCTGAGTGGGGGGAGGCGGGCAGGGGAGGCCAGGTGCCCCCAGGGCCCGGGAGGCCGCATTGCCTCTGCTCTCTGTAGCTCTGGGGACATCCCTGAGTAGGTGGAACCACGCTGTGTCACCCAGCCAGGCGGGTGTGGAGCACGGTGCCTGTCTTTGGGGGCATCAGAGAGTCCAGCTCGGGGCCCCACACGTGCCCGCACTCAGAGCCCCTGAGGATGGCCACGGTGCTCCGTGCAGCCTGTCCCACCCCAACCGCCCTCACCTAGCCCCGCGCCAACCACCTTCCTCTTCTTCCGCAGACATCAAGCCCGCCAACGTGTTCATCACAGCCACGGGGGTCGTGAAGCTTGGTGACCTTGGCCTGGGTCGCTTCTTTAGCTCCGAGACCACCGCAGCCCACTCCCTAGGTAAGGAGGCCTGTCCCACGTCCCAGCAGTGGCTGGAGGTCCTGCGTGACCACGTGGGGGGAGGCGAGCGTTCTCCCCGCTCAGCCTTTGGTTCGTTAATGCCAGAAAATGACTTCTTGAGCCCTAGACCTCGCTTACCTCTTCACGCCAGTGACCCAGAGGGGGGTAAACCGAGGCCCTGAGAAGCCTTGGGTGGGGCTCCGCTGCACCCTCACTCAGCTCCACGCCCCTTCCGGCATCTTGTGCAGCTCTCTTGCTGTTCGAGGAAGCCGCCCGTCGTTCTCGTTGCTCTGTCGTGCTCCCCACGTGGGATTCAGTCTGCTCCTCCTGCGGGGGGGACATTGGAGCTATTTCCAGTTTTTGGCTTCTGAACAGGCAGTTTTGAAGCTTGAGGGACAAAGTTCTTACCCAACAGGAGGAGACAGAGTGCCAGGGAGCTCGTGGGGACAGGGAACAGGGACCCGGTGAGCTGGAGCGCAGGATGAGCAAGGTGCTGCAGGACAGGGGGAGGTGGGGGGTGCCTAAGTCTCGAGCTTGCCAGGCTGGCACCATTCCAGGAGCTCGGGAGCACCCAAGGGCTGGACTTGGGCACACACTTGGGCAGGTATGGGTTTCGGGGTACCTGCAGCGATGCCCAGTTCAGAATCCATACAGCGGTATGGGACTGGGTGTGACTTGCGGAATGGGGGAGGACGAGCCGTTTGCATTTGATTAGGATAGAGAAACCCGCAGAACCCCCACGGAACGTGGACATAGGGTCCCCAGTGCATGACAGCAGGGCATCTCAGCGTTGAGCCAGGGCCAGGCGGGAAGGACTCAGATATGGCAGGCAGGCACGTCCTGCCCCCACCCGGCCCGTTCCCGGCCCTCCGAGGTGGCGTCGGCCAGGCAAGGCGCTGCTGTGCGAAGGCTGACCGCCTGTCTCGGGTCCCACCCCGCCCTCCATGGTCTTCTCCACCCTGAGCGGCTCCAGCCCGCAGGCCCCCACGCTCCCCCCAAGTGCCTGCAGCACGCCGGGAGTACAGCGAGCAGCTGTCGGCGACCGCGGAGGTGCTTTCTGGGAGACACTCTCTCCTGGCGGAGTCTGTCACTGCCCATACGCTCCCGAGGGCTGAGGGGCTCTCGGGGTGAAGCGCACAGTCAGGGGAGAGGTGCTAACTGGGACTCGACAGCTCCGAGCTGCTGGCCGGCATGAGCGAGTGTGTGTGTGTGCGTGCGTGCATGTGCCCACGAGTGTGCGGATATCTGAGTGTGGGGGGTGGAGTTTGAGAGCACATGCAGGACCCACCATCCCCTGAGTTTACAACACTGTACTCACACCTCCAGCAGCCATGAGGGTCCGTCAGATCCTTTGTGCAAACGGGGCATCTGGAACCCGGGAGCTGGACTGATTCTTCCCAGTGACGTAGTGGCAGAGCCAGGACTTGAACACGGGCCTCTCATGGAGCCCACGCTTCCTCTGGAAGCCGGGGGCTGGGCCTGGGAGGGTGGTGCCGGCTCTCCCCACGCAGCCCCCAGCCTACCGTGCTGGGAGGAAGCCTTGGCTTCCCCGGTCCCCTCCGACCCTTCCTTAGGACAATCCAAGTGTTTTGGTGAGTTTGAGACTGTTTACCTCTCTGATTTAAGAGCTTCAAAAGGTCAGAAATTCAAGGGCAACTGCAGAAGAGAATTCAAGCCACTGGCTCTGTCCCCTGTCAGGCCCCTCCACTCTGTCCCTCCACGGCAGACTGCGGCGCTCGTCAGAGCCCGTTAGGATCACATCATTAGGAACGGGCGCAAATACGGGCTCGTCCGACAGGGTGAGTTTATCGACTCAGATTGGTGCACTTATTATATTAATGAGAAAGAATTGGAACTTGGGAAAAGGCTGCTCGCTAGGCCAGGCTCTTCCCGAGGCTTCTGAGCAGCAGCCCGGCTGAGTGACGGATGGAAGGAGCCCTCCTGGGGGCCGCGTGCCCATGTCCAAGAGTCATACCCCCATCCCCCCCGAGCTGAGAGGCTGCGGGGAGCACGGCCAGGCCTTGCTCCCAGGACCTGCTCTCAGAACGGAGGGCTGGGCTCCACCACAGGCACAGCCCAGAGCTGTAACCTGGGACGCAATCCCCCGGACGCAGGGGAAAGGCCCCCTCTCCACTGTGAGGGTCTGCAAACAGCCAACTGAGCCTTCTACACACACTTGGTCAGGCCAGAGATTGAACTAATTGACACTGCGTTGTGGCTCCGTGAGGATGCGGGGTCCGGGCTCCTTCACCCTCCATGTGTGGCTGTGAATTATGTATCCACCGCACCTGCGCACCTACTATGCAGGGATGTTGGGGGGGGTGCAGCCATGTTGCCCTGGCAACCACCTCCTCTCCCGGCCCCTGACCCCCAGTAAGGCTTATGCAAATCCCATCCCCTCCTGCCTCTCCCCTCCCAGCCCCCTTCCCGCCCCTGTATTTGCTAACACAAGGCTGGCATGAAAGGGCATTAGTCATGCCATGGCCGGGCTGACAGGTGCGGTACCCAGCGGTGGCAGAGCGGCTGCCTCGGTGTCAGGAGTAGGAGCCGTAATTAGAGTGTGGAGCAGAATGAGCGTCAGACGAATTACCAGACAGCAGATCATCTTTGTCAGCAAGGATTGCATACATAAAAATTAAGTGACAGTACACGCCGGCGTAATGAAAGAAAAATGAAAGATTTGCCTATACACAGCTCACAAGCTACAAGCAAGTGTCTCGCTCCGAGCCACGGCAGCAGCTTCAAGACAAATGGTAGGGCTGGGAGCGCAGGCCCCGCTTGTTCGGTAGCAGTGACAGGGCGGCCCCAGGCTGGGCCCAGGGCTGGGCAGTGCCAGGCCTCACCCTGCCTCTCAGGGCTGGGGAACAGGTCCGATCGGGGGAAGCCCCATCGGGTGCAGTAGTCAGAGTGCGCTGGCTTCCCCAGGCTGTCAACCCCTGGCCTGACCACAGGGCATAGCTTCCTTCCTTCTCCCTTCCCCGAGCCGACCGCCCTGGCCCTGGGCTAGGGGCTAGGGACTAGATAATGCAGCCTTCCCTGATTTGAGGAGGCCTGCAGACAGGTGGGGGGACAGGGACAGTCAGTTCCGCAGTGGACTGGTAAAGGGGTGGGTAGAGCCATACAGGCACGATGTTGGGCTCCCCATCTCTAAAGTGCCCTGCCAGACCGGGACCCGCCAGGGGCCTGGGGCTGCATCTCCCCCTCCCAGGGCTGTCCTTTATTTCAGTTTTCTTGGGTCCAAAGAGGTGACTCAGTGAAAAAGACAAGGTTTAAAAGATGTTGAGAAAACATTCTGTTTTTTAAAAAGTCATCCCAACAAGATTTCTCATCTCCATTTGACAGACGAGGACGCTGAGGCCCAGAGGGAGGGGTACCACATCCCTGTAAGTCACCTGGCTAGCAGGGACGAGAGGCCCTTGGGGTGTCATCTCTCCTCCGGGCAGAGCCACAGCGTGCTGGGAGTTGGGCTTGGGTCCTAATGAGCTTGAGCTCACTGGACGCCCAGACATTTGGGGGTGAGGAGCCCACCCACCCTCCCAGCGGGGGCCGCCTGGGACTCTGGGGGCTTGTTCTGGGCAGCAGGGATGGAGGAGGGAACGTCCCGTCCTTGCCACACTGGCAACTCCTCAGAGCCTGCCCGTGCTCGGCCCCTGGTGGGCCCTGGGGAGCATCTGCTGAGTGGGCACATGGTCCTCACAGCTAGGCGCCCCAGGGGATCCCATCAGTGGGGTACAGAGCACCGTGCAGACGCCTTCCCCGGACCTACACCTCCCATCCCTGCGGCCCAGGTCGCTGGGGAACCAATGGCCCAGAAAACCTGCTTCAGGAGGTGGATCCAGGTTCTGAGCGCTGACCTGGCAGGAGGCAGGGTCCCAGGAGGTTGCATGTGGCTGGCGAGAGGCACCTGGCTTGTCTGCCACACCCCTGGCATTTTCAGGGCACAGACTCTTCCTAGATGAGCTGACGCCAGGGAGGGAAAGAAAGTCTCCAGGGGCCCGCAAAGGACGAATGGAGCCTGGCTGGGAGACAGACCACGGCTCAGCTGTGCGTTCACTTGTCCACTTAGCAGGGCACGGCCTGGGCCCCAGGCCGCTCCCCAGGAAGGCCCCTGTACCCCTTAACAGAGGAAAAAGCCCCAGGTGCCACGAGGGGAGCACCTTCGCCGTGTGATGCCCTGCAGGGTGCTCCAGCCAGAGCCGTGAGGGGCCATCCAAGACGACCCCTCACCTCTGGAGAGACCCCGACACGTGAATAGTGGGGTCCTGCCCAGCACTGCAGCATTGTAGCATTGTGTGACCCGATGGGCGGCTCCGCTGGAGACCCTCGATGTGGGAACTAGATGGAGCAGATGTTTGTACGGATGTAACAATCCAGAACTAGTCCACGCTGAGGAAAGTGCAGTGTTTCCTCCAGGGCGGGGGTCCCCCCATCCCAGGGCCGCGGGCCGCCCAGCGTAGGGCTGGCTGGTGGTTTGAGGGGGACCTACTGACGTGTTGTGACACAGACGAACCTGGTGGGGGGGGGGGGTGTGCGCGTGCCTGCATGCGTGTGTGTGTGTGTGTGTGTATGCGCGTGCCTGCGTGCATGTGTGTGTGTGTGTGTGTGTGAGTGTGTGTGTGTGTGTACCCGCCCAGAGGGCCAGAGTGGGGGCCGCAGGACAGTCCGGAGAGGCCTTGCCTGCCAAGCCGAGCACCCAGCCTTTCCCCCGTGGGGCTGAGCAGCCAGTCTGGTGTGGGGGCAGAGGAAGGGGTGGGGAGAACAGGACAGGGAGGCTAAGCCAGTGCGTGGTCCAGGCCAGTGAGGTGGGGGCAGCCATTGGGGGCAGAGAGGAGGGGAGCCCCCACAGGATGGGGGGCCTGGTGGGGTGGTAGGGGTGGGGGGTTTCCTAGGTCAGATCACAGACAAAAACACAGATCCCAGGGCCCAGCTCAGAGGAAGCCGCTCAGGTTCCAGAATCTGGTCTTCGCTCCCTCCCTCGTTGTCCCCCTGCTCCCTTTGCCACCCTCAGTCCCCCTGTCCGCAGCTCACCTCACCCTCCGGGGCTCCGCGGGGCCTTCCCAGAGCCCTTCCCCTTGCACGTGTGGGTCAGTTGCACTGTCCCTGTTTTCCACAGAGGGAAACCAAGGCTCCAAAGGGTGAAGAGGAGGACTCTTGAGGACCCTTGAGTGCAACCCGTCTGTGGCCCCAATGGGCAAACTGAGGCTGGGGAGAGAAGTGCGTGCAGCCCCTCATCCGCGCATCGGCCTGTGCGGCTCAGGTTGCACCGAGGGTCCCAGCGTCCAGGCACACCTGCAGCGGGGGGTGTCGGGCGGGGACCCCACGTTTCTCCAGCCGTTTTCAAGACCGCCATGCAGGGAAGAAGTACGGCCCACAGACGCCAGCCTCTCCTTCATGTGAAATCTCTGCCTTTTTCATATCTAATGAACATGTTTCAAACACGGCGAGCATCTCCAGACGCAGCAAAGTTTGTTTTGACAGGAGTGGCTCGTCTCCCGGATGCGGCCTCTTTAATCAGCTTCCGCTTTGAGGTCCCACGTCCTCCTCTGATATCCACCCAGTTTGAAATCCGGGAGTTATAGGCAAAGACGGCGCTGGGGCGCTGGCGCTGGGAAGGTCGGGGTTTGCTAGGCTCCTGTTTCATATGCCAGCCCCGTCCCCCACTGCGGGGAGCGATGGTGGGGGCCGCCAGGAGCTGGCGGGTCCAAGGAGAAGGGGCCTGGACGGTCTGAGCCCCTATGGACTCTGTGCGGCTGCTTGGCCAGGGCCCCTGGGGCAGGACTAGGGCCCGAGCGGGGTGAGGCCTTCAGGGGGCTCCTCCTCTTGTCAACTTCTCCCACTCTTCCCCAGAATCACGGCTCCCCTGGGGTTTGCGGCTACATCCTCGGGGCCCTGCTGCAAGCTTGGAACTTCTTTGAAGTGTCTCATTTTATCTTGAAAACTCGTGCAAGTTGTGCGTCGTGCTTCGTAATGTTTGAGTATCTGATGGGCTGGAAAACGGGTTTTACAGACTGAGTCCAAGGAACAGCGGGCAAAACACCAAGCACCCCAACTTCAAGGCTTGCAGACAGGGTCCGGGGGCCTGGAGAATCTGCCTAGGGATGGGGACATGAGGACCCAGTACCCGGCAGGGATAGGCCAGTGAACGCTCAGGGAACGCTTCGCACGTTCATTTGTTCCCCAGGTGTCTGAGCATCTGAAAGCAGGTCGGGGGTTGGGGGAGGCTGTGCACGGCTCCGCAGACTGTGACGGGCGTCAGCATCTCCCGGGAGCTCGCGAGAGAGGCAGTGTCTGAGTGCCAGCCCTGGAGATGCTCAGCCTACAAGTCTGGGGTTGGGCCAGCTTCCAGATTATCAACAGTCTCCCCCAAGGGATTCAGCCGCAGCTCCCGGTCAGCCCAGCCGTTCTCTGTGTCCTTCTGGACACTTCGGGGGCTGGCAACTCACTCCTTCCTGATGGGCCCTCTCCTGAGAGGGCCGAGCGCAACATCAAGTCTCAGTCAACATTGGATGCAGAAGGACAGATAAACAAATGGACAGGTGGACGGATGGACAGACTGATGGGTGCATAGATAAGCAAACAATAGGTAGGTGATGATGGGTGGGTGGGTGGATGGACGGACAAACAGACAGATGGATGGACAGACAGACAAGTGGATAGAGAGATTGATGGACAGGTGATAGAAGGATGGTGGGACACATGGATAGAAGGGTGGATAGATGGCTGCCTGCAGCCCTGACATCTTGGGAGAAGGTCCATATCACCTTTGGGGGTTTGCCTTCCCCTTGCACTGTGGAAACAGGGGTAAAAGCAGAAAGAGCTATGGAGAGGTTGAAGATTGGGGGGAGCGTGGAGGAAAAGGAGTTGTAGTACTCTCTTTCCCCACGTTCCCCAAGGCTTTCCCCACACGCAGGCCTGAGGAAGGATCTGGAGCCCCAGCAGAGGAAGAAAGTGACAGAAGAGAGGGATAAACCGAATTTTCAGGCCTCACTGAGCAGCCGGCTCTCCCTGGCCGGGGTGGGGCAGGGGAGGAAAGTGGGGCTGCAGCTGAACCTCTCTGGACCACAGAGAGCCCCGGAGGCAAGGGGACCAGCAGGTGCAAAGACACGGAGGCAAACTGAAGAACAGGAGGGATTGGGCCAGGGTAGCTGTGTGTGGGACTCAAGCAGAGACCCGACACTGGCTGTTTTCTCTAAAGTGGGCCTGGGCGCTCCACAGGCCATCTGTCCCCGAGTTCCTCCTCGAGAAGCCCAGGTGGGTCTCAGATGGGCAGAGGACAAGACTGAGGGTGGCGAGAGGCGTCAGGGTCAGGCTGTGCTCCTGGTCCTGAGGGGCTGGGCCAGGGGTAGGAATGCACGGTAGCCAGTGGGGGACACTGCTGTCCCTCACTGGGGATGGGACCTCTGACCTCCATTCACAGCATCCTGGGTTCCAGAGTCACGTACACTGTGGTCCAGAGCTGCTGACTGAGAGCTGTTTGGATCCCATGCTGTGGTTTCCGAGTAACAAGTCATTCATTTCGTACTTGCCCATTCATTTCGCTGCCTCGTGACCAGAATATACACGGGGCTGCTACTTGAAGGTGCAGTTTGTTTACAAAACCCCCCAAGGATTCATATGTTCACTGACAGCTCTTTCTACCGAACAGCAGTTAGCCCGTTGATAGGATGACACATCTTTCCAACATGTATTTAAGTGATGGCTGCTGTCCTTATCGGGGATTATTACCACCCAAGGGTGGTTGGTGTCCACACAGAGCAACAATCAGGGAGTCCCTCTGGGGTAGTACATTAAGTAGACGGTGCGTTAGGCTGCAAGAAAATGGTATTAGCAGTGATATGATGCAGACAGATTCATAGCTCAGTGAGGAGGTGCTTAGAAGGTACCCCCTGTGACCTGGTCCTGGGCAGGGCACTGGGACCCTTTGGGAAACAATGTCCTGCCCTAGGGAGCTCAAGCCCAGAGCAGGACTTCCCTCCTCCATTCACAGCCTCTATAAGTTCGCCGTAACCACTCCTCACCTGTCTCTAATGAGATGAGACACACAGGAAGATAATAAAATTTTCAAAGAGCTAAACTTTTCAGTGGCAAGGACTGTCCCTAAGTTTGAGCTTATGAGTTTTTCCACTTATTCTGGTGTTCTGCTGTCTTCTCTTTTTAAAATAATAGTGCCACCATCAAATGGTAGTTGGGGCTTTGTATTTTTAAAACCCCCTTACCTGGCAGAACCAAAGTTGCCCTGAGACTTCTTTGGCCCACAGATTCTAAAGCCTGGACCCCTGCCTTGGGGTATTTGTTCTCCCGCAGGGTCCCGTGAGTTGCACGGTGCAGGACTTCCCTCCTTCCTAGGTCAGAAGCCATGTCTCGGGCCCAGCCTCTGCCGAGCTGGACTCTGGCTCCTGACTTTAGCTGGACCAACAGCAGCCACCATCACGTTTGTGTGGGACCTGCAGGCCTGTGAAAATGCTCTGTGTAGCAGCCTTCAAGGTCTGATTTCGAAGTATCCAGAACAATCGTCCTCCAATCAGACCACAGATCTGGTTACAAACCCAGACTCTGAGCCCCTCCTCAGCCCGGCCAAAGCAGCCCCTCTGCTGCAGTGTGCATGCCTCTGGTGACAGCGAGCTCACCCCCTCTCGGGAAATCCTCTTCTCTCTGTACGGTTCCAGATCACTGCAGGTGTGCCCCTCTGCTTTTTAACTGAGATGTGACATCCATACATGTCCCATTCTTGATAAAAATGCGATCGGGTAGTGTGTGCTCTTCTGGGCCTGGCTTTCACTCAGACTCCAGTCTGTGACTTCGATCCCTTTGGGGACGTGTACCTGAGGTTCGTTCTTGTTTGTTGCTGTGTACTATTCCATTGTGTGAGTAGGCCACACTATCAATTTATCCGTTCTTCTGTTGACTGGCGTTTGTTTCCAGTTTCTGGCTATTAGGAGTAAAGTCACTTGGCACATTCTTGGTCATGTCTCTTGATGGACAGAAGCACTTGTTTTTCCTGGCCATTTCCCTGGGTGCAGACTTGCCAGGTTATGGTGTCGGTGTTATTTTCAACTGTAATAGCTGCTGGGGTAGATGGTTCTCCAAGGTAGGGGTACCATTTTTTGTCCCTATCAGCAACACGCGAGGGTTCCAATTTCTCCACACATCACTAAGCTTGATTTATAGCGGACTTTTTAACTTTAACTATTCAGGTGGGCGGTGGTAACTGATGAGGCTTTTAATTTGCATTGCCCTGATGACTAACGAGAAGAAGGTCGTTTCATGTGCTTCCCAGCCACTTGGGGGTATCCTCTTTTGTGAAGTGCCCTGTTAAGTCTCCTGCAAATTTGAGGGGGGGGTGGTTTGTCTTTTACTTGGTGATTTATAGAAGTTTTAAAATATATTCTGCATACGGGGTCACTGTTGGGTATATGTATCCTGAATGTTTTCTCCCAGCCTGTGGCTTGCTTCTCAATTCTCTGAACGGTCTTGTGGGGGAACTAAAGTTCCTAATTTTAATGAAGTTCCCATTTATCAGTCTTTTCATTTATGGTCACTATCTTTTCTGTCCTTGGTTTGATATAAGAAGTCTTGGCCAACCCCAAGTCTGGACCTGCCGATCGGCGGCAGCCAAGAGCTCACTCTCTAGAGCCCAGAGATCTGGGTTTGAACCTCAGTCCTGCTGCTTTCCTGAGCCTCCATTTCCCGTCTGTAAAGTGGGTGTGCCTCACTGCAGGACTGTCGGGAACAAGAACGTGTGAACACATGTGATGCACTCTGGTCGGCGTTAACGGGTTGGTTTTTCCCCCACTGTGGAGAGCCTTATTGGGGCTCTTCCAGGAGTCAAGCACTCACCTGAAAGGACAGTTGACCAATCGTGTCCCAGAGCCGGATCCTACATCCCAGTCCCCTGGACGCTGCCCAGCCCCCAGACTGAGTGTCAGATCTCCAGCAGCTTTTCGTGCCCTACCCAGCATGGAAGCCAGTCTGGCCCAGCCCTCTCGTCTGACCGAGGCGGGGACAGGAGGAGAGGGAGCCCGAGGCCCAGTCTCCCCAGTGCCCAAGGCTCCCTCGCCCCTCACATCCTTCCCTGCACAGAGAGGAAGCACCCACCCACTCCTGTCCTGTATTTCAGTGGGGACGCCTTACTACATGTCACCGGAGAGGATCCACGAGAACGGCTACAACTTCAAGTCCGACATCTGGTCTCTGGGCTGCCTGCTGTATGAGGTGAGTGTCTCTGGGCTTTCGGTGGGACGTGTGTGGCAGGGTCCCGGCCCGGGCAGGGCTCACCCCACCAGCTCCAGGTGGGACTGCAGGGATGGGTGACGTCCATCCTCCTCTGGCATGGGCTCCATCTGGGTCCTGGCCTTCACCCCACTCGGCCCAACGTCTGCCTGATTAACCACGTCAGGCTGGAGGAACTTGTCAGAGGCGTGGCTGGTGGCAGACCGGGGGCGATGTCACCCTTGGGCAGCTGCAGTGAGAAACAGGGTCCCATGTCTGCCTGGGTGACAGAGGGGGCACAGGCTGCCCCAGTTTCCCTGGTAACCAGGATGCGCTCATCCACTATCGGTTATTCACCCGTGCATCAGGCCTCACACAGGGCCCTGGGGACAGAAGGGGTCAGCTCTGGCCCGTGCTCCCAACACGCTCCTCACAGAGGGCGGCCACGCTTTCCCAGGCTCAGCAACACGGGCCTCACTAAAGACCACTGTCCCCTCCCCTGAGCCGAGAAATGGAGCCACCACATGGCCATTTCCAGATCTGGTGGCCAGTCTGGATGGAGGGACGGGAATATTTCTGAGTCTTGGCAGGCTCAGACAGGAGATGACATGAACACGTTGCGACCAGCCACCCCAGAGGTCTGGGAGCACAGGCCATCCCGAAGCCATGATGCCGTTGCAAGCCCCCAGGGGAGGGAGGGAGGCCTGAGCCCTCCAGTACCTCCAAGCTGGCGGCCACAGCCTCCAGCATCCTGGGCTGGACCACCTAGGGCTGGGCAGCTCTGGGATTCTGTCCACTTGCTGAGCCCGCCTCCCCATCTGTAAAATGGGCCTGGTCCCCATCCCGCACCGCCCCCATCCGGATAAATGAAAGAACAGACTGGAAAGGCTTTGAAAAATCCTCCAAGGAGCACAGTTTGCTTTCAAAATTGGAACCTTGATAGTTTGTCTGCTTTCCCCAGAGCAAATTTGAGCATGTGTGGGGTCTGGCTCGGAGTGGATAAGCTAAAGAGGCTTGTTGTCAGGCTGACGTGGCCTGTGACTGCCAGGCCAGTGACGCTCAAGATAGTGCCGAGGGGGCCCCCGGGGGTGTTTGGGGGTCACAGAGACTGGCTTTTTTGCTTCCTTGGGACTGTGGACTCTGGGCCTGGAGCACATGGAGCGCAGGTATGATCTGAAGGGATAAGCTGCCCACTGCTGGTCCGTGTAGGGTGTGCAGTGGCTCCTGTGGCCGGGGTCTTTGGCAGTCGGCCCACCTGTCCCTGTGTTACTGAGTGAGACTCTGAGGTCAGAACGGGTCCCTTCCCAAGGTTTAAAGTTTGTGACGTCTCTGTTTTAAGAGCAGACGTTTCCTTTTAAAGAACTGGCCCAGAGGTTACAGAGGAAGCAGGTGGCGTCTGTGCCTGGGACCCTCTGCCCCTGGAGGTCAGCAGCGTGTCATCTTGACCCGCACTGTCATCTTGAAGTGACTCAGTCCCTGACTGAGATGGGGCACAGACCTGCTTTCTGGGACCCCGCAGGGCATCTGCTGTGGGAGGAATTCTTTGAATGGCCCCCGAACAGGAGTAGCCAGGCTGAGGCGGTGCCCGGCTGGTGGCCGCAGTGGGTCGGGGCGTGCGGGGCGGTTCCTGGCCCTCGGGTGGAAGAGGGCTGAGTTGCGTTTCCTTCCCCCATCTTGGTCTCTGTGCACAGCCCAGCTGGTGTGGGGCTCGGGGGTCTGCAGTGGCTGTGGGTAGGCGGTGAGCTAAGGAAGGACAGCGGGTGAGGGAAGGAATCGGGAGGAAAATCAGCATCTTTGGCAACAAGAGAAAAGAGATGAAAGTCAGCACAGTCGTCAGCAAGGATGACAGGAAAGAAACGCGTGTAGCCGGTGTTCCACGTGCCTGCACGTCCCCAGCAGCCCCAGGGGGCTGGTTTGATTTGGTTTTGCTGAGGAGGAATTAAAACCAGGTGGGCAAACCTTCAACGTCACACAGAACCTCTGGTCCTAGGGTCTGTCACCCAAGATGAATCATGAGTTCGGGGTCTGTCCAGCCATCTCTCCAAGTCCAGGTGAACACTATGGCCACCGGGCCTGCGAAGGCCAGTGACAAGGCCAAGCCCAGGTCATAGGCCAGGCCAGCCCTCCCCAGGCTCCGTGCACCAGCGTCAGCAGCCCTGTCCCCCTGCCCAGGCCTGGGGTCTGAGGAGGGGCTTCCATCCCCCGCCATCTGGGCATCGTCCACGGCGTCAGTCCGCAGGGTTAGGACCTGCTGCTGGGGGTTCCCCAGGACCAAGCAGATGCCCTCAGTGTGGCAGGGCTCCAGGGTGTGCAAGTGTGAATCCCAGTGTGCGCGTGTGTGTGCGCGTGCAGGCAGTTGACTCGTGGGCTCCAGGGTGTGCAAGTGTGAATCCCAGTGTGCGCGAGTGTGAATCCCAGTGTGCGCGTGTGTGTGCTTGTGCAGGCAGCTGACTCGCGGCGGTAATTCAGGTGAGCGCGTGCGGGGCCCTGGCGTGGGCCTCCTTGGGTCGGAGGGACCTGAGTTCAAAGCTCTGCTCTTCTCGCTTCCTAGAGACCCTGGGGGGCCAGTCAGCATCTCGCTCCGGGAGCGTCCCTGGCCGCAGTGCACACGGAGGGAGGCTGCTCAGAGGAGGCCCCCAGCAGTGGCAGGCAGGGGTCCACGACTCACCCTCGCTGACCCCGCACCAGCCAAGTGGCTGGCATCTGCCCCCTGCCTCTGGCGGTGAGGACCCCGCACCTGGCCACCTTCCCCTTTCTGCTCTGGCCAGCGGGAACCTGAAGTGCAACTTTGCTTCCGTGGAGGACTCGGCTCTGTCCTCCAGGCCTCACGGGTCTTGTCCCCGGGCCGGGGGTGGGTTGGTTCCTCTCATTTTACCGTTCTGGCTTTGGGATTTCCGGAAGCTGCTTCCTGCCTTGGGGAACCCTGAGGGTCTCTGACATAAACAGACACTCGGGCGAGCAGGGTGTGAGACCTGGCTGTGACGGGCAGCGGTGGCCTTCTCCCGGCAGCCAGGGGACGGCAGCTGGCTCCCCGTGCTCGTGCCAAGCCTTCGGCACAGAGCCGCTCGCTCCCCACGCAGGCCCCGCCTGAGCCTGGTGTCCCGGGAGGCGGTCCTCGGCGTCTCGTCTCTTCTGTGGCCCCTGAACAACGTCTGACCAGGCTCCCCAGCACCAGGCCCAGGTCCAGCCAAGCTCATTAATTTGTTGGCAGCGTGTGGGGCCCCGCGGCTCGCAGCCGGGGAGGGACGTCTGGGCAGTGGGAAGTCAGGGAAATCCGTCAAATCCTTTGGGCCTGGTCGTCCTTGGGGGCAGGGGGCCCAGAGCTCCACCCGAGAGCCCGGGGCCTCCCACAGAAGAGGGTTCCCGTGGCCCTGGGAGGATGTCAGGCCCCAGGGGCTCTGCCCCAGGCTGTCACCCCTCTCCCCGCTCCTGAGCCCTGCGGGGAGCGGAGACAGGGAGGGAGATGCATCTGGGCCCAGGGCTCGGTAATTGGGAGGAAGCCTCCCGCAGACACGGCTGGCGCTCCCGCTCCCCAGCCTGTGGCATGTTCCAGGAGCGCCAGCCTGCAGAGCCGTGGCGGGGACTCCCCACCCGCACACCCCCTCCAGGCCACCTCTGCAGATTCAGCGTGGCCCAGGGGGAGGCCACCTGAGCCAGGGTGACCTGAAGGGAGAGAGCACAGCCCTGGCCTTCCCCGACCCCAGCCTGGGCCCGAAGTCTTGGGAGCCCCCTGTGTTGGTTTTCTCCGGCTGCTGTAACAGATTACCACAAAGCTGATGGCTTCATACAACTTAAAAAATTACTCATTTGCCGTTCTGAGGGCCCGAAGTCCAAAAGCCACTTCAGTGGACAAAAGGCGAGGTACTGGCGGGGCCAGTTCCTTCCACAGATTCTACGGAGAATCCGCTTCCTTGTCTCTTCTGTGGAAAATGGAGAGATTTACCTGCACTCCTTGCCTCGTGACCGCCTCTTTGTCCCCCTCTGGCAACTCACCTTCTCATCCTCCCCCTTACGAGGACACTTGTGATTACATGTAAGGCCCACCTGGAGCACCCAGATCCTTCCCACCTGGGGTCCTTGAATGGATCACACCTGCTGAATGCCTTTTGCCATCGAAGGTAACAGGTTCACAGGCGTCCGGGATGAAGATGCAGACATCCCTGCGGGCCTTCGTTCAGCCCACTGTACCCCCTGTCGCCTGGGCAGCCAGGTATCCGCTGAGGACCCCCTGAGCTCCCCTGAAGGTTCTGATGTTGACCCCAGGCTGGTGAGGAGCTGTCACGGAGCACTTAGCCTGGCTCGTCCTCCCCCGGCGTGGGGGCCTGCTGGGACCCGTCTCAAAGAGGTCAACCTGAAGAGGGACAGGCCGACGGCTCAGCAGCGGGGAGTGGCACTGCCCTAGATTTTGGGGTGAATCACGAGAGTCCCACGAGGCTCCGCAGCGTGCATGTACACGCGAGCTCAGCTCTTGGCACAGAGCTGACGGAATTGGCTGGGCCAGCGCCGGCCCCAGAACCTTCGGCAGGGGACCTTCTCACGGCGGCCTCAGCGGACTGAGAGCCGGCAGGAAAGCTGCAGGGGAGCCAGACTGAGGACCAGCTGCCCCTGGGGCAGAGCCCTGTTTGGAATTCTCGCTGGACTCAGAGAAGAGTCTGGGTCCTTTGGCTCGCAAGGGACCAGGGCTGTGGACCACGGGGTGATCGGCGTCTGTCGTTCCTGGATGTGTTCGGGAGATACTAGGTGACAAGATGGGTGTCCTGACAGGGCGGGAGTCCACGGCATTTGCTGTCATCTCTGAAGTCAGAGTCCCCTTCTCCCTCTGACATCTCAGATCACACACCAGTGTGTCTGAGCCCCGCTGGCAGGGGGCGAGCGGCCACACTCTCCCACATGCCTGGCTGTGTGTCATCCCGATCACGCCAGAGAGGACAAGTTGCGCATCTGAGGAGCAGCGCCGAGAGCCACGGCTCTCGGTGTTCTGACGCGGCCACCAGGATCAGCCAGAACGGCAGGTCCACCACCACGTCCACCAGGCGGCGGTGGGGGGTGGGGTGGGGGTCTCCTGGTCACCAGTGCCAGGATCTCCTCATTCCGGATAATCGTTCTAATCCCAGCACCTCGAGCAGACCCAGAGGTTCCTTCACAGCCCGGCGCCCTGATCCGGGTGGAAGGCGCTTAGCCGGCAGCGGGCGCGGCGCTGCTGTCACTAGACGCTGCCTTCGTGGATGGAGAAGCCACTGTCTCGGCCTCCCGCGGTGGAGCCCTCTGCTGACCCCGTTCAGGACAGTGTGGGAGCGTCCCGCAAGGGAGGAGGAACGCTCTGAAGGGGCTTGCATCCCCCCTAATTTCTGGGGCCCTTTGGGGATCCTCATCAGCAAGGTCTGTGCACATCCCAATGGCTTGTTGAGAGGATTAGCCAGTCTCCCTCCCGGGTCCCACACACGGGAAACCAGGGCCTGTGTTAGGGCACCAGCATTTTTAAATGTTCTTTCTACTCTGAACAGAAACACTTTCCAGGAAAATCCATCTTAATCATCCAGCCACGACTCGGAGGGCACCCAGCTCACCCCGAGTGACCGCCCTCGAGCCTCAGCTGCTCTCTACCGTGGCAACAGATGTCCTTTTGAAACTGCCCAATTAGCCCTTCGCACCGAGGCTCTCATTTCAGCTGCTGGAACCGTATCACCCGAGCGGTGCCATTTTGCACACTCGGCAGTAGGCCAGGCTCCCCGTCAGGCTGGCGGGGCCCGCAGTGGGCTGGGCCGATGCCCTTCCCGGCCCAGGGGTCCCTCCCTGTAGCTTACCTGCAAGAGGGGATTCCACAGCCCTCCTCCAGGGGCTCAGAGCCCCTGGTCACGGGTGGAGAGGTGAGGCTGGCCCCGAACGCCCCTCCGAAATCACTCGGCATGGCCCTGGCACCTGGGCCCACAGGTGCTTCCCCACGGGTGCAGACCCCTGGGCCTGGGTCCGAGGAAACCACAAAGTCTCCAGGCCGCACCGTGCTGCCTCCTCAGAGGCCTTTTGTAAACCCAAGAACGTCGCCTGGGCTCGGAAGCCCCCTGGGCCCTCCTGAAGGAGGCCAGACCTGCCCATGGGGGTGAGCAGAGGATGGGGTCAGACCAGACACTAAAGCTCGTTGGGCACCTGCACACCCCACACCCACGGCCTTCTCCCCGCCCTGCGCTAGGGCTCCCTGGCCAGCCCTCGGGGCCTGAGGCCAAGTGAGGACCCCTCAGGGGGCCGGGGAGCCCCAGGCCGAGGAGTCTGCACGAGTGGCCTTGGCAGCCCGGCTCCCCAGCGGACAGGCAGGCACAAAGACCCGACGGCACTTCATTAGCAGGAGGCGTTGGGCGTCTCCTGGCGGCAGGTAGCAGTGAGCCGGAGTGACGAGAAGCACTTGAATCTCATTACGGGTTCGTCAGCGGGGGGGCCGCCGGGCACTGTGCCTGTCACAGCTGCCCTGAGCTCCCGCGAACCCCGAGTAGTGCCGTGAGGGACGGGGTGGGGAATCCGGATACTCTCCAGAAAGGGGAAGCCTGGTAGCTCCCCGACTGGGGGAGACCCCACTGGGCCACCATCACAGTCCTCTCACTTCCCAGTGCCCCAGGGTGGAGCCGGTGTCCCCGGCCTCATCAGGCTGGGGACACCTGTGCCGGCTGAGCCTGCCCGGAGCCCTGCAGGTGGAGCCTTTCCCATTTTGCAGACTAAGAAACAGGAGGCCAGACACCCGGCAAGAGGGAAGAGCTGGGACTCAGGCAGGCTGCGGCCAGCTGCGGAACCAGGCACTTGCTGCCCCTGCACCCCGGAGCTTCTGTGATGCGTGGGGTCCCAGGCTCCCGCATCCGGGACTGCCGGCTTCTGCAGAGAGCACCAGCCACTGCCCCGAACTCCAGGCCCTCAGGCTAGTGAAAACACCAGAATGAAAACCAAAAATGAAAGGCCTCACCTCCCCTTCCCCACCCCCAAAATGCTAGTCCTTGGGTAATTTCCTCAGTGCGTTACTTAGACATCCTCCCATGGGTGTCTTCGGAATGGAACAATGCACCAGAGAGAGCCTGCTGGGCACAGGCACGAATCCCAGTGAGCAGGGCCTGTTTTCCCATCTGCCGTGTGCATGCGACCAGAATCAGTCCTGGGGAGCTGCGGCGTGAGGCGGGCCATGTGACTGCACGAGGCTGGCTGGCCCTCCATATTCAGCTCCCCCCTTCCTTGTTGCCCTTAAAGTTTTACCACTGAAGCCTCGTGCCACTGAATTTGCTTGCATGACAAGGTTCGGTTCAGTTCAAACTGCTACTATGTTGCATCCCAGCTCCCTCAGGGTTTTTTTAAGAGATCCTCCTGGACATTGTCCATCAGGACCAGAGGAGGACGGCACCTCAATCTGGAGTGGTCCCTTTTGCCCCTGGACCTCAAGGCTGCAAACTCACTTTTCTTATCCCCCCTTCCCCCCACAGATGGCAGCTCTCCAGAGTCCCTTCTATGGAGATAAAATGAACCTCTTCTCCCTCTGCCAGAAGATCGAGCAGTGTGACTACCCGCCTCTCCCTGGAGAACATTACTCGGAGAAGGTGAGTTTGCCGCCACCAGGCCTGGGAAGCTTTACGGCTAGCAGTGGCTTGAGAGGAGAGCCATTTCCAAAATGCCATGGCTGTGGGTGTGAACTTGGGTTCTCTTAACTGGGTGAAAAGGGAAGATTTCTGGGAAAGTGATGCAGGGGCGGGGGGTATGGGGGAAAAGTAGATTAATTTTACTAAAGAGGTTTCACGGACACCAGTGTGGGCCCCCACAGCAGTACGTGGCCCAGAAACCAGCAGGAGCTGGCCGGGGAGGCCCCATTGGCACACTTCTGCCCATTTGGCTCCCAAGCCGGTGCTTGAGTACGAGGCTGGCCGCTGCTGGTCCCAGAGACAGGCTCGGTGCCGTGTGGGACAACAGGAACCAGATGCGGAGGCAGGAGTGGCAGGACCTCGGGTGCCCCATCCCCCGCGCTGGCTGCCACTCCGTTCCCGTGACAGGAAACCATGGCAAACAGACTGGTCTCCTTGGGCTCTTATTTGCAGCGTTTTACTCTGGGTGTGAGGGCTGTGGACACAGACAGTTCTGGCATTGGGTCCGTGCCAGGTCCCAGCTGCGTGTGCATATCCCCTCCCTCAGTGCCATCTTCTGGAAAACAGGGCTAATGTTTCACCCCTGTAAATAGGATGTGCAGATGAAACGACAGGTTTACAACACAGCATGGCTAAGGGTGTGGCCCCTCTTCCCTGTTCCTGGGCGAGTCATTGAACTCTCCGGAGCCTCGGTCTCCTCGTCTGTAACACGGGGATAATCCTAGAGGCGGCCTCCCGGGGTCAGTGTAAGGATTTGGTAATGCATGTGATGTGCTCAGCTTAGCACCGGGCTCACATTGACCCCAGTGCCACCAAAAGGAGCCACCAGCTTAACAAAGGGCCTGGTTCTGGGTAAATGCTGTGCCAACTCTCCATGCTCCTTCTGTCAGGGGCCGCACTAGCGGGTGTGGGGGGGGAGGGACTCCGGAACCTCCCTGGGCCCACCCTGAGGACCACAGGCTGTTGTGGCAAGACAGCAGCTCACATTTATGACTTACCGTGGGGTCCTCCCCTACCTCCTGTTTTACCGAGGAAACTGAGACACGGATAGATTAACGTAACTTGCCCAAGGTCACGTAACTCACAAGTGGCGAAGGCGATCTCCCAGAATCCTGCACGCAGCCACTGTGCAGTCCTGTTTCTTAAAGCCACGCCTCTTCGGGAGCCAGTGGTCCCGCTGGGCTGAGGTGCCACCTGTGCGGCTTGCTGCCATCCCAATCCTGGAGGTTCAGAAGGCTCTGGAAGGAACAGCCCTCGTGCACCAGGGGCTTGGGCTGCAGAGACCAGGTGTTCCAGCGTGCCCTCACGCTGTGTCCAGGCAGGCCAACCAAAAGGGTCATCAGCCACCCATCTTGGCAGCCTCCACACTTAACACCACGCTCACTGGCATCGCGGACTCCCAGAGGACGAGGGTCAGGGTGGGGAGGACGCACTCCTGGAGAGTCGTCTGGTGCCCTCTCTGTTGTGGCTCTAGCCTCAGCGGCTTAACAGAGTTCTTCCGCGTCTCCCTGAAGGAAGTACTTAAGTCCTGGACTGAGAGTTGGCAGGAAAGGTCCAGTTAAGAGATTTCCTAACCAAGTTCATAGCTGCATTTGGTTTTTCTTTTCTCACCTTTTAAAATTTGAAAATCTGTGTTATTTAGAAGAAGCTTAGACTTGGACCTTGGAGCAAATCAAAACTTCTCTGTGGCCCTTTCCTACCTATAAATGGGAACCATAATCTCTGCCTTGTAGACAGAAGTTGAAATGAAATAAAACCGCATAAAGCCCTCCGCCCCCTTCTCCCAAGTCAGTCACTCCGACTCTGTGGCCTCGCACACCCCAGAGCATCCGGCTTTCACCAGTTCCGTTCAGCATCTTTAGGCCGGGTGTTAGGAAGCGAGAGGGGCTTCTCTGCACTGGAGTTGCTCAGCACACCTCACTTTTGAAGTTCACGTCACCTCTTAGGGGTATAAGACACCTTATTGTTGTTTCTCAGGTTTTCAAACAGGCTCTCACTGCCAACTGCGTAGTCTCCTCGCTGCGTCACTGGGAGTCACGATGACTTTACCTTCCTCCATTTTTCTTGGGTACATGAACTTGTCAGGGGCCACTACTGCTGCCTTCCCCTGAATACTGTGAGATTCCACAAGATTCCTAAATGGACCGTCTCGTCACACGCAACCTCCAACTCCAGGAGTGCTCAGGCCGCCCACGGGCGCAGCCGCAGCTTTCGGGCCAGGGGTTTCCCGGTGTTCATGAAGCAGCAGAACCCCAAAAAGGCAGCACACGGGTTGCAGGGAAGCTCACAGTGCCCGACCCGGGGAAAGCTCGTTTGCAGTCTGAAACATCTCGGGTGTGAAATATGGGAGCGCGTCCAGTAGCCCCAGGGCCCCCGCCTGACCCCTCCAGCCTCCGCAGACGCCCCGAGCACAGCCACCAAGTCCACAGGAGCCCTCTTATTCAGGACCGGCCCAGCCCTCTCTCTGCTGCGGCCCCCCAACCCCGCAGGGCCAGCCGGCCACTCCAGCACCAGGTATTTAAGTGAAAAAATTGCAGTGAGCCCAGTGATGCAAGTTAAGATGTAGGCTTTTTAAGGTCATTATTTTAATTACCATTAAAATAATTGGCACTCTGGCTATCAGAAGAACCGGGGCGATCAGAGGCTCAAGGCGCCCTTCCCCCACCCCGAGGCTGGCGCAGCCTTCAGTGTCTGTATAATTAAAAGCTCCGTCTTTCATGAGCACAATAAAGAGGCCAGGGGGTGGGCAGACTGCAGCCCTGCTGCATGTTAATGCATTTATTATGATCAATAAGCCCTTGCCTTGAGTTCTGTCCTCTGGTTTGGGTGTCGGCATGACTGACAGCAGACACACACACACACACACACACACACACACACAGCAGTGTGGGCAGTTGGAAGTTCACAATTGTTTGGACAGAGCCACTCACAGGGTCTCCCAGGTGTGGCCTTGGGGCCAGACAGGCCTAGCACGGGCGCTGGCTCCCCTCGGTGGCCGTGGCGGCCCCCGTCATCGCTCACCCATGTGCCAGGCATCCCCTCCGGTAGGAGGGCGGAGTCCCCGCCAGAGCCTCCCGAGGGATAACACGCCATCCTCTCCCTTGCAGTTACGGGAACTGGTCAGCATGTGCATCTACCCCGACCCCAACCAGAGACCCGACATCGGCTACGTGCACCAGGTTGCCAAGCAGATGCACGTGTGGACCTCCAGCACCTGAACGCGGACGCAGCCGCTCCACTCTGCCTCACCTGAGTCTTCTCTCCGAAGTGGCCGCCTGGTAGCCTAGATCAACTAAGACCAGAGGGTTCAGCGGGTTCCCCAGAGGGGGCCAGGCTTCACAGCAGATGCTGAGTGCAGAGCAGCTAGGGGAGGGGCACTGGTCACAAGGTCACGGTGGTCACATTCAAAAGTCCTTTCTTTAAACTGTGGACAGTCTCAGCTGGCTTGTTACCAAGGGTGGGTGGCTCGGCGAGCCACCGGCGCACCCCCTGCATCTGGATTGTAATGTGAATCTCTAGGATAATTCCTTCAGTGACCCGTCAAGGTTTGTAAGAACAGGAGAATTGCAGGAGACTGTGTGATTTGTAGTGAGCCTTTCAAAATGGTTTGTAGCAAGTTCAGTTTAGCTCTTAGAATCTTTTCCAAAAAATCAAGCTGTGTGCTTGCTCTGTTGTAAAAGGATAAAATGGAAATAATTTTTTAAAGTAGAGTGGAGATTTTCCAAATATTTTTTATCTACATTTATAACTTGATGAATGACGATGAGGAGAACCCAGCATCTGGCACAGAGTCTCAGAAGGCACCTGGTCTCTCGAGAGCCTCGGGTGTGTTCTGTGCGGCCTGGCCCAGCCCTCCTCTCCTGATCACCTGCTCCGTCCAGGGCACCTTGGGCACTCCCGCCATCACCTGCTGGAAGGCCGGCAGTTCATTTAACAGTGTTAAGGGTCTGTTCTCCTCTGTGGGAAGGAAGCACGGGATACAAAAAATAGAAATATAAACCATGCCCTCAGGCTGTTCTCTGTACAAGTTCTGGTTCTGCAACTGCCTACCATGACCCTGGGCACCTCTCTTAGCCTCTCTGAGCCTTAGTCTCCTCATCTGTAAAATGGGACTAATAGTGTCTACCTTCAGCCTTGCTGTCAGAATTGGAAATAAAATAGGCAAGTTACCTAGCATTTTGTAGATGATCCAAAAATGGTAGCCACTCACCCGCCCCTTCGCAAAACTGAAGTCCATGGACCATGTAAGTCAAGAATTAACGTACAACTAACTGTATGATGCGCAGGAAACCAGAACTATGTTCGTTTATTTCTTGTTCCCAAATAGGATTAACTGTGAAGACTAATTTATAAATGTGAACTTAGGGAAAACTCAAGCTCTGAAGGAAATAGTTTGAATTTTGCTTTTCTACTCAAGTTAATCCTCATATGGTCTAAGTTGTCACCCATCGACCTGGTGACAGTTCAGCCTCCAGATAGAGATGTGCCCGCCCACTCAGCGTGCTGGTCAGGTGCTCTGACTGCAGCCGACTTGCTGACCAGGGGTCCAGGCCTCCCTGGGGGTAAAGGACTTGGGCTGGGCCGAGGCTCTGTTCCCACATGTGAACTCTGTTCTACTGTAACCCTGCCGGGTTTGGGACATTTTCTTCAGATGCAACCTTTGCTTTGTACTTGTTCTCCGTGTTTGAAATAAAATGGGGTAAGTGGGGTCACTTCTGCGAGTGAGTACGATTCACGGATAACTTAAAAACAGCCTCATGTTACAGTACAATTTCCCCAGACGCCTTTAAAAACAGAATTTCTCAGGCCCCAGACATTCTGAGTAATCCTGGAATTTTTTTAAGCTCCCCAGATAATTTTGATCATCATCAGCCAAGACACTGCTCTAAATAATTCCATTGTCCCCCCCCTACCCTACTCCTTGCAGTTTTAACAAGGGAGGCTGCCCCAAGAATGGGCTCACTCTGGAAGACCATGGTGCTGGGACTCTGCCGTGTACCCCAGCCACGCTATCTCCGGGGGAGAGTCAAGGCCCGATCTCCTGCCTAGCACTTGCCACTAAAAGTTTTTCTGATTCCACAGAGTTTTTTGCACATATTCTGCTTATGGCTCTCAGAGCCTCTACTATGTCACCCGTGGCAGAATCAGCCTCAGACGCAGATAACTTGCTTTCTGTACACCATGCTACATTCAACACCATGAGAGCAACTCTGCCCACCAGGACCCTCTGGAGGCATGAAATCTCAACCATTCCCCAGGCCCGAGCGCCTGTGAGATGATGGTACCCTAATTATTACAAACTGCAAGCCCCAGAGCATTCCGCCGACTTCTGTGAAAGTGGCCAACAAGCAGCGGAACCAGTTTTATGGAACTGGGAACAGGGAAGCCAACTGTCCCCCTACATGCTTTTTCTTGGTACTCAGAACCGATGTCTCTACTTTTTCCTACTTGGCTGCTGATTTAAAAGGCTGTGCCGCCCTCCCTCTAAAAAAGGCAAAACCAAACAAGAAGCCTGGGACCACCCCGAACAAAGAGAAGTTTGCACGGGGATGGGCAGAAAGGTTCATCTGATTTCCACGACAGAGGAGGCCTCACCTGCTTTTGGGAGGAGGGTCCCATTGCTTAGACCTGTGTGAACGCAGACGGGCACTGGGGGAGGCAAGCCTATCCTGAAAGTGGGGGGGGCAGGTTGATGAGCTTTAGTGACTAAAAAACCATACAACCTCCAGACCTCAGCCATTCCATCCGGTTTTCATTTTTATTGGGTCTCACTCAGCAGACAATGCGCCAAATGAAGGTCTTACGGAGGAGCCTCCACTGCCCCCCACCCGCCCCCGTAGAGCACAGATCAGCCCATCAGGGTGATTCCTGTGCTGCTCAAAGCCCAGGTTCTCCCCGGACACCATTCAGGAAGTGTCCATTGTTTGAACTGTCTCTTCCAGCACCTCGATTTCCAGGCTGGTGACTTTTTCAGTGAGGACCGCAGTCGTCCCTTTCTCACACCTGTACCGGCCAAACCTAGTGGGAAAGAAAAGCAGAGTTAGGATCCCCTCAAGGAGCCCGACAGAGGCCTGGAGAGAGGGACAAGTACTCAGGCAAATCAGCAAGCAGGACTGGACTCAGAGCCCGGCTCTCCTGTTTCCCAGCTCTGTAACCCTGGGCGGAGGCGTACTCAACTGCCCCAAGGCTCACTCTCCCTGCTGCTCCAGGGCTACAAAATAGGGGTGCCTAGTAGATGTGTGCCCCAAAAGCGCTCAGAGAGAGCACCTGGCACTTAGTGGGCCCTCACATTTCCCTCGCCACCTCACCATCCCCAAAAGATGCTGGAAAGCACCTGGTCATTTGCCTTTGAGCTTCAACTCCCCCAAAGCACCCTTCAGTATCAGCAGGAAGTGGGCCCTTTTGTTAGGCTGTCATCACCCTTCTCTTGTGTAGAAACAAGGATGACCTAACTGTTACCTTAAACACTAAAAACATGTGGAAGCGAGAACAGTATAAAAATGACCCGCAGGCAGACTCTGGACTTGTCCCTCTAGACCGCCCTCCTGAGCCTCGAGAAGGGTTAGCTGTTCCCTGCGGCAGCGCGGCGGGTCGCCACCACATCACGCCCCACCCTTCTCTCGGGGTGACTCGCGACAGCGGTTTCTCCGGACACAGGCAGTCTGTAAGAGCCACGTCTGAGCTGCTAATTCTCACACTGGGGCCGGAATTACAGTATCGTCAAACAGCAGGACAAATCCAACTGTTCCTCTGGTCTTTCCCCAGCTGGGACATTATTTCTGTCAATCTGGCGCGGACTAACAGAAGGCTGCTGGCTATGCCGGGACCACGTGCTCCTTGAAAATCATCCCCTCAGATGGGCACCGGTGCACTCCTGTGGTTTGAACCGGGAGCAGGAAGCAGGAAAGAGCGGACGTCAGAGCTCTGCAGAAACCCAGGAGCTCGTGCAGCAGGCGGCTGGCCTCATTTCTGCCCGGCCCTCGGGCTCACCACACTCCAAGGATCAGACGGCAGCACCTTCTCGGAGATTGCCCCGCCCTCCCCTGCTGGCGTGAAGATGCAGCTCCTTCCCCCGCTTCCCGGAATGGACCCCCGGCAGCCCGTGGTCTTGGAGCCAGAGCTCCCTGCGGCTCCTGTGTGCCTGACTCCTCTGAGGCACCATGTCCGTGGGAGGCTCCGACACGCGAGAGCCTCCTCACCCCGGGGCACGGGCGCCTGGCGTCGGCGGGCAGAGAGGGCCTCCCCAAGCAGGGCTCAGCCAAGAGGAAGGTGCAGGGCTGCGTCCACAACGGCCCAGGCCGAACCTCTGCCCCACCCCCACGCCGACTGCCCACTGAGTCAGCCACTGGCAGGAGAGAGGGCGGTGGGATTCCGGAGTGCAGCGTGCGGTGGGGCCCAGGCCCTGAGCAGCAAGTGGCTCTGTCCAGAGGGCAGGGGGCGCACACCTGCCACGGGCTGAGCCCCTCCGTACCAGCTCACTGAATCTTTACAACTCGCCCTTAAGGGGGTCATTTTATGTCTGTTCTTGTGGGTTTACTCGCACATTGTGACTGACAATGTCCTGAAGAATTAAGATGTGCCACTGCTAAGCACAGGTTCCTTGTCCTACACAAATACTCCTTTCAGAGGCTCAAACGTGGCTTCCAGAGTCCTCACCCAGGAGGCTGTTCTGTCCGGATGGAGCGTAACCATGTCGCCCCGCCTGAACTCTCAGTTCCTGGGCACCTTGCCTACAATGGGGCACCCGAGCCGTCAGGGAGCGTGGCAAAGCCTGCTCCCAGCACAGCCCCAGGCCCGGAAGGTGGCTTCCCTTCCAGCTCAAAGGCCGAGTACTCCCCGGGTCGTTCACCTAGCTAGCTCCGTCATTTCCAAGACGACGAGACTGACGGGCCCAAAGTCACCGTGCCAGGCAATGACCTCTTCCCAGCTCCTGAGCCAGAACTCTTTGCTACTGAGTTACTGCAGCCTGCGGCGAGCACGCGGAGTTCCCACAACGCTGAGCGCAGTGCTGGTTCTCAATGTTCTACTCTTTCCTTGGAACTACTCCCGACTTGGAGTTCGTGTATACGTAGTGAGAGTTAAGGCGACGACGGTGCCTGCTACGCTCTGGCCTCGATACAGGGCTGCCGGGAAGTGGTCGAGTCTGTGAAGCCCGCAGTGCTCAGGAGCCCCGTCTTGAGCTGTCAGGACCGCGGAAGAGGTCAGGGGCCAGAGGATGGCCAAACAGCTGGACAACAACGCGAGACTGCAGATGAGACCAGTCACGAGGGCTGGAAACCTTCCAGTTCTAGTCAGCAAACCGGCTGGAACCCTGTCCCCCACTCTGAGCCTGGGCCGAGCGGCTGAGACACAGGCCTGCTGGGCACAGGCCCCGGGCGGACCGGCTCGGCTCCCTGGAAAGCAGGAGGCAAGGGGAGCTCCCCAGGCTAACTTGCAAGACTTCTAACCCATGGTTTCTAACTGCTCACGACTCCTCCGCAACTCTGAGAAAAGCTGTGGGCTGGTTTTTCCCTGCAAAGTGCTTCTCGTGGAATTTCACACAGGGATTCAGGGGATCCTTTAAGAAACTAGAGAAAGAACAGCAGGTGATTCGAACCTCTCCCGGCAAACCCCCAGGCTAGGACTCTCTACCGGGCCCTGCTCTATCTCTCCCACCAACATTTTACAAATTAAACCACCCTTCTATACCTGCCAGCTACCCAAATCATAAAGCAAATAAGGACTCAAAGGTCTGTGTGGCAGGCTGGCGTGGGGACACTGGAGTTACTAATCAAGAAAACCCTAAGTGCCATGGAGAGACCACAGGTAGCCGCGGGAGTCGGGGGACACAGGCAGAATTCCATCTCTCCACTTACCTGGTCCCCTTCTTGTTGGGCACTGAGTACGGGCGCAGGAAGTCCAGCTTGCTCTTGCTGATAACGCAGAGATCAATGTTACTTCCAGACCCCAGGTCATTGAAGATGCCCGCTGCGATGGCTTCACTCACCAGCTTCTTGGCGTCCTCCTCCTGAGCAAAAGAATGGCAACGATCATGGCCACAGTCGCTGTGAGAGCTGCTCTGACAGCCACAAAGTGCCCTCAAGAGCAGTGTGCAGTTGGGGTGCCTGGGTGGCTCAGTAGGTTAAAGCCTCTGCCTTCGGCTCAGGTCATGATCCCAGGGTCCTGGGATCGAGCCCCACATCGGGCTCTCTGCTTGTCGGGGAGCCTGCTTCCCCTCCTCTCTCTCTGCCTGCCTCTCTGCCTACTTGTGATCTCTGTCAAATAAATAAAAATAAATTAAAAAAAAAAAAAAAAGCAGTGTGCAGAATCCCTGGTGAGGTGGACATTTTTGGTGCCCGTTTTATAGATGAAGGAAAGGTCTCCGAGTACCAGGATGACCTGCTGAAGGTTCCTCGCCTAGTAAGTGCGGAAATCAGGTCTTCTGAACCCTTTACACATGCAACTCTTCAAAATGCCGCTTCACATCGGATAATCACTGCATGACTGAGGACTCTGGGCTGACAGCAATTTATCATCTAAAACAGGGACCAGTAAACTTTTCTTGTCAAGGGCCAGGTACTAAATATTTTAGGCTTTGTAGATATACTGTCTCTGTCATTACTACTCAACTCAGCCACAGTAGCACAAGACAGCCGTTAAGACGATGTATAAACAAACGTGTGTGGTTGTGTGCCAGAAAAGCCTCGGAGAGCCAGAGCTGGCCCATGGGTTGTAGTCTGCTAACCCCTGATCAAAAATGTTCCATAACAGTTGGAACCTGCTTTCGAGTAACATAATGAAGAAGTCGCTATCAAGGGGAAAAACTAAAACCAAAACATTACAGTTCTAGCAAAATGGTGGCAAAGCCAAGGGTGGGGCCTCTTGTCCCCAAGAGAATCTATTACTTTCTTTCACTTAAAGTGATTCCATGGGGCGCCTGGGTGGCTCAGTGGGTTGAGCCGCTGCCTTCGGCTCAGGTCATGATCCCAGGTCCTGGGTTCGAGCCCCGCATCGGGCTCTCTGCTCAGCGGGGAGCCTGCTTCCTCCTCTCTCTCTGCCTGCCTCTCTGCCTACTTGTGATTTCTCTCTGTCAAATAAATAAATAAAATCTTTAAAAAAATAAAAAATAAAAAAAAAATAAAGTGATTCCTTTCTTTGAATCATTCTCTCTTCTACTTCTTTCAGGACCACGTCTAAGTCACCAACAGTTACTTGTAAAAAGGTGAATTAATTCATTTCTGATTCAAGAAGGCCTTTCAGATGCTAGGAGGCGGAGCTGCAGAGCCGGATGAGGCCCCAGGTCCCTGCCCTGTGGGGGTTTAGCGTGCAGGGGGTAATCAGCCACAAGTAGCTACAGTGTCGTGTGCTAAGGGCTAATGGATAACTGAGGCAGAGCTGTGCAAACACCGGCCGCCTCAGCAAGGCCCCAGGGAGGGCTCTGCGAGACAAGCCACGCACCAGGCGTGCACAAAGCAGGCCGGTAACACCGAAGGCTGGTAGTGGAAGCCGCAAGATGGGGACCTGCTTTGTCCCAAAAGAGCCAAGTACAAGCTCTGCAGGCAAAAAGGAAAGAGATGAGCCATTCTCCCAAGCAAGAGACTCCAACTTGTGCTGCCCGTCCCCATTCGCCAGCACCGTAGGGCCAAAGAGTTCACGGAAGTGCCGCTCTGCGAAACAGGCCCGCCTGCCTCAAAGTCCAGCCCGCGATCATGGAAGGGCAGATTTGCTGACTCCCTGCTGTGAGATCTGAGCCTCTCGGGGTTCCTACTCCTCTGCCTGCCCTAAGCCAGGAAGTGGGATTCCAGTGACATGAGCGCCCTCTACAGACTCAGAGAAGGATGGAGAAGGCTCTGCGGGAAGTGGGATCCTGAGCAACCCAGCAGTAGGAGCTAGGGGGTTATTCTGATCTTTATCCTACCAGGTTTCTTCACTTCCCGAGTGGCCCTACTGCTGGGCCAGCGGAGCCCATTATTCTCCTGTGCATATACAGCCCCGTGAGAACTCATCCAAACAGGATCCTCCAATCAGGAATTCTCTCCTGGGGCTCCCAAGAGGCCAAAAGCCCATGAAGGTGATGATACCAAAGAAACCATCTTAGAGATGACGGCTACCATACAGACAGCAAAACCCAACCATAATTTAATGAACACGGCCTCATTCCAAACTGCTTCTCTTAAAAGATTCTAGATTTGCGCACGCACGTGTGTAGGGACACCTTCCTTATTCCCCTGCCCCTCACCTATTCTCTTTCCTCTTCCCTTCTCTTCTCTGTTTCATGATTTTCTCTGCTTTGATATCACTGCTTTTCTCATCACTGCATCAGTGCCTTGAGCCAGCCAACAGTACCTAGCGGATGTCACCAACCCTGCTGGCTGCACTCGGGACTGCAGATTTGAATTTCCCAAGTCATTGTATGTTTGGGGATGGGGGAAGACTCCAAGGAAACAGAGATAGACACATGATATCAGGCATGCGTATCTAATGTCTGTCAGTGAAACTGGGCACACAGATACCAGAATGCTAAGAGTGCACAGATCACGGGCGAATCGTCCTCTATTTTGCAAATATTCCACAAAGTGAATAGAAGAACTTATAAAAATTAAAAATGTGCAAAAAGCATTATGTATAGCTTGATTTATTCATAAAATTATTATGTGCTGTTATTTAAGTATAAAAGGCTTTTAAAAATTGAGAAAATACACATTTAAATTCCTTTCCTCTCCACCGATTCCTTAAGGAAAAAAAAATCTCACAAGTCTCTGGTCTTTTTTCCAGTCCTACCCTCATCTAATATGCACAGGACTGAATATTATGAAATGGAATGAACCTTACTGACCACCTACCACAATATGCCAAGTACCGAGTTAGGCATATTGATGATCATAATCTTTACCTCTGTCCTCAACCATCTTCTTAAGTTAGTACTGTCAGACACTACAGCTGAGAGAGTGTATGACTTGCCCAAGGTCACCAAGCTAGTGAACAGTTAAAACAGGTCCACGGGGCTCCAGAGCCAGAATGCCACAGCACCCTACCAGCTCACAAGCAACCTGTCTCAGCTGGGGGCTCCTTAGTGAGTTGGGGACAGTGGACAGCAGTTCCCTGATTCAGGGTATGTCACTCCTCAATCACATAGGATCTTCAGAACCCAGGCAAAGTGGATGGTGGATGGTAGTCTTTGGGCCAACAGGCAGTTTCTCTAACTGTCATTTCCGTAACAGAGGTGGGGGAGCCCTGCGCTTCCCAAACTGCCCACGAACACCACTTAAACATTTCTACAATGCAGTACGGCAGAGATCAAGATTAGAAACCCATGTCTTGGGGCACCAGGGTGGTTCAGTCTGTTAAGCGTCCAACTCGATTTCTGCTCAGGTCATGATAACAAGCCCTGCATCAGGTTTTGCACTCAGCAGGGAGTCTACCAAGGATGCTCTCTCCCTTTCCCTCTGCTCCACCCCCGCTAGCGCATGCGCACTCTCTCAAATAAACAAACCTTTTAAAAAATATGTGTCTTATTTCACATGTACCCCACCCCTAGCAAAAACCCTCAAAAGGCAAACAGGGTGAAAATTTACCAAGGCTCTATGGTCTACCCATTACTTACACAGCTAATGTCTTTAGCAAATATATAGAGACGCCTACTATGTTCCAGGAAACACTTTGTATGTCACTGTCTTTTACCACCGTACTTCCAGACGCAGAATTCTAGACACATATGCAAATATGCTACTGGGCATATTCATACTATGTTTTCTTTATAGTGGAGTTTCACAATTAAACAACTCTTGTCTTTAACACATTCTACCAAATATTTAAGAAAACCATCAAGAACCACCAACTGAAAGCAAGAGGTGGGGAAAACACCACATTTTTATCTGTCTCTGGCCCACAATAAACGCAGGAAGCATTGTTCCTTCCTTTAGGATTCCTTCTTCCCAGGGAAATCGCACTTCCTTTTCTGGAAGCTGCGGGGTAACCTAGGTTCTGAGCAGCATCTGCCCAGGGACAGCTGCTACCGAGGGGCTCTGACGAGGGCCCTGCAGAGCCTGTGGCCCCAGCTGAGCAGACCCCGGTGCCATGCTGTTGCCCACTGCCAGGCCGCAGCCTCTCCCCATCCCCCCCCCCCGCCACCAGCTGTTCACGGATTTACGCTGTGAGTCACAAGGGAACTTGGATTCGGTGTGCACACAGACCAGCAGGACTCATCTTGGCTACCAGAAAAAATGGCCCAATGGCTGCTTCCTCTTACTTTGAGACACTCAGCCAAAATATCACCACCTGGTGATTAAAAGTTAATCTGGCAGATGCAGAGGCAGACTGGGTCTGAATCCCATTTCCTACTTACTGCTGTGCAACCTTGGGCAGGTCACTTCACCTCTCCGAATTCACTGTCTTCCCTTGTAGTAAGTATAGTGACAATACATTAGGATTTACCAAAGGACTAACGCAAGAATTAGAAATAAGGTATAGAAAGCACCTATTATAGCCTGACACACAGCTGTTGCGTAATAAAACATAACTTACTTAAGCAAGCAAGTCAGAGGACTCCTGGAAGCACGGAGACCAAATTTACCTCGAAGCACTGACTGCCCGTACCAAACCCCAGGCCAGGAGAGGAAGATCCAAACAAACCTGCTGACAGATCTGCACACAGTTCTGTGAAGAAGTTCCTCTAACAATTAATCCAAGCAAAAAGCACACTCCCTAAAAGTTCAGAGAAAATAAAAGGAGCACTTCCTGCTTTATGGCTACAAAGACCAAACTAACTGGGAATATCAGTCCCCCGGGCCGCCCCTGCTTCTTAAATGAGATTACAATAAGAGTGATGTAGTGTAGTACAAGTCAGCTGTGACAAGCAGCACTTTATAGAGCTATCTGTTTGTCTCCATCACCGCATCGCGCAATGTGTCCCCGGACTCCAATGTGCAGCTCCATTTACCGCCACATGACAAATGGGCAGCACTTGTAAAAGGCACAAAGAGGTCCACGTCGGCCATGTAATGGTCACCACAGCTGTACCCGAGTGCTTGAGGGGACAAAACAGACCCCCAAGTTCATTAAACTGACCAGTAATGGATCTTTCAAAAAGTGCCTTAGGAATCGTACAGAAAAGGCTAAAATAAATAACTCAGCATGGAAGGCTAATCTGAAACGGTGTTTGATAAATTATTTATAACACAGGCGATTGTCTGCATTTAATATTGGAGCTACTAGTAGCATCTTTAAAAGATGATTTATGTGTTGTAATGCTATTAAACTTTATATTGGCCCACTGCTAGCTATAAAGTCTGCTGAGATTTAGAGAATGAGTTTTAAACTGTCACTGCAACATCATAGGAGATGGAGACTGTATTAAATCTTTACTTTAAACCTGTTACCTAGAGAGTTGCATTTTGTAGACACTCACAAACTGATAGATTACCTCGGCAGTCACTATGGTGCAGGTCCAAAATAGTACTGCAAAGAAACTTTTCCATATTATTCTTGTCTACAGCTACAATCGAATTTCTCTTCTCACTTAAGTGATTTTTAGATGCGGAATGCCACCAGAGTACAATGTTGGTGCCCCAGCCAATGGGCACTCTGGACAGTTCAGCGTCGAATTAATGCTCTTTAAATAAAGCCTCTACGTTCCACCACATTCACTTATGCATTCGGAACAGCGTTTTACTTACAGTAGGAGCAGGCAAAACATCAAATATGCACTGGAAAACCTAACACTATTTTAGATACAGCTTTGGAATGTGAAAATAAGTGTGTACGGCAAGTCGTTTAAAACAACTGACTTGTACCTAAAATTTTTTAAAATAATAAAATGGGTTATTTGCTGGAAAATATAGCCCATTTAGGTAGCTGAGGGGCTGACACTAAAGGAGCTGAAAAAAGAAGAAACAGCCTTTGTCATGAAGGACAGAGCTTCGCTGGCTCTGCTGTCCTCTGGGGTCCTGCAGACGCGGCCCTTTGCCATGCGTCCCACCATCATGCCGGGAGTCAGGGACACTGGCTCTCCTACGTCCGCTCCAGGGAATGAGACATGCGGGCGGCATCGCAGCTGGACCCTCTCACAGCTCCCATCAGTTTTCTTAGTTGCTACAAAATCTGCAAGGACCATTTAGTTCACAATAGTTTGCTCCTTTACTAAAAACTAAAATTTTAGCCAACGAGAACAGAAGCCGTCCAAATTCATCTTGGAAAACCTGCATTGTCTTTAGTCACTTTGATGTGAAATAGCAAAAAAAACGGTCTAGTTCGCAGCAGAGCAGACTAGAAGTCTGGGTGTGACGAAGAGTTCGGGCTCTAACAAGAGGACCCAAACTATCCCATCTCCCTTCTGTACCCCAGGCAGCAAGCACAGGGCCTGGCGTGGATGTCAACAAATGAAAACATGAACCACCAACTTCGAATGCATTCCCAGCTTTGCCCAACTGGAAGGTGAAATGAGTTATGAGACGGCAGCATACCAAAGGGGGAGTTCCAAAAGCGCGCCAGCTCCAACTGGGGACCAGGGACCAAGAGCGCTCCAAGACCGGTAAACACCGCGGGAAGAGGTTTAAACACAGTGTCCCGTGGTGGCCTGTGGACACGCTGAGGTTCTGCCTATGCTACCTAATGCGGCCTGAAGGACTCATTCGTGGCTGATGGTTGAATAAAATTTAAAGAGCTCAAAAAAGTGTTTAAAACAGTCCCCCCACAAGCAGACTGCTTCCCACACTCTGTAACAGACATGATGTATCCCATGTGTGGAGACATATTTTACAGTGGAAAAGGTTAATTTAGTATTTTTTCAGACAGGGCTGTGTGACAAAAGCAAAGGTGTCTGACTTTTGGTTTTGGCCTGAGCCGTGTGGGCAAACACGGCTGCTCGTGTGAACTCCCCGAACTGTTACGTGTAACCGAGGCACAGCTGGTGCTGCGTGTGCCCAGAGTGGCAAGTGAGGCAGGGACTGTGTCTTTAAGGTCCAGAGGGCACTGCCACTTCCACCCCCCCACCCCCCACCCGCGACAGCTTCTGGCACCTCGGATGAGGGTGATGGGAGTAAGGAAGGGCAAACCTGCTGTGCGCACAGGAGCAATCTGAGGGGTTTTCAGCAGGGATGGGAGAGGGTGTTCACATTCAAGGAATTGCCAGCCACACCACTGCCAACCCGGCCCGTGCCAGACCACAGATCACAGAAGGATACGAAAGCCTGATCACAACTCGGGGCGGGACAGCAGACCTCTGAGGCTACGGAGCCGCAATGAGCCAGAAACAGCCGCCACAGAAATAGAAAAGAGCAGCCCAGCTGGGGCACTGATGGACACGGCGCTGAGCTCCAGGAGTCACGGGCTGCCCGCTGAAAGAACAGGGACAATGCCTCTGTCCAGGGGCTGTTAGGAGGAATAAGGGGACAGGAATGTCCCTGACACATGGACTTTACAAACAGAATTATGAGCAAATTCTATGGCAGAAGGCAAGAGGCCAGGGTGTGAAGAACAGGGGACACCCAACCACCTCCGCTGGGTCTGTGCCAACTTAATCCTCCTCACCGCCTGTGAGCAGAGAAACTGAGGCTCTGGAACGGCTGGCTGCAGCACGGAGGGCGCATGGCTGGGTCTGAGTGGGACTCGGGGATCAGTGCTAGGGTAGGGCCTTGCCTCACTGAAGCCCACCTTCGTACCCGGCCACAGGAAAACCGGTGGTGGGCAAGAGGTCCTGCTGGATTCTGAGACACCGAATGGAAGGAAAAACACCTAAGCTTCCAGAGGGAAAAGGACCAAGAGAGACAGGAACATATTGCTTTCTGCAAGAAGAAATCAGCGTTCGCAGCATATGTGTACACAAATATGTATTTCCAAGGCTGCAGTGAATCAAATATAATCAGAGAAAAAAACAAGACTAGGTTTAAAGGAAAAGTAAGAAATATGCTCAACTATCCTCCAAATGGAAACCAAGCGGCCCCAGGTGGTAATAAGATCTTCATAATCTCGCTCTCTCCCCGGCGATCAGTGATAACTCTGCCAATAAATTCCTGGTGATGAAAACAGAGGGGGAAATGAAGTTAATGTGTTCCCTGGGTCACTCAGAGACGAACAAGAGCCACACTCACATCTGGAGGATGGAAAGCAGGGCAGGGGACAGGGCACATGTGGGAAGGTTACTGTGGGGACTGGGTTACACTGCACGATCCTGCTTCTACAGCCTCACAAGGATTAGAAAGGACTAGAAGGAGATCCATGGAAGTACAGAGCACCTTTGTTTGACGAAGTTTAAAGACCACATACGAAGCAAGTTTCACATGATATAAAACCCTTTAAAAAAATGTACAGTTCAGCTGAGTTCAGCAAAGATGTCCTAATGCTCTGATCCTAACGTGCTCTGCAGACACCACAGAACACTGCACATAAGGTCCGAACAGACAAAGACCTTGCCCCGAAGAGTGTGGAGTCCAGAAGAGAAACAGGAAGAAAAGCTCACTACAGTGTGGTAAGAGGTCTTAAGAATCAGGCCTGAGGCACCTGGGTGGCTCAGTGGGTTAAGCCTCTGCCTTCCGCTCAGGTCATGATCTCAGGGTCCTGGGATTAAGCCCGCATCGGGCTCTCTGCTTAGCAAGGAACCTGCTTCCTCCTCTCTCTCTCTCTGCCTGCCTCTCCACCTACTTGTGATCTCTGTCTGTCAAATAAATAAATAAATCTTTAAAAAAAAAAAAAAAATCAGGCCTGATGCCCGAACTATAGAGGGGTACAGAGGTCTCACGGGGCACAGGTGACAAAGACGAGGCTGAGTCCTGACATACAAATAAATGGTCGCCAAGCCAAGGGGCAGATGTGATGGAAGAAGTAAAACCGTGGGAAGGAGAAAGGTGTGGCTGAGTATCAGAGAACCTCATGGGCCATACAAGGAACCGGCCCTGCAAGCAAGGCGGTGGGAGGAAGTGGGGAATTTCAAGCTGGCGAATGACGTAGTTAGTTTTGTGTTTTATGAACCTGTAACCTGGAGGCAGGAAAGGAAGAAAGGCCAAAGGCAGACAAGAGGAGAGCAAGGGATTAGAATGCTCCCAGTGAGACGGTGGTGGGCCGGCAGGGGCAGGCAGGAGGCCCATCAACCGGCTGGGAGGCCGGTGAAAGTGAGGGTCAGGTGGGAATGCAGGAGAAGGGAGTGGCGGGTGCCGCCTGGATGTCCAGCATCGGTCCTGGGCACTGACCCAATTCTCAGCAAACTCAGCCATCACAGAAAGGCCTTTTATAACTTCTTGGCGGCTGTTCTTCTGGCAGGTTGATAGGAGACAATGATTAACCTAATTATATATTCTAGACACTGGTAAGCTTCTGCGGTAGGCACTCTAATGGGTGTCACCAAAAAGAGACAAGATAAAGGAAGAGCCAGTGGAAGCTGCTGTTTTTGGGGGGGGGATCCGCCAACTTGTAAATGCCATTTCACTGGTGGCAAGGGCTCGCAACCTATGCCTGTCTGGCCTCTGGAGTATGGTAGAAAGAGTGTAAGGGGCTGATTAACTATGGGGCAGGAGCCAAAAGAATGTAAGGAAGTTCTAAGGGAAAATTGTGGTCATGAGGGTTTGGCCATTGCAAAGTAAAGTTACGAGAAAGTAGAAGTGAACAAACCTAAGTAAAACAGACAAGCAGAGAGCAGATGGGGGGGGGCAGGGGAGTAGAGATCCTAAGGTGCTACCGAGTCAGACACTTCTCCATGAGACCCCTGGCTCATCACCTCATCCTAGGATCCCAGGCACACACACAGCCATCAGATGCCCCCTCAGTTACTTAAGGTTCTTGGAAAGAATGGGGATGCCCAAAGAAACTTCTGGAGCTGATGGATATATATTCATAATATGACTGCAGTGGTGAGGCTGGGGGGAGGAGGGAGGCAGCAGAGGCAAAGAATTGAAGAGAATGAAGACCCAGGAGAGCCAAGTCCTGTTACTTAGGAATTATGTGACCTTGGTGGTAAAGTCAACATTTTTAAGTCCCAATGTCCTCATCTGCAGAGGAGGCCTGAACCATGTAGCACCGGGGTGGGCTGTGAGGATTAAACAAAGCACTCTATGCACCGCAGACACCGCTAGCACAGCGCCCGCATGCAGGAAATCCATGCTGGGTGCTAACCTGATCCAATCCCCCCCTTTCTCTCACGTTCACAAACACCGTTACCAAAAGGCTAGCTCCTGCAGAACTACCAACACAAGGGGCAACTGATCATAACTCAGTACTGTTTTTTCAAACCCCAATTCAAAGCAAATCAATTATGAGAATAGCCCCTGTACTAAAAATGAAATTCACAGTGATGCCATAAAACACACGAGCACACTCCATACAGAATTTACTGCTACGCCAATAAGAACCGTACTAAGTGGCACATTTTCACTTATGTTTCATTAGAAATTATATCCTACAATAAGGCAGAAAAAAAATAAGGCAGAAAAAGAACTTACATTACCGCGCTTAGGCCCTGTGCCTAGTACATTCTTCCACTTCGTCCACTTACTGTTCCAAATAACCCTTTAAAGTAGGGACGACCCATATGTCCATTTTACAAATCCAGGAAACAGAGGCTCAGAGAGGGAAAATGACTAACCCAGACAACCGGAAAGTCTGAGATTCTGCAGAGTTCTGTCTGACTCACAAGCCCCTGGGTTTTTTTTGTCTTTGTTGTTGTTTTTTCGCTCAAGACAACAGAACCTCCATACAGCTAGTTCCCAAATCACTAACAATGCTTGTAAACTCCTTAGGTGTAACTGATGAACCCAGCTTGAGTTTGCCTTTTTAAAGTAGCTGACCTCGAAAATTCTTCAAAGTTGCAAATATGCTGCTTAATAATGCTACTCCATCATTCCATCAATTCCTCACGCTTGTTAACATTTGGTAAAACTAAGAGCGTCCTGATGAATCTCCCTAATACAGAATGTACACTCATCGAACCCCAAACCAACAGCCTATTAATTCACTGCATCAGCCCTACATTTTAAACGTTTCCATTTCCCTACAATCCACGGATAAAACCTCTCAGCAAACAGAATGAGTCAAGAGAATAAGAGAAGAAACTTTTGTTGAGCCTGAGTGCAATTTACTAACAATCCCCTCAAGCACTGACTTAAGCCCACGTCGCGAACGAGGTTTAGGTTTTATAAACTGGGGTTACAGGGGTTACATCAGAGACAAAAATCAATCTTCGCGCCCAGACCTCTTCAAAGCCCCCGCATGCACTTTCCTTCATGCCCTGTTTTTGCTGTCACCCCAATTCAATTTACTGGAGTTAAAAGAAACTAATGTATTTGTCAAGGAATCAAAGTTACTGTTCCCTTGGATCTTTTCAATCTCCTGGTATCATCACAGTTCCCAGTTCAGAAAACTAGACTCCAACATGACGACTGGGTGACAACGACTCCAGGTGCGGCCGCGCTCTGGGCACCGGCTGCTGGAGACAGTTTCCAAAATCTGTACGACTGGGCGGAATTTTAAAATATCAACTTAGCACAACTTCATATCATTTTCTTATTTTTGTTCCTGTACCATTTCAGGGTTAGGGAAGAGTAGTATAAATTACCTCACAGAAACCCACAAGTAACATTATCTGTTAAGGTTAAAACTTTAACTCCCTTCCCGAGGTATGCTGCTGGGGTCTCATTACAGCAGGTAAGCTCACATCCCGCCACGCACAACACACTAAGTACCAGCATCTCCCAATTACACTGCAACGGAAATCTCAAAGGACATCTGAAAAGTCTACACAGCTCCTGCACCCACTGCCGAAACACAACCACCTCTAATGGAACGTGGCAGCTTTCTAAACTAAATATTCACACGCAGGGACAGGGATGCTAAGCTCGGCCTTATCCCACACTGAAGAGCGGATGCTAATTAAAAGGCCACACCGACTCAGGAAATGACCACCCAGACAACTCTGGACACCCTCCGGAGTTTCGTTTTCCTATTTCCAAATATGTTCAGCTGTCCAAACTTCCAGGGTTCCACAACTGAAAAAAAGAGCAGGTGCTTCCCCCAACCCCCCGCCCCAGCCCTGCACCTCTGTGCATGATGTGATGCCCCCTGGTCTCTCTTTTTCTGCAACCTCCCTGTCCCACCCCTTCCTCAAACGCCAAGACAAAAAATTCAAGGAGTCACATGTGCTTCAAGCCATCCGAAAGTCCCCCAGATTCCACCAGTCCCCCTCTGTGTTACCTCTGCACCCCCCACAGATGCACCCTTCTTGTGCTTTTCACACCGCACTTTCAAGTAGGTGCCCGTAGGCCGGTCCAGCCCACTAAGTTGTAAATGGAGAGACCACGGCTCATAACCACGCACAGACCTCGGCACCTGGCCAGAGATCAGTACAACTTAGGTGAATGGAGCACAAGGCAACCCTTCACATCTCTGAATGATCCCCACCTCACGACAGTTTACAAAGGCTTTCGCGGACACTCAATGGGGATATAAAAGATGTTCTTCTGGTGATGTAGGTACCAAGAAACTTCTGGTTTCTTCGCACACAGCCCTTCTGCCTTTGCCAATTTTGATGTTTTTGAGAAAGCACCATTCTTTAAAGCCTTTATAACAGCAGAAGGTATCCAGGCTATGTTCATTCTGACCATAATCATTTGGCTATTTTTGGAACAGTTTTTACTTCAGCTAGCAAAATCTAGACTAGGCTGTGATGCAAAGAGGAAAAAAAAAAAAAAAAACCTGTCGTAATTGTAGTAATGGCTTTGAAATATCTCATCTAAGCCAACTTTACTCTCACGCCTCTTAAAAATTGCTAATCCCTTCAAATATTGGCAGTTCCATTTATTCAGCTCTTCTGATACATCGTATTTGCCGACTTTTCCACCCTTGAGTTGATACAGATCTATGAAAACTGTGAAACAAAACTTCTCTGCCTGTGCAAATTACAGGGGCATTATTAAATTACCATATGTTCTAGATCAGAAGGTAAAAATAGTACAGCAGCCCAGGAAAACTTCTCAAGCCATGCAAGCTGACAGTTATTGAAATACAGCTAAAGTGCTCAAGTCCCCCTTTCTCTTGCAGCAGTGGTCCCATTTAACATTTAAATATGTAATGTAAGTTTACCATTTTTATTTTATGTTCATTTACAGGTATAACATAAAAGTACACAGGCACCGCATTTAAGTATTGAGCTCCAAGTGTTATTTTACACTTAATTTTTCCAGAGCTGTTTCACTTTTAAAAAAGAAGAAACTTTCCTACGATTCTTAGTCACACTTGAGTGTGTATTAGCGAATGTGTAACGTGCGGCTGCTTTGCACACCCACATGCCCACCGCCTCCCCCTTTTCTGATATCACACACCACACAAGTATAATAAACCATGTTAATATTTCATACCACTGTGAAATATGCTGGAGTATCAATTCAACATCTGCTGTCTTTAGGGTCCGGGAGTCCCGCAGAGACACTTCCAATTTGTAATTGAGTTCTATGCTGAATTAATCAGCAGTTTATCTTTTTTACTAAAATAACGTCTTCACCACTAACCCAGATTTACATTAACAATTTATGCCAAATTACCTGCCAAGGCAAAACTTATAAGATTCTAAGCTACCATCCAATAACACTCAGTCCTATATTTCATTTCTTGTATTTCTCTAACCGACATACAAGAAAAGTGGAAATCCATTGTTTAAGAGCTGCCGCCCTCTAACCACAGACGACCTCTTGGATTCCTGACACAGAGACTTACTTCTGACAGTGAAATTCAGGAGGGTTTCCCCTCTTCTCCTCAAAGCCACTGTTCAGTAAGGGGTTATGAGGCAAAATTTTCACAAAATAATAGTTCCAGGATGGAATGAAATCAGTGAATAATAAAAGAGTTCCTTTTCTTTCTTTTCCCAAGGAGTTGAGGCAGTCCAGTCTTGGCCTGGCTTGCTTGAGTAACAGAAAAGGACAATGCAGATAAAGGTGACATTTTTAGTGTCTTAAATTATGTCCCTGAGACCCTTAGCCCTTTGACCAATGTGGTAAGAAGTGGATAAAGAAGTTCATTTTCTCTGTGATATCATGATGTAGAATATTATATTAACAAAACTTCCTTTTAATTCTACTCATATAGTTGAAAGTCACGAAACACTTATTTCTAGTCAATAATGGAATCTAGCTCTTGCCTCTCTCTAATTAAAGACTTGCTGGTCACCAAGAAGCTACATTTTGCCTGCTGGATCTTTGCCACAGGTGCAGCAAGCAATATACTTTGTGAAATATTTCTCCTATACCGAGTATCTCCCCCTGCCTTTCTCAGTTATAGGAAATATGTAAAGTGAAAACATTTCAAATGGGAACACCTGCTCCAAAGAAATGCATCACAAATAATTACCTATCTACCACAGAGTAAAATAATGCCTCCTTTTCAATGTACTCAGTCCACAGCTGTAGAAGGGATTTCCACCGTCATACAGAACGGCCTCCTGCAATACCACCTCCGGACCGCAGCACCAAGTATAGTGTAATGCCTCGCATTCAGCGGGCACCCAATAAGTACCTGCTGACTGATTACATACTGACTTTACAAGAAAAGGAAATTCCGTGTGTACACAGCATAGTGTGAAAAAAATTTTGCACAGGATATTTCTGGCAGAAAAATCAACAAAGACTTCTCGAAGTCAGTAACCATGGAGCAGCATCTGTAGTACCTTCAGCAGCAGGCCTCAGAGATCTGGCCGTACAGGACTTCAAATTTTACATAGGGTCACTTCTCTCAGATCTGCTGACTCATGAATTCTAGATGCCTGGCATCCAGAGGAATCCATTCCTAGCTCACTGGAGATTTTGGTAAACTACACCTTTCTTGCTGGGCCTCCTCCCATCTAATCCCCTTTTATTTCTTGAAACTAAATGGGAAGAATTAAGACTCCTTCTAGAATTTCCTTTGCCCCTTCCCCAAAACACTCCCCACTTTGAACTTCAACTTGTACCAGAGGCAGAATAAAATGGCAAGGATGGAAACAATAGCCACCCAACACTATTAACTGAGGATCTGAAGACCGAGAGATACGGAAGACACACAGACTCAGCCAGACGAACAGACATTGAAGTGGCCATTCCTAAGTCAGGTAGATGAAGCAATCCTACAGAATCAGAGGGAGAGAAGCAATTACTTGTGAAATTCCAAACTCTGTATAAAGGGAGCAAAGTCCTGCTCTTGAATTATCAGGAGAAAGACCAAAGAAAACATCCACCTGCCTTATAAAACACCACAAAAGGAAAAGATCCAAGGGAATAACCTTAACTCAAGAAGTCCTTTCCTGTCTCTCCAAAGTTGGCTCAGTAGTGCTCAAACTCAGGAGAACAAACTTACTTTGTAAACGGGGGACAACTCAAAATATTGGGTCTGGTGAGAAGCTCTAACCATCAACAGTGTCTTCTCACCATCATCTATTCTAGAAGCTGAAAGTGATTCTCCGAATCACCCATGGAATCATTACACCAATTTCAGTATCTGATCATTTCTAAAATTAACTGTTTAACTCCACTGGAAATCACTACTTAAGAATAATCCTACACTGGGCCCCTGGGATTCTATTTTTGGGTCTGACATCTCTTTAAAAAAAAAAAAAAATCTAATGCTGGGGCATATGGGTGGCTCAGTCAGTTAAGTGTCCGACTCTTGATTTCGGCTCAGGTCATAACCTCAGGGTCATGGGTTCAAGCTGGGCACGGAGTCTGTCTGTCCCTCTCCTTCTGCTCCTCCCCCAGCTCATGCTCGCTAGCTCTCTCTCAAATAAAAATATAAATAAGATCTTAATTTAAAAAAAAAAAAACCTGGGGCGCCTGGGTGGCTCAGTGGGTTAAGCCGCTGCCTTCGGCTCAGGTCATGATCCCAGGTCCTGGGTTCGAGCCCCACATCGGGCTTTCTGCTCGGCGGGAAGCCTGCTTCCTCCTCTCTCTCTCTGCCTGCCTCTCTGCCTACTTGTGATTTCTCTCTGTCAAATAAATAAATAAAATCTTTAAAAAAAAAAAAAATAAAAAAAAAAAATAAAAAAAAAAAACCTACTGTTTTACATTAAATACAACCAGAGAGAAAATTATCGAGGAAAAGTAATACATTATCTTGATTGAACAATAAAGACGCAACTTACTACATCTAACGCACATCCAGCGACCTGGCCACTTTGGAAACCAGACTGAGTGTTCCTTAAAAGGTTAAACACAGAGTTATCATATGACCCAGCAACCCCACTCCAAAGGACTGGCAAGAGAAATGACAATGTGTGTCCACACAAAAACTTGTACACAGATGTTCACAGCATCATTATGCGTAACAGCCAGAATGAAAACAATCCAAATGTCCATCAGCTAACGAACGGGTAGATAAAATGTGGTATGTCCACACAATGGAGTATTACTAAACCATAAAAAGGAATGAAGTAACAATACATGCTGTAACATGGATTAAATATTATGAAAATATTTTTATTAAAGGAGCTTTTTGTTAAAAGAGCTAGTCACAAAAAACCCTGTATTGTTATGATTCCTATTACATGAGATGTCCAGAAAAGGCAAGTCTTTGGAGACAGGAGACAAAGGGGGACTAGTTGTTGCCCAGGGCTGGGAAGGTTGAGGGTACATGGGGATGACTTGCCGTGGGTATGGGGTTTCTTTTGAGGGTGATGAAAATGTTCTAAAATTGACTGTGGTGATACTTGTGCAACTCTGAGAATATACTAAAAACCACTGAACTGTACACTTAGAGTAGCTAAGTTGTACAGATGTAAATTGTATCTCGATGAAGCTACTATATAAAAAAAAGGCATCCAGCATTTTTAGACTAGAGGAGTCAAAACATCCTGTGACATGTCACAAGTCAAAGAACTCACATTCTAACAGTATTTTTTTAAAGCTAGAGATCACAATAAGCAAAAACATCAGCACAGATCCTCAAAACCATTTAATAAGAATGAATTTTGGCTCTAACTATATATTTTTTCCCAGACATGCGTAAGATACCTAAACAGATGTAGCAACCAGACAAACATAACCTTAAAATCTAAAAATCTGGAAAAGTGTGTCAAGTTCAGTTCATTAAGCTGACACCCATTAAAGTGCAACAAGAAAAAGTCTTAAACACCATCCATATCAATACAGACAGAAAAACCATTGTTTATGAGAACTATCGAAGGTCAGGTTGTTTTTTTTTTTTTTTTTTTTTTTAATTTTGCATTTACTTAAAACTCCGTTTGATGCCAACAGGGTTCAAGTCGCACAGGAAGGTGCTCCGGCTCAACACTGATAGTCCTCCTTGATCTCCATTGTCTGCTGTGTGGGTTCCGCCAGCAACCCTCCCAGCGAGTGGTCACCTTCCTATGGAGTCATTAAACCTCTGAATGTCAGCTGGTGGGATTAGCCAGCAGCTTCCACACCTGAGCCCCCGTGGCAGGGACAGAGGCATTTGGATCAAGATCACTAATGAATACAGAATTCATATGCCGCTTGTCAGGGCTCCTGAGCTCAGAGTTGCACAGATGCAACCTAAATAAGACGGAGGACAGAACAATTGTTGACGAAGATTAAAAAGTTTTGGCAGTTGAGGAAAAAAAGAGCACCTCATTATTCAAATGTGATAGTCTTGCTTATTTTTTTTTTTATTTTTGTTCAAGTTATTCATGATTTGTCTCAAATGGACAAATGCCATTCACCAATATTTAAGGACTTCTTGGTCTCATTACTGAATCTGAAGAGGTCTACGCCATCTGAACTAAGCTATATAGAGAAAAACAGCTCTCTTGTGAATATGTGAAAACTTTGGGGGGGAAACCAATCCAAAGTATTTGGGGTGAAGGGGGGGTTAAAAGGATGAATTCAGCGGATTCATCCGATGAATTCAAAGAGCAGAAAAAAATATTTTTCACAGCCAAGTGACTTTTTTGTATCTCCCAATACCTCTGTATTTCCTTGTGTCTTTCTATTCCAGGGCCCCTTCCGATCGCTGGGCTCACTGAAGAGGCTTGTGTACCTCCAGTGACATTCGTTTGGCTCCCTCAGCAGAGAGAAGAACAGCCCAAGCAGCCCAAACCTCAGCTCACCTGGAATAAGATGCCTTCCCCACTCTACGGGCAGACAATCGGAGGCCTAGCAGAGAGGCAGGATGGCAGAGTGATGGATCACACCGGCGGGCTCTAAAGCCACACCGACCAGACCAGGATTCAGTGACTCCATCACTCATAGATATGGGTCCCGGGGCAAGATATCTGACCTCCCCACAGCCTCCTGTTCTTCTCCACAAAATGGGGCTAACAAAGTTGAGACCCCACACAGTTACTGAAGGGTAAAGGAGAGAATGCCGAGGAAGCTGCTAGAACAGAGTCCGCTGCAGTGTACCAGCACGCCACAAGCACCAGCGACCGTGATGACTGTATCTTCAATACCTCCTCCCCCATCCTTGCAAAAAGCCAAATACTTCCATAGCCTCTGGTATGTGTTACACGGGCTTCCTCTACTGTCACTATGACCTCTACACAAGTCTGTCTCAGATTTTAAGCTTTTGGATGGAAGAGAGGGTTCCCATCTGTCCATATTACGCTATCATCTCCAAGCCTATGCAAGTACGGATGACTGTACTAGTCGTTGCTATGGGATGTTTGTATCCTGCTACTGAATGATGGAAAAACAGGAGCAGCTACCGTATTTTAGAGCCAATTTCATGCGAGCCACCATCTTAAGGTGTTTCACAGACCACATCAAATCCTGACAGCAACCTCCAGGCAGGTCTCTGGAGGATCCCCATCTTCTAGACGAACAGTCTTGGGTCGTGGCTTGCCCAGGGTCATGCCACGAGGACAGTGGAAACAGACTCACAGCCCAATCCTCTAGCTCTTAAGCTCCCATTCCTCTTTCCACGTGACCACACTGAACCCATGCTCTATATTTTCCTTTGGGACCAGTCTCTGGGCCAAGCTGAACAAATTCTTCTTTTTAATCAAAATAATGCAGCTCTCTTAACGCTACTGTCCGTCTCTCAAAGCAGAGACGAATCTGCAACTTCGGTGTCTTGCTACTACCAGGCTTAAAACAAAAACAAAAACCCACCACAGTTACTTCGAAGATGTGCTGTCACGACACCACATAGGTATGAACTCTTTCATTATTTAAAGTGGATCTATCGCTGCCCGCAATGACAGATTAATTCTGTTTCTTCAACAGCTAGGTGTTTGGCATCACGTCTGCGAGGTAACCACAAGCCTTTAGGGCGAGAGCTGCTCACATCTTTAGCAATCTATAAGGGCTTCTCTAGAGGCCAGCCCTTGCCGCGCGATGAAATATGACTCCATAAATCAGACGGCTGAAGTGGCACTTGTACACGTCACCATCTATCTTCGTGGCTTCTTTCTGAAGGGTAGAGGCTAAGAGCTCATCCCTCAGTATTGTGACCAGAGAAAGGACCATTACAGTTGGCACTGACTAAGCATGTGCTACTTAAAACTGAAGACACACTAAGACTAGGGGGAGAAAAAAAAAAAAGATCCTGCTGGTGTTAGCACGCCTCAGGCAGTGGTAGAAGCTTCAGCAACTCATCTTCAAAAGGCAGAGAGCCAGAGCTCTAGAAACCTGCAAAAATTGGCTAAGCCTGCAGTCTTCATTTCTTTAAGTTGAGCATCTTCAAAGTCTAGAATTCTAACTGTAGGGCACAGCAGCTGCCACTGCAGATCTGATCCCCTCCGCTTTTGGCAGCTCTCAACTTGAGAATCTAGCAAAAGAATTTTTCAAGTTGCTATTATTGCCTGTCATGGATTTATAAATATTGTGCACTATCTGCTGTGGCATGGCTCTCATGGGACGCCAGAGCATGCCAAATGCATAACAGAATGAAAAACAGTTTCTATTCTTCAAATAAATGCTAATTTTTTTTAACTGTGCTCACACGATGTGTTCGGTGACCAACTTCAATAGTACAGAATATGTATCAGAGAGGGGGAAAAAGCTGATTGTCTTTTCCAGCAGCATTCAGCTGCTACTTTCATTAAGCTTGTTTAATTAGATTCCAGATGCTAATTTGCAAGTCGATACCAGAGGGTGCAGGACAGTCTGCCTTTGAATCGTCTCCCTGTGATGTCAGGGTCCTGCCGCACACCACTACCCTTCAGCGGCCCTCGCGCGCTATTCTGACAATTAGTGCAAAGAGGGGACAGTATTGATCTTGACAGACTAAATATTAATCTTCTACCCGTTTTAATGAATTATAATCGTCAAGAGTTTAAATTTCTCCCTGGACCAAATGAAAACATCCCTCCTTACAAAGAAACAGGATGGAAGGCAGACTAATGGAAGTTATCCGATGCACTCCCTTAATTCCCTTCCTGCCTTAAATTCAAATCTACTTTTACGTGAGCGATTTTAGCAATTTTCGAGATACCTTCACAAAGCTAACACCCTATTCCTGGGTATTTTGGTCAAATTCCTTAAACTTAACTGGAAAATGGACTCAAAAGGCCACAGTGTGGTTATCACTAGTTTCCTGCCTAGCCAGCCTATGGGTAACAACCAGGATCAGGGGCTTAATTCTTATACTAGCTTTAACAATGGCGGGGCGGGGGATCTAGGGGAATGGCTCCGTGCGATCCAGCATCACCAAAAACAAACCTCTCATATAAGTGACCCCTTGTCATTAGGTCAACTTACACATTTCCAAATCCACTCTTCTGCTAATACATAGCAAATAACCCCCTTTGCTGATAAAATAAGGCGGGAGATTTAGCAGAAGTAATACAACTTCTTCTATCTTCATTGCTATCACAGCTGAGTACTATCAACAGTAAAGGTGAAGTTATCAAACTGTATCAAAGGAGGGTTAAGCTGGGAACGACTAAGTGAAGCTGCTTCTGACACCTTTTTATCCACTTGCTTAACAAACACTGGTTGAATGCCTCCCGCACAGCAGTCAGCACGCTGGGTGCAAGGAAAGAGAAGGAAGAAGCAGCACAGATCCTACCCACGGAGGACTTCCAGGCTAACCGTAAGGACAGAAGGACAAAATGAAAACTCCAAGACCACTGAGGGCAGGGGCAGGGTCACAGCTGGGAGAAGATCCGTGGAGACTGTCAGGACTCTCAAACTCACATGGTTAGCTGGCTGCTTCTCTGCAACCTTCAGCCAGGGCTTTCACCTGACGCCAGTCACTGGCTCGGATAACCTGAAACAGCAGAGGCCTGTCTTAACCATTCACAAAGCCCCGCTGGGTTTCCCTGTTCTGCTTTTTGGCCCACGATTTCCCAATGCACATCTGCCCTTTGCCCATCTTCAGTATTGCCTGTGTACTTAAGGGGGTGTTTGCTCTGCTGATTCTGCCCCAGTGCTGGGTATCACTTGAGAAGTGTAGAGTTATCTTCCTCGGTTATCTCAGAAAAACGCTCAGCACTTTCTAGATCGGAAGAAGAGAAAGTCCCCTCCATTTCCCAGGTGGTTTTTGATGACTCAGAGTTTGCTTCAGCGCAGGGTTATCCTGTCTCAGCTCAGGACAGACGGAACATGAGCTGAAGAGCAAAAACGGTATCATGGCCTATGGCCTCTGCCCTCAAGGCTCTCCCCCTATCAAGGGCAAGTGAGGGAGATGCCCCCCAAACAGCCATAAAACAATGAGACACGTGTGTACAATGGAGGACAAGGACACAAATGAAGAAGCCACGCGGGCACTGCGGGCTGATGCCAGCAGGGAGGACTCAATGACGAGCAAGCACACCCTGTACAGAACAATAGCAAGCTGGCAAGAGGGGCTGTGGGGGACGGAGCGAGACAGAGCCCTAGGATTCTCCAAGTTGAATACTCAGACCCCCGAGCTTGCACACGATGGCCGACACATGAATATATTTTTTATTTATATTAATAGTGTGTACTCACATTCATGTGTCTCAGGGAAAAAAATAACCAGTACATCAAACCCAGGACTTCACAGATATATACTATATTTAGAAACAAAATTTAACTTAAAGAGGTGAACTGACGTGGTTGTAGGGAAGAAGAGAAAGGGAACTGACAAAAGAAATGAATTCCAGGGGCGCCCGGGTGGCTCAGCGGGTTAAGCCTCTGCCTTCGGCTCAGGTCATGGTCCCAGGGTCCCAGCATCGGGCTGTCTGCTCAGCAGAGAACCTGCTTTCCTTCCTCTCTCTGCCTGCCTCTCTGTCTACTTGTGTTCTCTGTCAAATAAATTAAAAAAAAAAAAAAATGAATTACAAACGCCAAGATCTACTGTACAGCTAAGATCCATGCATTTTATTACATGTAAATGGTATCTCAATTTATAAAATAGTGAATTAATTTATTAAAAAATTTCTCAAGAAAAATAATAGTACAGGTGTCACCTGGATATGGCAGAAACCTTGAATGTGATGTCAAATGACAAGCTCAATGCTATCCTAATCCTGTCAATAGAAATTTGTGAACCACATACATAGTTTTAAATTTTCTAGTAGCTACATTCGAAAAAGTAAGAATAGGGGTGCCTGGGTGGCTCAGTCAGTAAAGTGTCTGATTCTTGGTTTCAGCTCAGGTTGTGAGATCAAGCCCCACGTCAGGCTCCACGCCCAGTGCAGACTCTGCAAGGGATTCTCTCTCTCTCCTCCCCCTCCACCCCTCCCCCTAACTCGTGCTCACACATGCTCTCTCTCAGGTGAGTAAGTAGAATCTTAAATAAATATAAGTGAAATTAAATTTTAATAATTTGTTATTTAAGGGCGCCTGGGTGGCTCAGTGGGTTAAGCCTCTGCCTTCAGCTCAGGTCATGATCTCAGGGTCCTGGGATCAAGTCCCGCATCAGGCTCTCTGCTCAGCAGGGAGCCTCCTTCCTCCTCTCTCCCTACTTGTAATCTCTCTCTGTGTGTCAAATAAATAAATAAAATCTTTTAAAAATAATAATAGTAATTTGGTATTTAACCCAACACACCTAAAGTAGTATTGCATCAATATGCAATGAATACACACATTATTAATGAAATATATACATACTTTCTAAAGATCTATTTTAGGAAGAAAGAGCATGCATGTGTGCCCATGATGGGGAGGGGCAGAGGGAAAGGGAGAGGGAATCCCAAGCAGACTCCCCACTGAGCACAGAGCCCAATGCAGGGCTTGATCTCACAACCCTGAGATCATGACCTGGGCTGAAACCAAGAGTTGGACACTTAACTGACTATGCCATCCAGGTGCCCCATGAAATATATCTTTTAAATTTTTTGTACTAAGTCTTTAAAATCCAGTGTACGTTTTCTACTTAAAGCACTCTCAAGTCGACTAGAAACATTTCAAACGCTCAATAGCTACATGTGGTTGCTGACTACCATAATGGACTATGAAGCTGAAGAAAATGAGAACACAATAAAGGTTTTTAAGGAGATAGGGACTTTCATCCCACAAATACTGCAGTCTAGGACTAGCACTTCCAAAGCACAGGGCTGTGGGAGGAAGGGACAGAGGGAGGGCAGGAGGAAGGTAAGAAAGAAAGAAAAGGAGGGGTATACTACGAGCTACCTCTAATTGATTTGTTCTAACAATAAAGCCAAGAGTTTGTTTAATAAGTCTGGACTAAAAATTACTGTTTGGCAAAGAATACGTAATTATGATAGCCTGAAACTGTCCCTTTCTTATGCAATTCTCCGTGAATTGTGCAGCAGCTCCTGTCCTGGCAATCCACGTAAGAGCTGAGAGGCAGCAATGCTCTCCTGGGTTTGTGTGTGAGACACGTCCAGAATCCTTTCTCATACTGGAAGGAAATAAGTAGATTTAGCCATCCAACCCTGCAGTCTCAAAAGAGGTGAGAAAGAAAAGTCATGGAGGACCTCTTGTCACAGAAAGACAGAAAGCCTTCCTGGAAAGAAGGAAAATAAAGATGGGAAATCTGAAACCAAAATGTCTCCACAAGTTCTACGCAAATGCGGAGCCAGAAATGACACCCTGACGAATTCTCTTTCACAACAAAGAAGTCATTAAAACTTATCCTCTCAACTCCAGCCAGACTCAGCCTCCCACTGAAAGCGCATCATTTAATCTTCCCCCGAAAAAGCAAGGTGGCCAGTAGTTAGCGGTGTGGTCTTTACAATAAATTCTTTTGGTATCTATCAATGACCCTGTACATTTTTTAAGTATTATCTCCTGACAGTTGTTATATTATTACGTACCAAAGAAGCAGGTACTACCTTCTTTACAATAAAGCGATTGTGTTCACTGTCAGTCCACGTCGTTTCAACAACTTCCGTGACCAAAACCAATCACGTGAAATTGTAAAATTAATTAATCAATCTGAAATGGGAATTTGGCCAGGCGATTTCAAGGTCTCACAGCTGATACAGAACATCAAGTGGTCTGAGCGGCATATAAAATTGATCTAAGGACCACATTCTCCAGACTGATGATACCACAAATCTTATTGAAGGGATGATCACATGTCCCTTTACTTCCTCGAATCACATCAATATTAAATTCATGGCCTTTGAATCACTTCAAATCCAAATTCTGAATAATGTAAAATTACTTTAGCAGAGTGTTAAGTCACTTTTAATATACCTCATGCTTTCAACTTTTTCTGCAATTCTCATTTGTCTCTAACATATGGAGGTTCCAATCAATTGGAAATAGACAAAGCTATCAAGAAAATTTGAAAAGATCGGGGCGCCTGGGTGGCTCAGTGGGTTAAGCCGCTGCCTTCGGCTCAGGTCATGATCCCAGGTCCTGGGTTCAAGCCCCACATCGGGCTTTCTGCTCAGCAGGGAGCCTGCTTCCTCCTCTCTCTCTGCCTGCCTCTCTGCCTACTTGTGATTTCTCTCTGTCAAATAAATAAATAAAATCTTAAAAAAAAAAAAAAAGAAAGAAAATTTGAAAAGATTAATGTGGTTTAAAGGAGGGCTTGACATTACTGAGGTGGTTTTCTTTTTCTTTCTTTCTTTTTCTTTCCTGAGGCGATTTTCTAAACAAAAATCATCAGAGTCTTTCTCCCCATACCTTCGTTGGTTCTAATGGATACGTGAGCGTGAGGACTCAGGAACTTCTCTCCTTTAGACTGGAGACTGGGAGACCTTTTTTTTTTTTTTTCTTTCTCTTTTTTAAGTGACCTAGTACATCTTATTTTTCCTCTGTACTTAAGAACCCCAAACAGAAAATAATGCTGAGATAGGAATAAATTTCCACACTGAGAAATGAGAACAGAATCCTAATCTCATTTACAGTTGATACTTGGACCTGTTTACTATTCTTAATTGGAGCAAGACACTATTATTTTCACTACAAAACACCCAGCTAAATCCTACCTTTGGTCATAGGTTTTAATTCTGACAGATGTCCAAGAAAGGAGAGCAATCCAGCCATCAGTGACCAAGTCACTTATGTGTGCTAACCTCACACACCAAAGGCAGAGAAGCTTCTGGCAGGAAACCCCCATCCTGGATGGGCAGCATCCACAACCCTACATCCTCTGGCTCTCAGGGCACTTGGCCCAAATCTAAAGGGCAGAGAGAGCTGCAGAGTTCCAACGACAGCTGGTGCTCCAAAGACAACGAGCTGGCGGAACAAAAATGCTTAAACATGCAGTCTCCTCCACAGATGAGCAGGCATAAAGCACTGTCAGAAAGTAATTCCCAGAGACATCCTCTGGTATCTGAACAGAACAATACTGCAAAGGCAGAAAGAGCAGATGCCTACATATTAAAGAATAGGGTAGACCACTCATAATCAGCCTACTAACTGTTGAAAACAAGTTGCTATGCACCATCACAAAATTAACAGCTATCAAAAAACCAAGAGCAGACAATGAAGGCTGACTTCACAGGACCTCTGTGCCCACAAGCTGGCTGAGCGGCAGGGATAAGCACGGCGGAGGAATAACGTGGTACCATCAAGTACCCAAGCACACAGAACACCCCTTCAAAAGTGACAACGGAAGACTGGTGGGTTTGTTCCTGGAGATCTAGGGGGTGGGGAGGCTGCCCAATGGGGAGGGGACATCTATCACTAAAGCAGACAGGTGGGATGCCATTCAGAAGGTACCACCCTCCCCCACCACCAAAGAAGACAGAACAAAGGATCTGTTACAAATAGACTCGCGCCACTAGATCTGTCACCCTCTGAGAACACTCCACTACACATACGAGTCCTGTCCCCCTCTTCTTCCAGATGCAGAACAATCTATAGGAGCTTTTTAAGCTGCTTCCATTTTCAGACCAGGTCTGTGTGTCATGCAAAGACCTAGTTTCTCTATCCTCAGTAAGAAAACAAAAAACAAAAAAAAAACCTCGTCATTTTGAGATACCGAGACACGGAGCGCCAAGTGCACAGCACAGCGTCCACGCTGCAGCACATCTGCAGCCAAGAAGATCCCAGACAGCCCAGAGGCCAAAGCAAGAGGCTGACCAGGGCTGTGGCTCCCCAAGCCTGGGGGAGAGCACAGCAGGGCCACTCCGAAACGAAGCTCTCCCAACCAACCGGTCTTCTCAGCAAACACGGCGACCTGTGCCAAAGAGCATCCCAACTAACAACGGTGCTGTACAAGCTCCGGAGAAACCGGCCATTAATTTGCCAGTGTCCAACGCACAGCTGGAAAAACCCGTGACAGAGAAGAGGACTGCCGGGACGTACGTACCTCCATATCTGGCCTAAACTTATCTTCAAACACAGCCATTGCTGCCAAGGAGCCAGAACCTGAAAGAGAAAGATGCACCTTTAGTGTCATCTACCCACTGCGGCTTCTCCCTCCAAGTCTACTTTGGGGCAGCAAAAATGGCGTACCACGCCCGGTGTCCCGCCTGAGCAGTGTCAATATTGATCCTCTAGGGCCACATCCAGCAGGTAAACAACGCTCCTCCAAAGCCTGAGCTCATACTTACCCCCGTCTCGGGCAAACCTGCAACTGGCCCTACTCTCACCACTGACAGGAGTAATTGTAAATTAGTCACAATAAAATGCTGAAGCAGGAAAATGAGCTTACGGAGAATTGGTATTTTTTCAAACAGTGGATGCCACATAATTTCATACATGCTATGCCGTGAGTCTTGTGCTTCACAACTGTGCCTTGGCAGGCTGCTGGGTATCGCGCTAAGTACCAAGCCCGTTAGAAAGAATAGATTGTTTTAATGAGCTGGCCCTGGTAGAGTCACCTTGACACTCGGGGAAGACACTACGGCACCAGCAATGGTAATAGGACGGCGAGCCGCAGCCACCAGGTTATTCCAGCTTCCACTGTAAAACACTTTATTATGTGGCATTTACTTGGAGCTATTATTTTTAGTTCGTACTTTGAAGAGTAACAGCTGAGTAGACAAAATGACAGACAAAGAAACAAAAATTTATTATCACAATAGCAAATGGCTGAAAGGTTATGCTGCATAGATATTAACAGAGAGCAGATATCCCCTACAAAAGTAGGCTATAAGGGCGTTACAAATAAGTGCGGGCTCCCTTTGAATGGATGTAAAAGGCAGCTCAGCACTATTTGAAAATTTAAACTTGCTTTGTTCAGAAACCAGAGAATCTTTAGAAAACCATCATCTTGTCTTCACAGGGTCCTGTAATATTTCAGGGTACTCTACTTTTGGAGAGAGGATAGAGTTGCCCACAATTTTTTACTCCAATTAGAAGATTTTTTTGGCATTTATTACTTTTTAACTTGTTTTGCATAACACTATCTATTTAGCTGGGTCACAGAGAAAACCATATTTTCTATTTAAAATGATTTGTGTACATCGCTTGACCACCTCAATGGTTTTAGCAAAGGAAAAAGACAGCGATTAAACAGTTTCAAATGAGGTGTCCTGCTGATTTTATCAAGTCTGCTGAATGTATAATGAAAAAGGAGAAGCTGACAGCCACGCTGCATTGAGAAAATACAGACTACCTTCTCTGAACCATTTAAGGAGGTCCAATTATAGATCAAATTTAAAGGGTAGAAACAGCAGATTTACAGACACAAATCAATGAACATGGTAATCCCGACGAATATGACAGATACTCCTGTTATGGAATATTGCTGTGGTTGAGGATCATTACCTTCACAGCACTGGATACATCACATCTAAAGCAGTAGGAAGCGTCAAGTGTAGACCGGTATTACAAGCAATGACTATTCATTTAGGCTTGGGAGCAAAAGGCAACCCCATTTTCCCCTCTTACCATTTTTTCTCCTTTAAAGAAAAAGGGAGGGAATCTGAAGAGATATTAAAAACCCTTCGGAAAGGAGCTAGAAATTAAGCAGCTATAAACCAGTGTGCACCCAAATAAAACCAGCACATAAGCAAGAGCAAATTCACCAAAGCCAAACCTTTGAATTTCGTTAATAAATGTGTCCTTGAAAATCTGAAAACAGAGTCAAAGTCCACCAATATTTTGTGAGTCACACATTTACTCGGAGATTCGGGGATCAAGAGGAAAAAGTAACCCAAGTGTCCGTTCTAAGACACACCTGAGAACTAATCTTGGTCTTAGTAAAAAAAACAAGCTGGTTCTGTGTGGAAAACAAAGGACAGCTGTCATGAAGAAACAAGAAAACTGCAAATAAGGAAAGCTCAGGAAAAAACACTTCTAGATACAAATGCTCCCGCGGAGTGCCCAACAGCAGGCTTGCCTTATCCAGTCTCCATCCCAGAATCTCCCTCTGAAAAGCCAAGGGTAAATATACCAGAAGCCTGAAATAAACATTAAAAAAAGACAGGGGAGGGTGGGTAACCTAAGAGCAAACAACTTTATGGAAAACTGTAATCAATTATTTTAAAAGAGAAAACCAAGCTTACCATAAAAGACATTCTTCCTTAGAAATTCGGAGCCCTGTTCTTTTCTCTGGGGCCATCCTTTCTTTGGCAGTTCCCCACAAATAATTTTACTCTTATTTTTCCTGGGCACATATATTTCCTTCTGCTTAGCTTCATCCAGTATTTTAAGGAATGAAAAATACTTTCCTCCCAATATAATAATTCTTCCTTTATCAAAAGAAAACCTTTTTTTCCCCTGCTTAGAACAATGCTACAGACAAAATTTCTTTAAGTGGAAATTATATACTAAATCTAAACTCTTGGAACAAAAAGTGTCCAGTGTGGAGATGCTTCTCACACTACCAGAGACTGATTCTTTTTTTTTTTTTAAGAGCTAGAAGGTGCCAGCCAGGTAAATGAAGAAAGGACACAGGGGTCTTTATTACATTGTACTTCTGCTTCCCCTTTCCCACCACCCCTCACTACACACACTCCAACCTATACAGCATATGCACGATGTTGAGAAGTTTTCTGAAAAGCGGAAGCTTGCTAAACTGCCTGATTCTGCTGCTCCTGAGATCAAAGATAAGCAGACTCCAAATAAACTTGAAAAGAAAGGGAAATTCAACATTAAAAACAATTTCTAAGTCACTTGCAAATTAGCTCCTGCTCCCAGCTTTTTAGGAAAGGAGGACTCTGGCGCCCCCTTCTCAGAAATATGTGGAAGTGCTAGGAGGTGGAGTAGCACTGACTTACCAACAGGTTTCCAGGAAACCCTGAACGTGTGCCTAACCCTGAAGTCACAATTTCAATTAGGACCGCAACTGCCCGAAGAGGTAAAAGAGCAAGACGCAAATCCTCACATAATTTCAAGGCAATGCAACTGGGGGAAGGAACGAGGAACTGGCCACTAAAAAGAAAAAAGGAAGGTGAACTCAACGAGACCAGTATTCTTTAGTCATTTCACTCAGGCTTCCTAGGTGTTTCAGTGCCACTTAAAACCGTTTGCAGTAAACCACCCAGCTAGTGCCACACTAATACAGCAGCCATGACAACTATAAAATGTTTAGATATTCTATCCCCCTTTTTTCTAAAGATTGCATTTATTTGAGAGAGAGAGAGAAAGAGCACAAGAGAGGGTAGGATCAGAGGGAGAAGCAGACTCCCTGCTGAGCGGGGAGCCCAATGCAGGACTTGATTCCGGGATTCCAGGATCATGACCTGAGCCAAAGGGAGTCGCTAACCGACGGAGCCCCCCCACGCGCCCTCATATCCCACTTTTAAGCCACAGTAATGCTCTGAGACATTCCACGACTCTGGCATTGACTTAAACCAACCCGGCACTTTCGAACCCAAACCAAGGCAAAAAATCATGAAGGAACATTTACCCTGATTCTATTCCAAAAATAAAGTCACCTCAGACAGTTGGTCAGAACTCTCTGGTTTTCCATTAAGGAAGAAATGAACAGAAAAGCAGAAGAGAGCGTACACCGGCCTCTGCTCCAGATGGCATATGCTTTCCACAAATGCAGGATGGGCTCCAGGAATAAGGGGTGTGAGGCCTGCCCTCAAAAAGCCCAGCTAATGGTAGGGAGGAGAAGGCAGCCAAGGAGGAAGAAAGCAGAGCACTTCGTGGAGCACCCACTCCCTGCCATACATCACATCAGGCCATTTAACCGTCCCACTGCATGATAAAGCTTCTCCTCTAGCGTTACAGGATTCAGAAGCGCAGGGCAGGAGGCCTATCTCAGGTGTGACTGGAGACAGTCACTCTCTCACGCATAACCTTCAGAGGAGACATGCATGACCTTCCATGACCCGGGCTCTGTCTCCCTTGACCCCCTCCTCACACTTGAAACCCCACCAACATAAAATTGAGAATAATTTCCTAAATTAAACCATTTCAAGCCAATCCCCCCTTGGCCCAGGCTATGCCCTTTGCCCCCACTGACAGTTCACAGAACTCCTAGGCGCCCTTCAAACCCCGGCTGAGAGAGTACGTCTTCCCACGAGCCTTCCCTGACCAAGCCCCCCGAGAGGTTATCTCTCTCCTCTCTGCAACACGTCCATCCTTTCGTATCTGGGTCTCGGGCACACAGCGAGCACTAAACAGAAGCTGCTGAATTAAGCTGGGCTGATTTCAGGACAACTGTCCAAATGAAGGAGCTGGGGAAAACTCTGAGCTGGCCCTGAAGGCGTGATGATAGCAGTAAATGCCTTGATAAAGTGGGCAAGAACATTTATTGCCTAATTTGCCATACTGGGATGAATATAAGACAAACTCAAGGGTGCAGCAAGTTCAATGTTCAAAAGGGGGGGAAAAAGGCTTTATACCCACAAAGCCATGTCATATTGTATGTCCTAGTCTGGTCCAAACCTCTGTGATCCCACAGGAGTAAAATGCCCTCCGTGGGTTCCTGCATTTTACTACCACAACCTCGTCTCATCAGTAGCTTTCATGTAGCTGCTCCTTAGCAACCTCCACCAAGTCTGCCTTTTTCAGCCCACCCACAGTTGCTGAGTAGCCAGTGTTGCTTCCAGAACAAAGCTCTTTAAAACAGAAAAACGAGGAGCAATCAGTGACCAGCATTTAGAACGATGACGGTACAAGACGGTACAAGGCTACCCAGCTATCCACCGGCTCACCTCCCACACCCGCTGTCCTTCCCTAGCTCACCGCCTACCCACAACCACTCCAGACCCCCGAGCCCCACACCAGCAGGACTGTGCACAGAGACCGAGATGGGGGAAGGAGATGCAACTCACCCAAGGGCCAGGAACGACCCCGCACGCCCCGACCCACTGCGGCCACCAGCCGGGCACCACCTCAGCCTGCTGCTCCTGTTCGGGGGCCATTCAAAGAATTCCTCCCACAGCAGATGCCCTGCGGGGCCCCAGAAAGGTCTGTACCCCATCTCAGTCAGGGACTGAGTCACTTCAAGATGACAGTGTGGGTCACCCACACTGCTGACCTCCAGGAGAAGGGGGTCCCAGGCAAAAATGCCACAAGGGGCCACAGCTCCAACCAATCTTGTAAAATGAAGTATCTGCTCTTATTAGTAGCAGGCCACTGGCTTAAGGAGGGGTAGGGAGAGACTAGCTCCTGTAAACAATGTAAAATATATGCCCTGAAACTCAAAAAGAGATGTACAGCATGTAGGACATTAATAACTAAAAAGAGTCACAGATATGCCAATCTGGCAACAGAAAAAAGGACACTGACACAGCAGTTGACAAAAAGGAAAAAAGGCACCGGCCTGTACACATTTAAAAATGCTGTTCAAGGTCACTAATAATCAGAGAGATCTGAATTTAAATTAAATACCTTTGTTTTTTCTTTTTACATTAACGAAGATTAAGAAGAATACTACCCAGGGCTGTAGTGCAGTGAAAAGGAAAATCTAACACACTTGTAGAAGCAAAAATGAAGAGAACTTTTCTAACTGGCAATTTAGAAACATCAATCAGAAAGCATAAAGGTATACATCCCCCCCAGCAATTCCACTGCAAGAGAGTCATTTTAAAGAAATAAATGGGTGAGTATGCAAATTATGTATATAAAAAGATCACTCTTTAGATTAGCAAAAAAAGAAAAAAAAAAGCTAGAGGTAAATGTAAAGGTCCAACAATCAGATGACAGGAAAAAAAAAACAAATTATTATATATACGGTCATTAAACATGACAATACTTTTTTGGCAATGAGAAGATGTCCATGTTAAAATATTCAATAGAGCGAAAACATGTTCAAAAGCAGTATTAACACCTAAGCTTAGAGGATACAGACTCCACAAATCTGGGAAAACCGTAAGTCAAAACAGTACACTTCAATCTGGGTGGTACTATTTGGTTTACTCAAACTTTATTTTTCTTCAAAAGACCATGCATTACCTACAATATTTTAAAGCATAAACTTGCAGAAAATAAGAATTTGCATGGTACAGGGATGAAAAATTAAAAAGAAAAAGACCCAAGACCTCACCAGCCGTCACAGTCGTGCTGCTAACAGCGGCAGCACACATCTGGCTCCTGAAATTCGTATACAGGGGCCTGAAGGTCAACCCAGGCACGAGTCAACAGTTCCAAGGAATGACAGCAATCAATCATCACAAACAAATATACACACCATGTCTTTCTACCACTGTCCTTAGGAGGGCTTCCTTCGGATGGTCTGAAACGTAAAAAGCCTCTTAATAATGAAGTCCTTTGAGCAGATCAGCCCCAAGCCAGATCCCACTTCTCCAGAAGTCTATGCTGTGGCACACGAACTACTAAAGAGACCACAATGAACACAGTACACAGAGCGTTTAAGAAATGTCAAAGCAGAGTTCCATCGGCTCTGTCTGCTCTTCAGACAGGACAGGTCTGAGAAGTCCCACCTTACAAAATGGGAGACAGTCTCCGTGGTAAGGAACTTGCCCCATCACATAACCAATGATTAGCAAATCTGAGACTGTGAACCCATATCATTTTGCATTTAAAAAACATATGATGCTCCTTCCATTCCGCTGTGTTGCCTCCTAAGTAGCAAAGTCAAATGCTTGAAATCAAGATTATCAAGTGAACACGGAAACAGCTTTATTTTCTTAGCTCCCTACCACAAAAAAAAAAGCATGCTTTCTAAATTGCATTTTCTTCAGATTTCAGGAGAATGATTAGCACGCATCTGGGTATGGTTAATTTGTGTTGTTTTGCTCGGAAATTCAAATGAGACTGGGATTTTAGTTAAATGTTCTAAATGATTTAACGGATGTCATTCACTGCTTAGCAATACCACTCAACTATCTGTTCTATTTATCTTAAAATAGTCCCATTCAGAAAATATTTTTAAATAAAAAAGAACACTGAAATTAGTCTCCATTTTCTAAACCCCTGAAGGTACTTCTGATCTTAGCTTATCGGCACTGGTAGTTCAGTTTGAACTTAACTTTTTTGGAGAGAACAACCCAACTCAGGACAAAGTCTGAAATGTATCAAGAAAATTTTACCACCTAAGATACCACTTTTACCTGTTCCATATACTAAAAAACACCTGCATTAATATGGCTTGAGGACAGAAGGGTTAAAAAAAAAAAAAAATGAACCACGTATTTTTATAGTGTTCACTCAAGTACTAAATCAAAACTTAGCAATTCTAGAATCTATGTTTTTAGACATATACTGAAGAAACGATAAAAGACTAACACAATTTTTTTTTTTTTAAAGATTTTATTTATTTATTTATTTATTTGACAGAGATCACAAGTAGGCAGAGAGGCAGGCAGAGAGAGAGGAGGAAGCTGGCTCCCCACCGAGCAGAGAGCCCGACGCGGGGCCCGATCCCAGGACCCTGGGATCATGACCTGAGCCGAAGGCAGAGGCTTTAACCCACTGAGCCACCCAGGCGCCCCCTAAAACAATTTTCTAAAGCCCACTGCTCTAAGTCAAATTTCTAGAAGGAACTGAAAGCCAGCAGGTAGAAATTTGCTTTTTCTAATAAGGTCCTTGCTCACAAACTCCCAGACTGGAAAGGGGGAAAGCATTTATTGGGAGCCTTTCAGATCCCGGGCCCTGAACTCAAGTGAGGTAGGAATTTCCTCCTTCTACAGACCAGGTAAGGCAGGCTCAGCTAGTGAAGGTAGTACAGTCAGTAGGGAGGGAAGCCAAGATCCAAACCTAGGTCTCGTGGCTCCAGACTTTAGAAGGGCAACTTCCCACTCATTCCTTCCAACCAACCATCCCAGGAGTCCAGCAGGGAGCAGACTCCGGGCACACACTGCTGTGCAGGAGGGGGCACAGTCCGGGGTCATCCTCCAGCCCAGCACTGAGGTGCTTGGAGCCCTGCAAGCCGCCCCAGGAGGCACCGCCACCTCAAGAAGAGGGTGACGGCCTCCCAGAAGCTGCACTCCAGCAACCCGCCCGGCCAGCCCTAGCTTCTCCCCCCATGAGAGGGGGAGAGGACAGAACGTGCCTTCCTCACTGGGGGGGCTGGGCAACCTGCAGTGCATGACACGCGGAAAGCAGAATGTCGGGCACAGAGTAAAAGCTCAATAAAGGCTAGCTATTGTAATTACACTAAGACAAAGTCCCCGTCCTCCAGGAGCTGTTTTATATCATCATTCTCAACAAGTTCCAGGGCTGGCTGTTTTAATGGAAACAGAGGTCTTCAAAATTTCTTTTCTCAAAGTCACAAAGTTCTGACGGGCAGCAGGAAATGGATTTCTATTGCTTTTCCCTAAATCAATTTAACCAGATCTTTTCAGGAAAAAAGCTGCTCCTTCTGCTAAGGAGCGGGCCGTCGGAGATACCTGAGGACCTGTTTGCCACTGTGGCCTGCCAAGGTGTAGGATGTAGGCAGCGGTAGGAGAGTACCACACAGAACATTCTAATCCATCAGTGTCAGCTCTCCCTGACAGAGCGCTTACTCACACTTGCTCATTGTTAGTCAAATGACCACCCGTCCCGGGTAAAATTTGGTACTTTCTAGAGACCCATGGATCAGGATCATTTTTCACTCCATTCCTGTCTACAAGGACGAGTCTCCTGGTATTGGTGCCTGCTCTGGAGACCAACACTGCCATGTGCGAAGAGCTGATTTATGGATATAACGCAAAGCTGTTGCCAGGGGACCACATTCAGCCACTAGAGAGCAGTGGAGCACCTCTCCTCGCTCCAGGAAGACTCAGACGCCGACTTGAAACGGTTTAATTGTATGCACACATTTTATTATAAGTCCTGGCCAAAAGCTTCAAGGCGAGGCAGGCCAAGCAATCAGACAATCTTGCATGGGTTGCTGAAATCCAGATTTGTCCTTTGTCAGCATAAACAGTTTAATTTGATGTTTTCACTCCTGAGTAAGCACTGAGTATTACATTTAAACCCCTCGTGAGGGGGAAGAATGCTTCCTTTTCATCAGCAAATGTACCTCAATGTCAAAGAGTCTACCTTTTATTCCCAATGAATAAAAAAAAAAAAATTATTCCATTTAACATTTTGAAAGCACCCAATGACATTTTCACTCAAAAACTAATTTAAAAAAAAATGCAGTTCCTTTTCTAAATAAAGTCAAAAAGGAGTTAAATTTTACTCAAATCAAATAATCTAAGAGCACCTGAAGGAAATAGGGATTTTTCTTTTTTTTTTTAAGGTATTATTAATTTATTTGAGAGACAGAGAGAGCACAAGGGCGGGGAGGGGCACCCGGAGAAGGAGAAGCAGACTCCCCACAGGCTCAATCCCACAGCCCCGAGGATCATGAGCTTAGCAGAAGTCAGACACCTAACCTCAAATGCCTATCCCACTGAGCCACCCAGGCACCCCAAAGTTTTTCTTACAATTGCAAATGCAATGTCTCATCAACATGACAGGTTATAAACACTTATTCTTTTTTTTTTTTTAAGATTTTATTTATTTATTTCACAGAGATCACAAGTAGGCAGGCAGGCAGGCAGGCAGAGAGAGAGAGAGGGGAGGAAGCAGGCTCTCCTGCTGAGAAGAGAGCCCGATGTGGGGGCTCGATCCCAGGACCCCGGGATCATGACCTAAGCCGAAGGCAGAGGCTTTAACCCACTGAGCCACCCAGGTGCCCCTAAACACTTATTCTTAAGCAAATACTAACAAATCAGGGGATCCAGGCCTAAAAAGTGGAAGTTTTGTTTTATTAACATATTTTTAAGAAACTCCACAAGGCAGGAGGACAGAAAATTGTTCTCCTTCCAACAGAGGAGTTACCCAACCCAATGCTTAGGGGCTAAGACAGAGGAGGAGGATTACCTTAAAATAGGCCTCTCCTGGGGCGCATGGGTAGCTCAGTGGGTTAAGGCCTCTGCCTTCAGCTCAGGTCATGATCTCAGGGTCCTGGGATATGGCCCTGCATCGGTTTCTCTGCTCAGCAGGGAGCCTGCTTCCTCCTCTCTCTGTCTCTCTCTGCCTGCCTCTCTGCCTACTTGTGATCTCTATCTTTCAAATAAATAAATAAAAATCTTTAAAAAACATAGGCCTCTCCTTCATCAGTCTCCCATATCACTAGGCTCCCCCAGGCCGCCCCGACACTCAGCACTGTGAGCACAGGGCACACAGTTCTCCCTCCTGCTGCAGAAGCTCAAGGCAGTCCAGAAACGACAGGTCTTTCAAAGGCATCCTTTGCTCTGGTTCACATTTCAAAGTAACTTCCCAAACTGCAGTTTATTCCACTTTGCGGGCCTTTCTCAGGTTTTCATGCCCCCTCAGAACCCTCAAGGACAAAGAACCACAGAGTTTAATAATTTATAAAACATACCCAGATAAGATAAGATAAATCAGTAAAGATTTATCTTGTCTGTAGACCTGTGTACAAACGATAAGAAATCCTACATACTGAACAAAATGTGCAAAGCACAGGTACATCGATTTTCTCATTGAATCCATCTATGGACCAGCTGGTATTATCTTCATTTTACAGACTGAAAAAAACTAAGTTCAGACAAGAAAAGGAACCTACCCAGAGTCACAAAGCTAGTCATGGCAGTTATGGCTGACAGCAAATCCCTCACTCTATGAACTCCACAGCGAGAAGTCTTCTGATGCATAAAATGACTTTCCACATAGTCTGTCTTATAAGCAAGTCAAAATTGAACACTAGGTTCTTAGAGTACAAAGGCACCTTTCTGTAGCAGGGCCAATTCTGGCCCAATTCTAGAACAAGAGCAAGTAAAGATGAATTAGTTAGCCTCTCTCTCCCTGCAGCGGGGTCTAAAGCAAAGAACTTAGAACCGCAAGAAATGCATTTAACTGTTCTAAAAAGTATGTCTGGCAAGGGCTTTTACCTGGTTGTAGGCTAAGGACTGAACTCAAGTCAGAAAAGACATCATGGTAAATCTCAGAGCAAAAAAAAAAAAAAAAAAACGGGAATCTACACTAATTCAATTTTACCCACAAGAGGCATTAAATATTTTTTTACATGGAATCAAGAACAAAGCCACTCTAATCAAAATAGATTAAGAACTGGTGAGGGGTGGCTAAATTACATACCCTGCAACACCACGAGGAATTTTAAAAGTAAATATTTTCTCATTTTCTAACATAACGGCACCATCTATTGGCTTACACGACCTTCACAGCAGCCAGGAAGCAAGATGCATAATCCAACTTTTGTGGATTTTTGGTTTCCAGTTGTTTCATTTCCTGGCATTCCACAGCAGAGTAAATGTTAAAACATAATACGCGTGTGTTGCACATTTTAAATCTTCTGAAATGTATCATACTTAAAGCAGGAAAAACTCCGACAGAAGTCTTAGTATACAAAACTGCACACAGGGCATGTATTAGCACTAAATGATCAAAATATCATGCACTAAACATCTTTACTGTGCTACACACAAAGAATTTTTTAATGTATGGTTTCCCATGGGAGAGCTCCTCTAAGCCCCATTCTACAGATGAAATCAGTGCTCAAGGTCAAAAGCTAATAAATGTGGGACTTAGATCTGAACCTACTTGGGACCCCAAAGACCAGCTCTTTTTACTATGCCACACTACCTGGAAAAATAATGTCAAGATCAACTAACACACAGAAAAGTACATATATTTTTTACAGTATGTTCACACACAACATGATACTCCAGTACCCCCCAATAACCCTGGACCTTCCCAAGTCAGAAAAAAAGAAAAAAAAAAATCAGTTTCTTTTTCAAAATGTGGGATTTGAGGTTCAGAAGGGTTAGGTGACCAGCCCTGGTCAAGGAGAACCAGGACTGAGCCAAGGCTCCCATTTTTTTCTAGCATTCTAGGTTATGCCTCTAGGACTCCAGGTTACAGAAACCCCACTCTGCATAGTCACTAGCTGTCTAGACAAAGACCCCACCGGAATAGCGTACCTCCATTGCACAGCCCCTGTCCCATAGAAAACAGGCTCTGAGCATCACTCTCATACTGATGGAGACCCCCAGGCTCGTGGAACTCCAGCACACAGTCACGTGGCCCACACTATTAGGAAAAAGAATTTCCAGCGATGCTCGAGCCATGAAGTCCACATGCCCTCTGAGGCGGCTTTTACGGAGGCCTATGAACCACATACAGTGATGAGTTCATAGCTGATTTCAGAGTTGAAAATGAACGTGAAAGAAACATTTGCCATCTTGTAGTGCACTAATTCAATCCAGGGCAGGAAAGTTCTCAAAATCAAGTCTTGTGGAAATATCAAAATGTCTGCACAAAGGTTGCACTTTAGTGTAAAAATATGGAGAAAATGGCAGGTCTGAATTCCCTACCGATGTTCCAACTTAATTCCAAGACTCTTTTTTTGCCCACAAGGTGAGACATCCAGTACATTTACTACTCTGTCCCAAATCTTTTTAATTGCTAGGAGGCTCTGTAAACTAGGGCTTAAGAGGTATATTCCAGTAATTAGGAAAATGTACAACCAGTTTATCTGGAGATCAAATTTTACCTGGATGGCCTTGGCAGTGACCCCAAGTCTTCCCTAATGATGCATACCAATGTTTATTCCTTAAGCTGGTATTCCTAAATTGTCCAAGGGCCTCATTTCCAGGAATGTCATGCTTGAAATTTTATTCATATTAATTCTTATGTGAATAAGTGGGCAAAAATAAAAATTTTATATACCTTGCCAATGCTGCTACAAGGAACACTGCCAAACTAATAGCAAAAGATGGTCCCCAAGCTTCTCCTGACACTACTTTAGTTTGCCTAATAAAGAAAAGCTGGCAAGTTAAAAGAATAAGCTAATTAATCTGAGAATTAAGAGAGCCCACATTTTGTCTATAAAACATACAACCAAAGCCCTTTTCCCTTTCTTAATAAAGAAAAATCAAAGAATCCTGCCTGGCTTTCAACAATCACACTGATCAATCACCTGCAGTCTCTTGCAAATTAATCTCTTAAAAAAGAAATGATTAAATAAAATCTAAGGGGCTCTTTCTTCTTTTTTGAGAATGGACCAAATCATATTTGGTCTGGACCACATGCCACACACCAGCAATCACACCAGTAACACAGCGAGGAAAGGAAGTCACAGAGGCCGCAGCTCCCACTGGCTCACGAGTACCCTGGCTGTAGGACCTCCGCACACTCTCCGAGCCTCAATTTCCACATCCGTGAGACAGGGATGATAGTGCCCACCTCGCAATGTTGCGAAGATTAAATCAGTAAAGCATCTCACGAGAGCTGCTGGCACTGTAGCTAGAAAGCTGCTGCATGAACGCTGCCATCATTATGGTCAACGCCATGTCCACAAAAAAGGATTTAGGACAGAAGGTGTCCAAGGGCCACCCCACAAGGAATCTGATACATTCTTCTCCCAAGTAAATCCTGAGGCAGGCAAGACATCAGAGAGGAGGCTCCTGGACCCTGTGTTCAGCGAGCTGTGCCAGCATGTTAAAGATGCACAAGACAGGTGTCTTCTATCCAATGTAAATGAAGGGTGGCCTTCAGGCACCTGGCTGGTTGCCAATACAGGCCCATGGGTAGACAAAATTTAGACACCCTTGTCTTACGGGTAATTTGTAGCTTCCAGCTCTTACTGTCAAATCACTCAGAAAAAAAAGAGATTAATTACAAAGTTTAGTTATTTCCCGTATTAAAAAACTCATCATTTAACTAAAACATGAGAATTTACATGAAATATTCATTTTCTCACTTAAGCTACACTTATGGAAAGCCTCAATCCCACAGCAAATTCTAATGCTCCATGGGAACATTTCATTTAAGAAGGCTTTCTATTCTATCTGTAGCTTTACGTTTGGCTTATCCACTTACCAGAGTAACAACAGGTTTGAATTGCACAGATACACTTATATGTGCATTTTTTTTGATACAGTGCTATAAATGTATCTTCTCTTCTTTATGATTTTCTTAATAACATTTTCTTCAGCTTACTTTACTGTAAGAACACAGTATATGATACACAGGACACATAAAATATGCATCAACAGAATGTTTATGTTATCAGAAAGGCCTCCGGTCACCGGTAGGCGATTAGTACTTGTTTTTGGAGAGTCAAAAGTTCCATGTGAATTTTTCAACAGCGCAGGGGGACAGTACACCTAACCCACCCCTTGCCCCTGCTACTCAAGGGTCAACTATAATATGAATTAAAACAAAATCCACCAAATGGCAATTGTGGAATTCTCCCTCGACATTCAGCTCCCTACTCCCTCAAAAAAAAGAAATAAAAGGAAATGAGGAAAGGAGGAGGAGGGAGGGAAGGCAGGAGGAAAAGAAGGAAGAAAGCAGCAACCGGAACCGGAAGCCAGAAGAATGGCCTGGTTAGGAAGAAAGGCAGCCCAGCACAGCCACTGTCCTAGGGAAAGATACATGGAAGCCCTGCTCAGTGGTCCACCAACAGATGAATGGATAAAGCAGCTGTGAGATACACACACACACACACACACACACACACACACACACACACAATGGAATACTATGCAGCCATCAAAAAACAGAAATCCTGCCATTTGCAACAACATGAATGGAACTAGAGGGTATTAGGCTAAGCAAAATAAGTCAATCAGAGAAAGACAATTAATTATATGATCTCTCTGACATAAGGAACTTGAGAGGCAGGGCAGGGGATCATGGGGGGGAAGGGAGGGAAAAAAATGAAACAAGATGGGACTGGGGAGGGAGACAAACCATAAGAGACTCAATCTCAGGAAACAAACTAAGGGTTGCTGGGGGATACGGGGGAGGGACAGGGTGCCTGGGTGATGGACATTAGGGAGGGTATGTGCTATGATGGGTGCTATGAATTGCGTAAGAGTGATGATTCACAGACCTGTACCCGTGAAGCAAATAATACATTATATATTAATTTTTTTTAAAAAGTCAACAGTGGCTAAAAGAAACTTTAAAAATGACAAAGACAGGGGCACCTGGGTGGCTCAGTGGGTTAAGCCGCTGCCTTCGGCTCAGGTCGTGATCCCAGGGTCCTGGGATCGAGCCCCGCATCGGGCTCTCTGCTCAGCAGGGAGCCTGCTTCCCTTCCTCTCTCTCTGCCTGCCTCTCTGCCTACTTGTGATCTCTGTCTGTCAAATAAATAAATAAAATCTTTAAAAAAAAAATGACAAAGAGCCAGGCCAGTATAAAACCTGTATTTTATTTTACATTCTCTGCTTCACAATGGACTTGGATTGGAAAAAAAATAAAAAGATAAAAATCGTGTTGTCTTGGATGGTGAAACTATGTATAATTTTTAAATTTTTCCTTTGAAACTACAAAGCTGTTTCAGTAAATACTGTTTTTAATATGCAGGATAGAAAATCCGCACATAGGCAGTCAAAAATACACAAAACACATAAAGGCCCTTCGGGAATTTGTATAGATATTTTCAGTATTCAGAAGCAAGGCTTAATAGCTTAATGAAGTAACATCTGCAAGACGAGAAAACCAAAGCAGCTGTGTTGCACAGGGGCTCGCGTGAGCAGGAAGAGTTCAGATCCCAGCTTTGCCATTTACAGGCAGAGCAAAAACGAGCAAGTTACCATAAATTTCTCTAAGTTCAGGTTTCTCATCAATAAAACAGCAACCACAGCATCCCTTACATAGAATTTTAACTGAAAATAATGTGACAGTACCAGCGGACTCTGGCACAGAGACGTTCCATAATATGCTTGAAATCTGAAATAATATTTAGCTTTAAAGAAAAAAAACAAACCCTACCACATACACATTGCTCTGTGCTATTCTCTCACAGCTAACCTGGGGCGCCCCAAATGGAACACAATCTAAAGCAACGCTCTTCCAAGGGTTAAGGGTTAAAGGGTTAAATCACCAAAAATAACCAGTAGCTAAGGTTTCTAACACTAAGTTTCAGATACTCTTTGACACAAGCAAGTTAGCAAACCAGAAAATTATTTTACCATCAAATATTCACCAAGTCACACAGGAGTCTGAGAGACTGGAGGTAAGACAGATTCGTTGTCCGAGATCTCAAATGTTCACACGTGCAGGAGGGACATGAGCCGGGGCAAGTGGCGTGCAGACAAGGCAGGAATCCCGGAATCATGTTTCACACCTATGACCCCGAGGGGACTTGCTAACTCAGCCTGGGGCAGTCATGAGGGAATGGCTTCTCGGCTAGACCCCAGCTGAGGAGCAAGAGTGGGGTGTAGGAGCCTGCCCAGGAGAGGGCCAGAGGTACAGGTGCCTCTGCTGCCACAAAGGCCTAGGGGAGGAAAAGGAAACAAAACAGGAAGAGGCCTAAAGCCCAGATGGAAGGGAAGAGGCCCCAGGTGACAGAGTTAACTTGCCCCTGTAGTCAAGACCCAAGAATGGGCTGACACTAAGAAGTCAGGAGGGGATGGACGACAGACACCTGGGATCTGGCCTAATGGCTGGCTCATTTCTCGCTCTAATGACAGGGGCCATCCCAGTTGTCATCGGACCTGGCCTCACCCTCAATATTTTTGGTCAGACGTAATCTCCCTGTCTGCCTCCAGACTCCGCCATGCCAAACCTCCTCCCTCAAGCCAGAAGCTGTAAGACCACCCTTTCTTTAAAATTTTTTTTTAAGATTTTTATTTATTTATTTGACAAAGAGAGATCACAAGTAGGCAGAGAGGCAGGCAGAAGAGAGAGAGGAGGAAGCAGGCTCCCTGCCGAGCAGAGAGCCTGACACGGGACTCGATCCCAGGACCCTGAGATCGTGACCTGAGCCAAAGGCAGAGGCTTAACCCACTGAGCCACCCAGGCACCCTAAGATGGCCCTTTCTTTTTTTTTTTTTTTTTTTTTTAATATTTATTTGACAGACAGAGATCACAAGTAGGCAGAGAGACAGGCAGAGAGAGAGGGGGAAGCAGGCTCCCTGCTGAGCAGAGAGCCCGATATGGGGCTCCATCCCAGGACCCTGGGATCATGACCTGAGCCGAAGGCAGAGGCTTTAACCCACTGAGCCACCCAGGTGCCCCAAAACGGCCCTTTCTAACAAGCAAATCTCATCCTATCCTTCTCTGGCATGAAAACTTTAGACAGGAACCTCAAGGACAAAATCCAAACTACTGGGGCTGTATCACAGGACCTTCTCCAGCCTCGCTTTCGAGCCACACCTCTGCTCCGCCCACCAGAACACTTTTGCTTCAGCTGCACCCCTGCACTGAACACTCCCCCAACCCACTGCACCTGCCTCACCCACCCAGCAAACTCTGGCCCTTCAGTTCCTCAAACCACACCAGACCCTGGTGTATACAGGGCCTGACGTCCTTCCTTGGGGACAGGGAGCAGGGCCACAGAATTCCTGGCTAATTCCTAGCTACCATTCACGTCTCAGCTTACGCGTTCCCTCTTCCCATCTTTCCCCATCAGACAGCACAAATACACAGTGCTGGTAAGGTTGTTAAGAGAAAGGCATTCTCATGTTCTCTTGGAAGAAATAAAAGCTAGTATAATCTCTTTGGAGGGCAATCTGGCAACAGCTCTCAAAAAGCAGAATGCACTATATGGCCCTCTCTTACTTTCCTGGGCTGACCAGTGACAGTGTGTATGATATGACTTTCTTCCTAGGTCTGGAGAATCTCATAGGAGTGAATGACTGAGCTCCACCAATCAGAAGCACTTACCTTCCCCTATAAGGAATGCACCGGCAGTGGTGAAAGGGATGGCAGGAAGACTGGGTTCCTGAAAGTGTCAGGGACGTTGAGCGTGCAGTGAGCCAGGTCCCAGCACCAGGCCCCAGAAGCCCAGCAGTGAGGCAGCCCCCGCCGGGACAGCGGTCCAGTCTGGAGCACTCAGTCCTTGCTGGCCGTGGCCTACTCTGCAGCAGGATTTCTGACACCGCTCTGGGCCCCAAAGCCAGCACCTGCCCTCCCAGCTATTCTGCTGAGCCACCTAACTCTCCTTTATAACCCAGTCCTCTTTTCTTAAATCATTCAGTAATTCTACTGCTTTGCAACAGAGAAATCTGAGCAATAAATACACATACCCTAATCCTGAAATTCCACCAGGAATTTATCTGAAGTTTGTACTTACCTACACAAACCAAGCCACACTTGTTGCAAAAATTTGATGACCAAAATATCCACCAATAGAATGGGTCAGTAAATCATGATACAGCCATATAATGCATTTCTACGTAACTGTTATTACAATACAGATCTACATGTGTTGATGAAGAACTTCTTCAAAACAAGTTAACAATAAAGGAAAGGTGTGTACAGTATGACTTCATTTATGTATTTTAAGATTTTTTATTTATTTATTTGACAGAGAGAGAGAGATCGCAAGTAGGCAGAGAGGCAGGCAGAGAGAAAGGAGGAAGCAGTCTCCCCGCTGAGCAGAGAGCCTGATGTAGGGTTAGGGCTCGATCCCAGGACCCTGAGATCACGACCTGAGCCGAAGGCAGAGGCTTAACCCACTGAGCCACCCAGGCGCCCCATTCATCTATTTTTTTTTTAAAGACTTTATTTATTTATTCGACAGACAAAGATCACAAGCAGGCAGAGAGATAGACAGGCAGCGAGGGGGAAAGCAGGCTCCCCGCTGAGCAGAGAGCCCGCCGCGGGGCCCGTTTGTGTATTTTTAATAGGCACATACTGACAGAACTATATGAAAGTGTCTCATAAAACATTTTCTGGAAAAAACAAACTCTTAAGAGTGGTTACTTTGGAGGAGGGATACGAAACACACCTATTTTTCAAGTAATATTCCCACTTGAATGTTCTGTCACGTTCATAAATTACCTTCACTAGAAAATGTTTTAATGTCACTCACTCAGTAAGGACATCTCAAACAGCCATTATCCACACAGTCCTTTCTGTTCCTCTCTCTCATTACTGCTCTTTTCCTCCAGGGCACTTAGCAGTGCAATGCACAATGCACTTGGAGTGCATTCTTTTAGATGAATGTGCACTTACTTTAATTCCTGTCTCCTACTGGAGGCTGTAAGTTCTGGGGCAGGTGCTGTGCTGACCCCTGTACTCCCAGCACCCAGCACCACACCGAGCCCGTAGTAATGTTAAATAAGGACCTGAGAAATGAACAAAAGTTAACTTATGCTTCTTTTAAGACTCAGTTCACGTGAAGTGAAGCTTTTCCTGAAATCCTTACATTTCGACACGCTCCTTTCTCCCCTGGGCCTCCACGGACCTTCGTACCTACTGCCCTTGTCAGTTTGTCCATCTGGCTCCCTCACTACAGTGCAAGGGTACTGAGGATAAGGATCCATGCGTTCCCCTCTCTGTGGAGCCTGCCACAGTGCCTAGGCGCAGAAGGGAAGAAAGAGTTGATAGACAAATGAACAGATGAACAAACTAAAGCTCAAAGTAATTATTTACCCATGGATTAAAATCTAATGTTATGGGTATCTCCTCCTTAATCCGGTCTTTTACGATAACAAAACCATACTGTGTGAGGCAATGATTTCTAAACACAAGCATGCTATGAACCCAAGGCTGTGGAACCATCACCCTGGGCTCCCACTACACTGGGATCAGCAAGATCGCTGTTGGCCAAGAGAGAGCACAACATGGGGTTGCTTGACGGCTCGCTGTCAACAACTTTTCATAAATTCAGGATTGTGCTCAGAAGGCAAATTACTACAGTTCCAAACCAAAAGAAACCAAATCAATTTTCCCATCTTAAAAATGGACCTGTTTTGTAATAACATTAAATTTCCTAAATGTGACTTTATCAAGGTAACGTAAGAGATCATAAAGGATTTAGAGGCAGAAGGTAATGATGTCTGCTCTTTACTGTTTACAACTTACTCTCAAATGATTCCACACAAAAAATTAAAATAAGGTATGAGCAAGTGAGAGCAAGAGTGGTAAAATGTTCACTGACAAATACGAGTAAAGAGCATGTATGACTGTTCATTGCACATTCAGGTTACTTTTAAAACGCAAGTGTGAAATTTTTTTCAGTTTAAAAAATAAAGAAATTAAGGGCACCTGGGTGGCTCAGTGGGTTAAAGCCCCTGCCTTCGGTTCAGGTCATGATCCCAGAGTCCTGGGATCGAGCCCTGCATCGGGCTCTCTGCTCAGCGGGGAGCCTGCTTCCTCCTCTCTCTCTCTCTCTCTGCCTGCCTCTCTGCCCACTTGTGATCTCTGTCAAATAAATAAATAAAATCTTAAAAAAAAAAAAAAAAAAGAAATGAAATGAAACCACTGAATAAATAAAGCTATTTCATCTTTCCCACCATTTAAAGGCATCAATCAGACAGGGAGAAATAAAAACAGTACTCTGATGAAGTTAACAAATATATTTGTATAATGCAGTTTGGAACAATTCTAAAATTACTGTAAGTATCTTCATTTTAAAATAATTACAAAGACTCATCCATATGGTATCTGGGGGTAAATCATTCTCCCCAACAAACAGGGAACATCTGTTGTATAAAAACCTTCAAAGAGGCTAGAGGACACAATGGAACAGCAAGGTCTCAAACTGGCAATTTCCAAACTATTCAAGGAAGCAGTTTCCTAGCTCTTCGGAGTGAAGATACCAACACAAAAAATGTAACAGGTAAACAACAGCTGGAAAAATACCAGCGTACATGACCTGTTCAAATTTCTGTACCTACACAATTTGACTCAAATTTAACATAAAAGTCAGAATTTGAAAATCTCCATTTTCTCACTTCTTTTTTTTGGTGGTCATTTAAAAAAAAAAAAAAAAATACCCTGTGGTCCCTGGGTGGCTCAGTCGATTAAGCCTTCGGCTCAGATCACGATCCCAGGGTCCTGGACCTGAGCTGCCTGTCGGGCCCCCAGCACAGTAGGGTGCCTGCTTCTCTCCCACCCACTTGCACATGCTCTCTAAAATAAATAAACAAAATCTTGAAAAATAAAATACTCTGTCTAGCACTGAGAGCTAAAGTACCAATGTAAAAAGCTGATCTGAAAAGAGTAGCTACTATTAAAGGCCCGGCACAGGGCCAGATTCTTTATAAACATTATTTCTAATCATTACAACCTGGCATATACAGGAAATACTATTGATACCACTCCACAGGTGAGGAAATCAAGGTCAGAGATGAATTAAATGCTTTTGATCTCTCAGATATCAAGAGGGGCCCCAGTCACTCTAGCTTTCAAAAAAAAAAATACAGTGCACATCTTGGACATGTTCAAGGCCTCCACTCTAGTTACCCTCCACTGAAACCTCACCTTGAAGGTTTCCCACCACTGAAACCTTGAGACCTACCTTGACCATCCTATTTAACACTATAATCTGCCTTCTACCCCAACGCTCCAAAGTCCCCTTACCCTGCATTAATTTTTCTAACTTTTTGTTTTGAGATAATGGCAAATTCACATACAGATATAAGAAATAATACGTTGAGTGTGTGTATACCCATGACCCAGTTTTCCCCAAAAGTAGTACCTTGCATAACTGTACCATAGTACCTGCATTACTTTTCTCTCCTAATATTTATTACTTTCAAACATTAACGTATTTATATAATAGTTGGTGTTACTGTCTGTCTATCTGCACTAAAATACAAACTCCTTGCAGGCAAGAATCTTTAAACTGTGCTCACTGCTCTGTCCCACACACCTACAACATGGCCTAATCCATAGGAGGAAATCAATAAATATATGTAGAATGAATCAAAGCGCAGCATTGCCCTGGCTCCTCTAACAGAAAACAGACCAGCTCTTTCAGAGACTACCGTGATAAGTAAGAGGATTCTGAAACATCAGGGAAATTTTACACTCACCCATGGTGACATAAGGCAACTTATCAGTTGATCCATGAGGGTAGATGCTGTAGAGGTGAGGTCCAGTAACATCTACTCCCCCCAAAACTAGGGCTGCACCAATGTAACCTTGATACCTGGTGATCAGAGTATGTATAAGAAAAAAAAAAATAAGTCTACATTGCATCACTGTAACTTAACCAAAAGCTGTATGAGAAGTCAGACAACAAAAGGCTTTTCTTACACTGCTACTGTTTCATGAAGTGGTTACTCTTTGATGGGAACCAGATGGGAACCAGAAGGAATATTACATTGGGACATTGACTATCAGCCCATAAAGACTCAATCCTTAAGGCCCTACAACATGCCTATTTCCTCAGTCACACAGCTCCCTTTAAAAGAGGATTGTCCAGCGCGCCTGGATGGCTCAGTGGGTTAAGCCTCTGCCTTCAGCTCAGGTCATGATTTCAGGGTCCTGGGATGGAGCCCCGCATTGGGCTCCCTGCTCAGCAAGGACCCTGCTTCCCCCTCTCGCTCTCTGCTTGCCTCTCTGCCTACTTGTGATCTCTCTCTCTCTCTGTCAAATAAATAAATAAATCTTAAAAAGAGGATTGTTCTTGGGGGCCTGGGTGGTACAGTTGGTTAAGTCCAACTCTTGGATTTGGCTCAGGTCATGATCTCAGTCTCATGAGATCGAACCTCAAATCAGGCTCCATGCAGAATCTACCAGAATCTGCTTCAGAGTCTTTCTCTCACTCAAATAAATAAATAAATTTTTTTAAAAAGGACCATCCTGGGCGCCTGGGTGGCTCAGTGGGTTGGGCCGCTGCCTTCGGCTCAGGTCATGGTCTCAGGGTCCTGGGATCGAGTCCCACGTCGGGCTCTCTGCTCAGCGGGGAGCCTGCTTCCCTCTCTCTCTCTGCCTGCCTCTCTGTCTACTTGTGATCTCTGTCTGTCAAATAAATAAATAAAATCTTAAAAAAAAAAAAAAAAAAAAAAGGACCATCCTACTTTAGGGAAGAGAAAACCAACCCAAAGCATTAAGTGCCACCCCCATATCTCACAGCCGAGCTTGGCTTACTCCAAAATTTATCAGCACCCTTCCCATCACACCGCTCAGTGATCAGCAAATCAGCTACTTTCTAAGTTAACACCAAGGAGCTGCTAAACTCAAGCGGTCCAAATTTGCAACCTTACCTCACCATAGCCTCATAGGAAAATGGCTCATGTCAAAATACCTTCTCTTTTGAATAAACTGGCAAAATTATAATCATAGATCTGAGTTCTTATTGAGTAAAAGAAAAAGATTTCATCATGCAGGGAAGTGAATGATGAAATCACTCCACAACAGCCTATAACACCCCCTGCTACTGCCTACAGGATGAAGCTACGGCTCTTCAGGAACATGAATGGGAACACACTTTCCATCCCACCCTACCTCCATTTAGTTGTGCATGTACTTGTTTTTTGGATCCTTCACTGAGTTGATTTTCTACTTCTACAGACTGCTTTCCCTGTATCTGGTTCTATTTTTTACCATTTGAATTGCTATGCTAAATAAACATGTTGGATTTAAAGTCTTCCACCATGAGCCTCTAGCTCTTTGGGAAGAAAAATTAAACCAACTTGCCTAATGATATAGTAATTAAAATTGATAAAAATAAACATAAGAACCAATCAAAGTCCCAACTGTAGACTGTCTGAGACATAACTACCCATCAGGAAGCACTCTTGGTAACCAGAACAGTCAAGTCCAATTATTTCCTCCATCTCTGACTACCAAACTCCTCTTTCACAAAAAATATTCCAAGGGTGCCTCGCTGGCTCAGTCAGCGGGCATGTAACTCTTGATCTCAGGGTTGTGGTTTTGAGCCCCACACTGGATACAGAAATTACTTTAAAAAAATAAAATCTTAAAAAAAGAAAGACACAGGGGCGCCTGGGTGGCTCAGTTGGTTAAAGCCTCTGCCTTCGGCTCAGATCATGATCCCAGAGTCCTGGGATCAAGCCCCGCATCGGGCTCTCTGCTCAGCGGGGAGCCTGCTTCCTCCTCTCTCCTCTCTCTGCCTACTTGTGATCTGTCAAATAAATAAATAAAATCTTAAAAAAAAAAAAAAGAATCTTAAGTGAAAAATTAAAAAGCAGGAAAGGATTTTAGAAACAGTCTCAAAAGAAAACAGAGGCCCAGAAAGCAGAAAAGAAACTGGTCCTACGCCATATGCGTTAGTAGCAGGGTCAAGACTAAGACTAGCTCACAGGGTTCTGGGATGAGGAGTGGGAATCACCAGACCCACCACTCCCACCCCAGTCCAATGCCTGACCCACTATACCAACTGCCTACCAGACAGGCTGCTTAAATAAAGTCAGTAATGATCAGCTAGCTTCCTTCCAAGCTAAAACATAACCTCTGATGCCTTTAAAAGAAACTAAGATATTTTGGCAAGTTATCGTATTCCTTAAAAACTGATCCGGAAACTGTACTTCCGGGAATCAAATTCTGAGGATATAATGAGACAAATATACAGAAATGAATGCACAAGGATGTTCACCGCAATACTGTTTATGATGCCAAAAAAGCAGAAAAAGAGAACTAGCTAAATAAACTGACATAGCTCTGCTCCGGGTCACCCAGAGAGTACAGTATTTTCTCATACACCACTGATGTAGCGCAACTCAGTACAACCTTTCTCAAGGATGGGTTTGGCAATATGTATCAAAATGTGCATACCTTCGACTTAGTAATCCCACTTCTAGGAATTTATTTTAGAATACAGCCTAAGGGCGCCTGGGTGGCTCAGTGGGTTAAGCCGCTGCCTTCGGCTCAGGTCATGATCTCAGGGTTCTGGGATCAAGTCCCGCATGGGGCTCTCTGCTCAACGGGGAGCCTGCTTCCCTCTCTCTTTCTCTGCCTGCCTCTGTCTACTGTGATCTCTCTCTGTCAAATAAATAAATAAAATCTTAAAAAAAAAAAAAAAAAAAAAAAGAATACAGCCTAAGGAATTAGTCATACAAGGAAGTACCTAAAGGTTCTATGTTCCAAGATGGAATACCTTATGATACCTTAACACAAGCAATACTGTTAAAGTTCAAACTGGTTAAATTATGTACATCCAGAGAATGGAATACTACGATACCACCAGGAACTGATACTGATCAGCGGTTCTTTTAACTTTTCTGGGTCACAGACTCCTTTGAAAAACTGATGAACATTGTGGAACCCTCAGGACTCATAGTAAGTGTACATACAGTTCTACTATGTCAGGAGGGTCACAGGTCTCCAGAACTCCTCTAAAGCTCAAGGCAGAAACTCTGGATGCCGAGCTCTTCTACTAATGGGAACAACATGCATATGCCATTATGTGAACATACACCATCATGCGAACAGGGTCAGTTACAAAACAACAAACGGGATTCCACTGTCGTAACTACATAAATGAGCAAATGTCATAGTATAAAAAGTCTGGAAAAATAGTTCTCAAGGATTTACAACGTATGTGTCTAAGTAACAAAACAGGTGACATTTACTTCCTTCTTTTCACATTCCCAAAGTGTTGGAAATTTTTATAATGATCACACACTACTTTCACAATAATTTTTTAAAAGGTGATCTTCATTTTGAAATGCTCCAAACGAAACTAACCAACACATACTGGTAGATGAAAAGATCAGGCTGTACTTTAGGACAGAATGTACAACTATGATCCCATTTTTACAGAATAAATTATGTATCGGTAAATGGAAAAAAGCCTGCAAAGCGTCCAGTACTAGTTCCAACTGAGTAGGAACTCAGCTAATTTTTCTATTTTTTTAGTTTATCCCTATCTTCTAGCTTAGGTTTTACTGAGAACATGTACTAGTAATAAGGAAGGAAGCAAAGAAAGATCCAGTGAATGAGTGAACAAAAATTAAAAAGACTGGAAGTATATAAACCCGACCAAAACATGATTTTCCCTGAACTGTAAAATTTCTATTTTTAATTTGGGCTTTTCAGTATTTTCCAAATTTTTTACAATGAATACATATTACTTTCATAGAACAAAAAACACAATTAATATAATAAATAAAAGAGGCTCTATATACTCAAGGAGTTTCTGGAATACAGAATAAGAGACCACAAGGTTTCTACTAAACTCGACTAGGAGGCTCATAGAGAAGGATCAAAGAACACGTACATCTTCTACATCCAGCCATCATACAAGTAAAATAAAAGTACTGCTTACATAAAGGAAAAGATGTCCACTTTTGTTTATCAAACCCCCTTTTCTTACTGATTCACAGACGTGGAAATGGATTATTCGGGGGGAAATGGAACAATAATAGCAAGAAGAATATACCTTGTTCTCTTTTTCAGCCTCTGAATTTCATGGGGATCTAACTGTGCATTAGGCCCTGTACTGAGCATTGTTGTAAGCCTTGCTTCTTTATTCATTTCATTCTCAAAAGTTGGAGAGTCAGAAACTATTATCCTCATCTTATTGAGGAAGAAACCCAGACTAAGAAAGGTGAGGTGAACTTCCCACGGTCACACAACACTAAGCACTTCAGATGAGACCTTGAACCAAACTTCTAAAGTGAAATCCTGGGTGCCCAGGTGACTCAGTTGGTTAAGCATTTGCCTTCTGCTCAGGTCATGATCCCAGGGTCCTGGGATCAAGCCCCACATTGGGCTCCCTGCTCAGCGGAAAGTCTGCTTCTTCCTCAGCCCCTCACCATGCTTCTGCTCACTTTCCGCTCTCTCTCCCTCTCTCGCTCTCAAATAAATATATAAAATCTTCAAAAAAAAGAGAGAGAGGAAAAAAAATAATAAAGTGAAATCCTACGCTTTTTTCCCTTACACCACTTTGCACATTTTATGTAACTTAGCAAAAATGTCAGCAGACACATAATGAACCACAAACATCCTGGTTAAATTTTTTAAATGTTCCTCTTGGGGCGCCTGGGTGGCTCAGTGGGTTAAGCCTCTGCCTTCACCTCAGGTCATGGCCTCAGAGTCCTGGGATTAAGTCCCGCATTGCGCTCTCTGCTCGGCGGGGAGCCTGCTTTGCCCTCCCCCTCTGCCTGCCTCTCTGCCTACTTGTGATTTCTCTCTCTCTCTCTGTCAAATAAATAAATAAATCATTTTTTAAAAAAATAAAAAAGTGTTCCTCTGAAAACTGTGATAAAATTTAAATTTTTGTAATGTTAAACTAAAAATAAACACTGAAAAAAGTGAATTTAGAATTCCCAAAACATTCTAAAGAGATTAACAGAAACAGCTGCTAGGTTTAGCTAGATGTTTTAAATGACATTGGAAGAAATCTTGAAAATTTGCCATTTACTTGCAATTTCACAAGTTTCAAAATTGTTTTAAATGTAATGCACCCAACCAACCACCAGAGGGAGCCTTAAATTTAACATCAAATTCACCGATGTCTTCAGAAATCTTTGCAACAGGTGTGCTTTAAGAAGTTCTCACTTGTACTGGGAGAATTTGTTTGGTAGCAATGACTCTCCAGGATCAGGATGACGACCGTGCACATAAATAAATGGAAATCACCCACGTAAGGGCTCCGTACAGCCTGAGCACACATTAGGTAGACAGGACTAGCCTTCCTGCCCACGGACTCTTTAAGTCCTGGTCTTCTCAGCTGTAAAATGGGAACTATGCTACGGGCCCTGCTGCACAGCTACACTGTGCCTCAAATCACTTGCTGAGAGACCAGAGCCATGCTAGACTCATGAATGAAGACCAGCAAGTTCACAGAAAGCCCAGAGCCAGGCAGGATGGGAAGTCAAACCAGACAGGGACTGAGAGAGTGGAGCACATGCTCCCCCTTCAAAAGGCAGCATCTGCCACTCAGTTCCAGAAGATTCCGGCCATCTATTATCCCACCCTCTTTATGAATTTTTTTCAAATGAAGCCAGGAAACAATTAATTAATTTTTAAAAATTTTAAAGCCAGATATCCAGACTATTTTTTATTCCAATCTCCCAATTTATATTATTGGACACTATTAAAAAAAACAACAACAAAACAAAACCAAAAAAAAACCCCACTATGTAGCCCAAATACAGTTTCTCTATAAGCTGAATATGGCCTGAGTGGTGCCAATTTACAATATTGGCTTTCTATTCCTGCTTCCCTCTACACAGGCCTAGATGCAGCTGCTGCTGCTTGGGGCAGAGATAAAGAAAATGATCTGGGGGGTACCTGGGTGGCTCAGTCGATTAAGTGGATGCTTTTGGCTCAGGTCATGATCTCAGGGTCCTGGGACCCAGTCCCACATGGGGCTCCCTGCTCAGCAGGGAGTCTTGCTTGTCCCTCTTCTCCTCGCCCCACTTGTTCTCTATCTCTCTCTCAAATAAATAAATAAAAACCTTTTTAAAAAAAGAAAAAGAAAATGTTTTCGGTAGGATGCTTAATGAATGATGAGGACCAGAATAAAGGTCTCTGATCAACTACAAAGAAAAAAAGGAAAAAAGGCACCATAATTCTACGTTCTACAAATCTACAAAGAAGGAAAAGGAGAGAATCTGTTAAAGGTACTGCAGGTCCCAAAAGGAGAAACCAATATTCTAACCCACGACTGAATGTCCAAGCTATTTCCTAGCTCTGGTCTAATACACTGCCCCTCTTCTCTCTCTGAGAAGCAAATGAGAAAACAGACTTAGAATCTGAAAAAGAGAAGACCTACATCAACGTAAAGTGATGATGTGATTAAGGAAGAAAAGGAGACAAAACTAACAGCACCGCGGCAGTAGGCAGGCGTGAAGACCAGATCAGGTAGGCAACCGCACCTCTGTAAGGCTCAGCTTCGCTGAAATACTGGAGATGTTAACAACCCCTATCTCAGTGGGGCCTCTCTTATCAAAGGATGAAATGAGATCATGCGTAAAGTATGGCCAGGGTCTGGCACGAAGAGAAAAATAAACGTGCATTAATATTACTGCTATTATATCCACTCACAGTCAACTACAAATACAATTTTTCTTTTCTTTTTTTTTTTTTTTTTAAGATTTTATTTATTTATTTGACAGACAGAGATCACAAGTAGGCAGAAAGGCAGGCAGAGAGAGAGAGGGAAGCAGGTTATCTGCCAAGCAGAGAGCCCGATGTGGGGCTCGATCCCAGGACCCTGGGATCATGACCTGAGCCGAAGGCAGAGGCTTTAACCCACTGAGCCACCCAGGCGCCCCAAATACAATTTTTCATTTCACTGTTATTTTGCCCCTAAAAGAGAGAGGAAAAAAACAATTGTTTTTGTCTAAGTGTGTTCACAAGATGAACCAAAGGTTCTGTCTAGTTCTAACTTTCTTACCATAAATAAAAGGGATTTTTTAAAAATCCGGTAATGCCCTATGCTTCCAGAAACGACTGTTGGTCACATGTGATTTATTCATGGGGGGGGATAGACCCCATAAATTCAAATACATCATCAAAAGCCTTGATATTAAAATGGTAACAACTGATTTCTAGAATAAAATGTGTATTTATGAATGCTTTTTCTCTAGCTTCCAGGATCCCCTCAGCTGAAAATCTAAGATATGAGAAAAAGATGCTACAGAAATCCCCATCCTGGAACAAACATAGTGATCCAAAGAGATACATGCACCCCAATGTTTAAAGCAGCAATGTCCACTATCGCCAAACTACAGAAAGAGCCCAGATGTCCAATGACAGATGAATGGATAAAAAAAGATGTAGTATAGGGGCGCCTGGGTGGCTCAGTGGGTTAAGCCGCTGCCTTCGGCTCAGGTCATGATCTCAGGGTCCTGGGATCGAGTCCCACATCGGGCTCTTTGCTCAGCAGGGAGCCTGCTTCCCTCTCTCTCTCTCTCTCTGCCTGCCTCTCCATCTACTTGTGATCTCTCTCTGTTAAATAAATAAATAAAATCTTTAAAAAAAAAAATTAAAAAAAAAAAAAGATGTAGTATATATACACAATGGGATATTACTCAGTCATCCAAAAAAAAAAGAACTCTTACCATTTGCAACAATGTGGATGAACTAGAGGGTATTATGGTAAGGGAAATAAGTCAATCAAAGAAAGACCATTATGATTTCACTCAGAAGTGGAATTTAAGAAACAAAACAGAGGATCATAGAGGAAGGGAGGGAAAAACAATAAGACAAAATCAGAGAAGGACACAAACCAAGAGACTCTTAACTCTAGGAAACAAAATGAAGATTGCTGGAATCAGGGTGGGTAGGGGGCTGGGGCAACTGGGTGATGGGCATTAAGGAGAGAGCACATGAGGGCGCCTGGGTGGCTCAGTGGGTTAAGCCGCTGCCTTCGGCTCAGGTCATGATCTCAGGGTCCTGGGATCGAGTCCCGCATCGGGCTCTCTGCTCAGCGGAGAGCCTGCTTCCTCCTCTCTCTCTCTCTCTCTCTCTCTGCCTGCCTCTCTGCCTACTTGTGATCTCTCTCTGTGAAATAAATAAATAAATAAATAAATAAATAAATAAATGGAGAGCACATGATGTAATGAGCACTGGATGTTATATGCAACTGATGAATCGCTTAACTCTACCTCTGAAACTAGTAACACACACTATGATGATTGAATTTAAATAAAATAAAATTAAATTAAATTAAAAAAAACGAAATCCCCATCCTGGAACCTTACCTGAAAAGCATCTGCTTCAGCATCCGATTGGCCGTCACAACCCTGGGAAGGCGGCCAGTGGAGAGGGAGTGGAGCTCCAAATTGGAAGAGATGAGCTGGGTTGTCATGTCTGTGTCTGCAGCTGTCCCAGCACCACAGCAACTAAAAAGTACAATCAGAAACTTAGCTGCAAAGTCAAACAGAGAAAGACAACTAACATATGATCTCCCTGATATGAGGAAGTGGAGATGCAATGTGGGAGGTTTGGGGGGTAGGAAAAGAAAAAAATGAAAGAAGATGGGATCAGGAGGGAGACAAACCATAAAAGACTCAATCTCAAAAAACAGACTGAGGGTTGCTGGAGGGAGGGGGGATGGGAGAAGGTGGTGGGGATATGGACATTGGGGAGGGTATGTGCTATGATGAGTGCTGTGAAATGTGTAAACCTGGCAATTCACAGACCTGTACCCCTGGGGATAAAAATACATTATATGTTTATTAAAAATTTTAAAAATTAAATTTAAAAAAATTGAAAAAAAAGAAAAAAAGAAACTTAGCTGCAATTCAATTACCAAAGGGGTCAATTAGAAGTAGAGCTTCTTGGATAATTTCCACTAAGTTCAGGTACAAGACGGATGTTTTTTAGTATAATCTGTACTGTAACAACCCTGTCTAACCAATCTTAAATAAACATGAAACGGAGAATATGAATCTCGTCCTTTGTAAACATATTTTTCTGTGGCCCAACAGAACATTTCAAATCATTAGCTTCTGTGCTTCTAACAGAGTCTGCATTTTATTAATCCTAAAAATATATTCAAGTTGTACCAAAGGGCAAGGCATGTTAAAGGCCTTGCAATTTAACATTTACCAAGTATTTACTACCAGGTACCAGTCATGACAAATGCTGAGAATAAAGAAAATATGACATAATCTTAGCGCTCAAAAGTTGAGTGGAGGAGACAAAAAAAGGCCAAAATTCTAATACCTCATAGAATACGATATAGTAGCATAGGTACAAAACGCTATGGGAAACGGGAGAAGACAGGGATTAATTCTGATCTTTGGGAAGAGGTCTCACATGAGCTGGATTTGAAAGAAAAAAACGAAACCGCATAAACAAAGAGGAAAGGGTAATTTTAAGCAGAGGGACGGCAGAAACAAAGGCGAAAGATCTTGGAGATGAGGGGAACAGGGACAGTCTGGGTGTAACTGGAACACAGGGTGATAGCAGCTAAATAAGCACAAAAGGTAAATTTCTGTGGCACTACAAGTTATTAAATATCACGCTACAGAGTTTCTATTTTATTCTGAAAGCAGGGTGGAAATGTGAAAAGTCTCTTGAAATATTTTTAAAGAGGGAAGGGACATATTCAGATCTGTGTTTTACAAAATCCAATACGGCAAAAGGGTAGATAATAAAGAGACCAAAGGCAGAAAGATCATTTAAATGACAAATGCAAGAGGACAGATGAGAATTAAGAATGTGAACTAAGGCTTTAGCGGAGGGAATGGTTTCAAGAGGCAGAAAGCGGGAACCGGAGACCAAGAGAATTAAAGACTAAAGCAAAGAGAGAACTTGCGGATGACCAGCTTAGGTGACAGACAGATGAAAATACCACTTAAGGGAGATAAAAAAAGAAAATACAAGTTAAACAACAGGTTGTAGTGAGGAACAAAGTAAATTCAATTTTAACCTTGACATGTTTGAAAATATAAGAGCTATTCAAACTAACTGATACTCACTAAATGTTAGGAGATATGAAGTGTATTTTTGAACAATTCTTGTCCGCCACAACCATCCCTTCAGTTGCCCTTGTATCTGCGCCAAGAACTATGCCATCCTGTTTTTAAAAAAACATACATTTTAAAACAATTTCACATATACAAACCACAACTCTCTAGTTTAGGTAAAACAATGTTGGCCATCCCAGTTTTCCCCAAACCTCCACCCCCCCCCCACTGAAAAGTCCCACCAAAAATATTGTGCTATACTTTCAGAATACAAAAGCTTTGTTAATTAACGTTATCAGTTGAATCCCGAGTAGGTGGTAGGAATGCTCATTCCCGGTTTCAAATGAGGCTCACAGGTTTAGGGAATTCCTTACAAACCACAGACCTAATATGAGAAAACTCTGGATTCAGAAATCCTCCCATTAGAATACCACCTCGTCGATTTCTTTTTAAAAGACATCACTCTTTCTCTTTAACAACAATAACCATTAACTCTTTTCAACCCTTTCAACAATTTAAGGCAGGAGTCATTCTGTCCATTTGACGGTCTGTGAAGTGTGGCTGGGAGAAGGAAACTGACTTGCCCAAAGTTGGGAGCAGCATCAAAGTTTAATGGTTAGACAGACCTGTCTGATCGGAAATCTGATCTTTTCCCAGGATATAACCCTACCTCCCGAAGTAGTATCTGAAGACAAAAAAGTACCAGTTTCCTGTCAAAAACTCTAAAAAGTGAGGAAAGAATATAAATTGCTGGTAAGTACACAAAGCCTCCTGACAAATCCTGAAGGGTCTTTTCCTGACGTTCTCTGAAACATGAGCCCTTCCTGACACAGCGCGGAGAAGTAAAGGAGGCCAAGTGGCCGGGTTCCTGTAATCAGTTCAGTCACTGCTGCTCCTGGCCTGGCCGGCTTACCTTATAGACCACCCCCGCGATGGTCGTGCCCGTTTTCCGGGCCGTTGGAAGCTTGTACCCTTTCTTCGCAAAATCGGCTTCCAAGACGGCATTTCTGAAACAAAAGGAGAGAATAAAGCATGGAAGGGCAGTACCACATCGCGCCGCGGTGGCACCAAGAGTGTCTAATAGGGAACTCAGGGAAAGAAAAGCTACTACTACTCGCTTTCAAGCCCATCCGTTCACTGACTCCCCCCAACATCAGGACTACTGTCGCGTTCTTCGGCGTGCAGTCGTCGGTGAGGGGCTGCATCTCGCCTAAAGAGACAGAGTCTGCCTGGTGCGCCGGGCAAGGGGAAGGACGGTCTCGGCCCCAAGAGAAACCCACTCTCAGGCCCTCATTCCCCTGAGTCACACGGGCCGCGGGGCACAGGCCGCGGGTCCCGCCGTTCACCCTTCGTTTGGACTTCCCAGATCAGACCTCGGCCGAGCTCCGACCCTGGCACCGCACTCCCACTCACGCCCGGAACCTGGCCCCGGGCATGGCCGCACCTGCGACAGTTATCAAAAGAGAAACCTCCAACCGGCCGCTCATACACTGACACAGCCGCCATCTTCCCCACAAAGTATTTCCGCCGGAGCGCCGGCAGAAGCAAGCGGAGAGACACGAGCACTTCCGGCGCCTGCGGCGACCTGGGCTGGAGGGGCGGGGCAAACTCCGCGCCGGGGCGATTGATCGTAGAGTTGTGGGCTCCTAGAGGAGCCCGCACGTGCTTGGAGTATTTCGCCCCAAGTGGCGCGGAGGAGTAACTAACGCCCGGAGCCGGGAAAGGACTTGTCCAAGTTGGTCGCATGGGAGACAAGACTCCTGTGGACCAGACCAGAACCGTTCCTACTCTTCGACTCCGTGGGGCCTAGGAGACAGACACGCCCAAGTCCAGGCACAGCCCCACCGCCTCCTTGCATTGAGCAAGTCCTCTTAACTCTGAATCTCTTTCCTCTGCTGCCAAACGGAGATAAGAGTTACCTCAAAAGGCAGTTAAGAAGAAGCACTTGAGAAGATGCCCAACTTCATTAGTCATTAGGGAAATGCAAATCAAAACCCGCAATGCGATACCAGTGCACGCCCACTAGGATGGCTATAATCAAAAAAGAAAATAACAAGAGTTGGTGGTGATGGGGGAACCCGGAACCCTCATACACACCCGGTGGGAAACCACTTGGCAGTTCACCAGAAAGTTAAACATAGACCCAGCAATTTGTCTCTAAAGTATATACCCAAGAGAATCAAAAGCATATTTTCACAAAGACTTGTACATAGATATTCATAGCACCATTATTCAGCATAACCAAATAATGGAAACAACCTAAATGTCCATGCTGATGAATGGATAAGCAAAATGTGGTACGTCCACACAACAGAATATTATCTAGCGGTAAAAAGAAAGGAAGCATTGATACATGCTGCAAAAGGGGTGAACCTTGAAAACATTGTGCTAAGTGAAAGAAACCAGGCACAAAAAACAAAACAAAACAAAAAACCTGAGTTTCTCTGAAATCCATACTAGGCAAATCCATAGAGTCAGAAATTAGATTAGTGCTTGCTAGGAAATGGAGGGAGGAGAAAATGGGGAGTGAGCGATGGGCACAAAGTCTCTTTTTGGGGTAATGAATATGTTCTGAAATTAGACTGTGGTAATGGTTACATGACATTGTGAATAAACTACTACCCACTGAACTGTACATTTTATTTTTTTTGAACTGTACATTTTAAAATGGTGAACATTATGTTAAGTCAATTTTATTTCCATTTGTAAAAGGCTGCTGTGAGAATTGAAAATTGTCCATGGAAACCATGTATCCCAGGCATATAGCAGCTTATCAATAAAGAGCTATTAATGTGAATACATTCATTTCATAGCAAGTAAGTGACAGCCTCAGGAATGGTGGAATGAAGTTACATTGGTAACTTGGTGGAAAGAAGAATCTGTCACAACTGTGTGTTCAATAAATATTTGTCAATAATTAAATATTCTTGGGGCGCCTGGGTGGCTCAGTGGGTTAAAGCCTCTGCCTTCGGCTCAGGTCATGATCTCAGGGTCCTGGGATCGAGCCCCGCATCGGGCTCTCTGCTCAGCGGCGAGCCTGCTTCCTCCTCTCTCTCTGCCTGCCTCTCTGCCTCCTTGTGATCTCTGTCTGTCAAATAAATAAATAAATAATTAAATATTCTTTCATTACTTTTCTGGGTCTTTTGTGGGGAATTAGGAAACTAAGGCCTCACCTACCTGTTTCTGTTATGCCCCCCAAAAATGGGTCCGTGATTAAAGGAGCGAGACTGATACACAGCAAAGGTCAAGCAAAGCTTTATTTCGCACCAAGCATCAAGAATGAAACTGACTGGCCAGGGCCGTGCCTCTTACAGAGAGGGCGACCCTTCTCTGTTTCACAGACTAGCTTTCAAAGGCAAAGGCCATGCGGTTGGGCCTGGCCACGCACAGGTGGCCAATGAAATTATAACACACAGAGAAAGCTGCACAGTGATGCTAGGCGACCAAGTGAATTACAATTTACCCTATAGTAGACATTTGACCTAGCCTATCACACCTTGGTTAGAATTGGCGCCCAAAAGGCTCCCAAAGGGCGGGGGCCCATACTCCTTGGTAGCCAGGGAGACAGTATGCAACCCCCCACTGATCGGATGTCTCCACCTGGCCTGACCCACACTTGTATCTGGGCTTTGTTACCTGGAGCTGGTTTCCGGGACTTGTTTTTAAGTAAATCCCCTGGGGGAAGGGGAGCAGGGACAGTTTAAGGGTTAAACAACAAGTTTATTGTTTAACCTTAATGAAAGCCTCTTGCTTTAAAGTCCTTACAGTTTCCACGGGAATCTGGTGAAAAAGTCTGAGCATCTCCTTTGGTGAAAGTCAAAAGTAAGATCTAAGCTCTGCTCTAGAGAAGTCCATTTCCTGATGACAGAGACTCATCTCCATAAGACCTAGACAGGATGGGTCATGGTTTGACATGCCCCAGACACCATAGGGGTCAGCAAATAATCCGAGGATGAAGGACTTCTAGAACATTCATCAGATTCTCTCACTCTTGGCACTGGGCTCAGCCCCAAGGGAATGAAAACAAGGTAGATCAGATATACTTCCCTCCTCTCCTCATGTTAGGGGCTGAATTGTGCCGCCCTAAAATTCTTAGGTTGAAGTCCCAACCCCCCCCCCCCATACCTCAGAATGTGACCTTATTTGAAGAAAGGGCCTTTACAGAGGTTATTGAGTTAAAATGAGGTTAGAATGAGGTCATTACTATAGCTCCAAATCCTGTATGACTGTTGTCCTTTTAAAAAGGGGAAATTTGCTGACCGACAGTCACGCAGTGAGAGCTAGGTGGATATGAAGGCAGAGATGGGGTGATGCTTCTCCACGCCAAGGAACGCCAACGACCGGCAGCAAACCACCAGACCCACCAGGCGAGAGACCTGGAACAGCCCTCAGAAGGAACAAATCCTGCCAACACCGTGATTTCAGACTTTAGCCTCCAAAGCCGTGCAGCGATCTATTTCTGTTGTTTGAGCCACTCAGTTTGTGGTACTTCATGAGTTCGCACTGAGGGGAGAAGAGAAGCCCCCAGGAAGATTCACAACCCAGCTAGGGGCTGGGTGGGGGATGGGACCTCCAGAAGCCTGGAGGCTCAGGACAGAGCCTACGCTCACTCGTGGAATCCAAAGGCAGAAGGGACAGACATAGGAGTGAGGGCTTGGCATATGGAACAAACAAAACCAAACAAAAAACCCTGGGCACCCACTGTTTTCTGGAAACAGTGATGTATCTGATTACGTAGCAGGCAGTGAAGGAAGGGGAGCGGCCTGCAGCCCCGGAGGGTGAGGCCAGGACTCCTGTGTCTTCCCATAGCATCTGGGTGTGAGCTGGAGGAGCCAGGAAACGAAGTGGAAATGATCTGAGATCCTGGTTCATCCCGGGGCCCTCCTCGTCTTAACTGGATCTCTTGGGCATGGTTTTCATGCCCAGACAATTGAAGAGGTGGCATTGCCTGTCTTAGAGCCTCCAGAGGTGGCCCAGCAGAGGGCGACAGAGAGCCTCCAGGCAGCCTGGGCCTGGACCTTGAGAAGCCCAGCCCAAAGCCAGGCAAACTGCGCTTAGCTAGGACTGGGCCTCAGTACCTCCCGCTGTTTGGAGGGCAGCTCCAGGTCCCCAGTACCCAGAGACCCCCTGCTCCAGCCGCCCTGTCCAACATGACTGCTGCCCCCTGGAACTGCAGCCCAGTCCAGAATGCCCTCCCCAGGGCCCAGACACAGTCCCACTTTATCCCTAGCAATGGTTTGCCTCAGGCAAACCGACAGACCAGTAGAGCCACCACCTCTGCTCTGGATTTGGCTGTGTGATCTCAGGGGAACCACCATGCTCTGTGCCTCAGTTCCCTAATAATGGAATAACAAGCAACCTTCCCTGGGAGCATCCAATCTACTTTATATACAGGAGCTCATGATCATTCTAGGCACCTAGAACTGTGCCAACACAGGGAAAATAGATGATCAAGAGACAGACACACTGCCTGCCCTCCAGGAGCTACCAGTCCCCAAGGAGCAGGCGTCATTGCCCCACTTTATAGATGCAGCAACTGACGCCCAGAGAGGGAAAGTCAATAATTCAAGGTCACACAGCTGATAAGTGGCAGAGTCAAAATTCAAGCCACATGTCTCTCAGTGCCAGACCAGCCACAACACCACCCTGCCCTTCCCCAGCCCCCATCAATTATGGCCCAGCTGGACCCCAAGTTTCCGAGTTCTCTAGGGCTTTGCCAGAGCAAAAACAATGTTTCCTCCTCAAGGACGCTCATCCAGCCCAGCTATTTCCCAGCTGATCATGGGCTGGTCTCTTCATCTGTCTGAACCTCAGTTTCCTGAGCTGTAAAATGGGAGAACATTACAGTGTGTCCCTTACCTTGTGTGTCCTGAGTAAGGACATGGCACTATAAATGTAAGCACTTCATTCATTCATTCATTCATTACTTATTAAGCCCCTCCTCAATGCCAGGCTCTGGGCCAGATCACAGCCTTAAGGGGTGCTGGTCTGGGAAACACACTGTCAGTTCCCTGCCCTAAGTGCCCTAAGGGACATGTACCAGAGCACAGCCAGGAAAGGACTCCCAATAGCTTCTCCCTGAGGCAGCAGGATGGGCACCCAGAGGACAGGAGTCAGCACCGAGACCAAGAGACCAGACTGTGCCTTTCCACAGAGAGTTCAGCTGTGCACAGCCCTCTGCATCAGGGAGGGGTTTCCAAGGGCCTGGCAGGCTCCCTCTCCCAACCTGTAGGCCGCGAGGACTCCAGCGAGGGAAGGTCTTAGAAGGTTCACCCCTGTCCTCTGTCAGGATACACACACATCTGGGGGTGCCCCCGACAAGAAGACTTGGCCAATTTCCCACTGCAGAGAAAGAAGGCCATGATGCTCCTGGTTGCTAAGGCAACTGGGCCCTTGTTTTTCCTTCTTCATAAATAAGCTATAAATAGACAGGGCAAACCTGGGCGCCTTCCTTTGCATGAATTAGAGCAGCTGCTTCAGGTTCCCGTGCTCCTGGCACAGCACCCAGGTGCCGAGCCTCGCCGCCCAGCCACTGAAACACAGCTTTGGTGGGAGGGCACAGTGGGGCACATGGCCGTGTCTCAGTGTGGATTCCCACCACCTGTTCCAGACTCCGCTGGGACACTTAGCAGGTTTGGGGACAATGAGACCCACAGAGTCCCAATTGCTGTAAGCAGGGCCTGGGATGCGTGTTCAACTGCCTGTCCCCAGAAAATGAGATGGGCCCTGAGTTTAGGGACCCCAGCTGATGGTGAGCAGGAGTGGGGCTTTTTCCTATCTAGGGTTCGTGCAGATCTCTGGGAAATCATGAGAATATCTCCCACTTCCCTAGCATGCTAGAATTTACAAATCCTTTCTCTACCTGGTTTAACCATCATGGTCGACACCCGCTGAGAGCTGTCCACATGCCGGGTGCTCTGTTAAGCACTATACATTCCAGAACCCCATGAATACTCCTAACAACCCCAGTGGTGCTACTAGATTTCCACCTCTCCGGTGCGGAACTGTCAGCTGGGAGACAGCACGTGCCTGGCCCAAGGTCATGCCGCTGGTTAGCAAGGGAAACAGCATTTGAATCCAAGCCTGTCCTGTCCATTTGTTCTTAACTCTGGCCTCTCTTTTCAACGTTTCTGGTTCTCATAATAACCCACGAGGGCCAAGTGGGAGGAACCAAAAGAGAAACTAAGACTCAGAAGGGCTAGGGACACATAGGGAGGAAGAGTCAAGGCTGAGACTTGGGTCTCTGGAGAATGGGCTGCAAAAGTGCGATTGTTTTCATTACAGAAGATTCAGGTGGACAGAAGTACCTGGTCAGTGAGGGCAGGTCTCCTAGAGGAGGTGAAGCTGACACCAGATCTTTTAGGAAGGCGACAGAGAGAAGAGTTTTCCAGATAAAAGGACAGCCTATACAAAGATGTGGAGGACCGGTAGGGCATGCCAGGTCTGTGGAAGAGCAGGTAGGTGGGTATGGCTACAGGGCAGGGTGGGAGAGGAGAGGGTAGTGAGCTGGCTGGGCTCTAATTATGAGGGACTTGTAGGCTGGCTCAGAAGCCTGGGCCTGTCCCGAGGGCACTGGAGAGCCACAGAAAGCTCGCAAGCAGAGAAGCAGCATGTCCTCTCTTGGGAGAACAGGCTGTCCACTTGACAGAGAGTTTGAGCAGAGAGTGTTGCCCAAACAAGGCATCCTGAAGGCTGCCAGACCAGAGCTGACGGATGCTTTCTCCAGCTAAGCCTTGCAGGGCCCACCTCTGAATGTGGACACTGTGTGTCTCCCAGGCACATCCTGCTCTGTGTCTTCTCCATGGTTCTAGACCTTTCTGCAGCTAGGCAAATTCTACCCCACTCATTCATGCATGCATTCATTCATACATTCCTTAAACTCCTGTTCTGTGTCTGGCACTATGCTGGGCACAGGAACACAAAGACTCTGCCCTCAAGGACAATGAATATAGAAATAAATAAGAAAGTTAAAAGACCAGAAGTTTCTGATAGGGGCAGGCAGGAGCCCATCCTGGAACATTAATCAGGGGGATGGTGTGATCACATCATCAACCTAGCAGCTGGTCAGAGGATGGATGGACAGGAGAAAACCAGAAGTAGGAAAGCAGACAGGGAACTAGAGCCATAGAGCAGGAAGGAGAGGAAGGTGGCCCGAACTTGGGTGATGGCAGTGGCCACACCAAGGGAAGAGTTTCAGGAGATATTACAGAAGGTTGGATTGACAGGATGTGGTCAGAGGTTGGAAGTGAAGAGCGGGGGGCGGTGGGGGTAAAAGGAGGTGTCAATGTTCTCCAGGGCTCTAACTTGGGGGTCAGGATGGATGGTGGCAGAAAGGCCCCTGTAGGGCCCTTTGGGACACCTTGCATTGGAGGTCAGGGCTGGGGAGAGGCACAAGTGTTATTGAGAAGCTCATGCAAGTCCTAAGTGTGGATAAGATGCCATAGGAGGGTGGGCAGAAGGAGAGAGGAGCCAAGGACAGAGGACACGGTCAGTAATTTATCAGGCAAGTCAGGACAAGGCAGGTGCAAAGTGGGGTGAGAAAGTGCAGGCAGGGAGGCAGGTGGGGAACAGGGGAGAATAATGTCAGAGCTCCCGAGATGGGGGAGAAGTCTGGGGATGGAGGGAGAGTCCCAAGGACAGTCAAGCAAGAGGAGGATTGAAACAAGTCCATGGGACCGTTCTCACCCACTGTGCTGTTGTTACTACCAAATTGAGCAAAGACATTTTTCCTAATAAGAATACACACTGTTAGGGGCACCTGGGTGGCTCAGTGGGTTAAAGCCTCTGCCTTTGGCTCAGGTCATGATCCCAGGGTCCTGGGATCGAGCCCCACATCAGGCGCACTGCTCAGCGGGGAGCCTGCTTCCCCCTCTCTCTCTGCCTGCCTCTCTGCCTACTTGTGATCTCTGTCTGTCAAATAAATAAATAAAATCTTAAAAAAAAAAAAAAAGAATACACACTGTTAGTAATGATGTACTGACATGAGCACCTTCGTAGTTTGCCAGCAAGTGTATAGAGTGGTACAAGCTTTCTGAAAAGCCACTTGCCAAAATGGTTCAGAATCCTGGACAACTTAGTGCCTAGAGTTCACAACACAGTACTGTGCACTTCCAAATTTGTTAAGAGGGTAACTCTCATGTGTTCCTGGCACACACACACACACACCCCGATAAGAAAAAAAGGCACACACGGGGCGCCTGGGTGGCTCAGTGGGTTAAGCCGCTGCCTTCGGCTCAGGTCATGATCTCGGAGTCCTGGGATCGAGTCCCGCATCGGGCTCTCTGCTCAGCAGGGAGCCTGCTTCCTCCTGTCTCTCTGCCTGCCTCTCTGCCTGCTTGTGATCTCTCTCTGTCAAATAAATAAATAAAATCTTTAAAAAAAAATTAATAAAAAAAAAAAAGAAAAAAAGGCACACAAGGAAGCTGTTGGAGGTGACGAATACGTTCATTACCTTGATCGTGGTGATAGTATCTTGGTGTAGGCATCCTTATGTCCAAACTCCTGCAACAGTGTATATTAAACCTACACAATCTTTTTCTGGTGTATCAATCCTATCTCAGTAAAGCTGTTTTTTTTTTAAGTTCAAGATCCCTGAAAATGTTGAGAACATTTAACCCCCAAGTTCCCCTCCTCAGACTCGTATCCTCAAACAAAGATTGGTGTGTAAAGATGTCTGCTGTGGCATATTTGATTATACTGAATTTTATAATGTATTACGTGTCGGATATATATTGGATATTGGATTACACAGATTAGATATTATAATGGATTCTGCATATTATAATCTCTAGCAATATGATAATGAGAATCTGGAAACTGCTTTAATGTCAACAGGAGAGTGGCTGAATATTTTATGACAGAATGTAAGAGGCATCAAGAGTGCTTTTCAATGCATGTTTAATGACAGAAGAAAGAGAAGCAAGCAGAATGTATGTGGTTCCAACTTTATAATATATATGCATATTATATATGTATATGATATATACATATGTAACATATATGTATATATTATATATTTTAAAAGAATCTTATTACCAATAATGATCGTTCCTCCCTAGAATATCAGATCATTCTCATTTTCCTCTTGGTGCCTCCTATAGTATTTTTCAAATTCTCTACATACACATTATTTTTCCTAACTTTTTATTTCAAAGTTTTTCAAAGCTTCAGAAAGTTGCAAGAGTAATACAGTGAGCCATTCTCCTATCCTCGCTCCCTCTCTCTGTCTTGCTGTCTCTGTCTCTCTCCATTCAATCAACTGAAAGTTACACGACTTTACCCAAGGTTTCATCCCTAAATACTAGAGCAAAGATCTACTCAAAATGAGGACATTCTCCTGCATTTCACACCACCATTATAAGGATTTAGTATTGCTATCAAATATTTAGTCCACTTTTCAAATGTCCCCATTATGGGGGAAACCATTCTGAGGGCACTTTAGAGCATGGGACTGTTGATCTTGGGGTCATGAGTTTGAGCCCCATGCTCGGCATAGAGATTCCTTAAAAAAATTTTTTTAACTAAGAAGAAACCACTTGTGATCTCTGTCTGTCAAATAAATAAATAAAATCTTTTTTAAAAACTTAAAAAAAGGGGCGCCTGGGTGGCTCAGTGGGTTAAGCCTCTGCGTTCGGCTCAGGTCATGATCTCAGGGTCCTGGGATTGAGCCCCGCATTGGACTCTCTGCTCAGCGGGGAGCCTGCTTCCCCATCTCACTCTCTGCCTGCCTCTCTGCCTACTTGTGATCTCTGTCAAATAAATAAATAAAATCTTTAAAAAAAAAAAAAACCTTAAAAAAAAAAGAAACCCAACCATTATGATTTTTGTGATCCAGGAGCCAGTGAATTTATCACACACTGAATTCAGTTGTCCCTCAAATATTTCAGCAGGATTCTCCTAAAAACAAGGGCATTCTCCTACAAAGCCACAATACCTAGAAACACCGTATGATCCAGTAATTCCACTACTGGGTGTTTGCCTAAAGAAAATGAAAACACTGGGGTGCCTGGGTGGCTCAGTGGGTTAAAGCCTCTGCCTTCGGCTCAGGTCATGATCCCAAGGTCCTGGGATCGAGCCCCACATCGGACTCTCTGCTCAGCGGGGAGCCTGCTTCTCCCTCTCTCTCTGCCTGCCTCTCTGCCTACTTGTGATCTCTGTCTGTCCAATGGATAAATAAAATATTTAAAAAAAAAAATAAAAAAAAAAAAAATGAAAACACTAATTCAAAAAGATACATGCATCTCTACATTTACTGCAGCATTATTTATAGTAGCCAAGATACGGAAGCAGCCCAAGTGTCCAAGAATAGATGAATTAATAAAGAAGATATAATATTATGTGTGTGTGTATGTGTGTGTTGTGTGTGTGTGTATATATATATATGTATATATTTATTTATTTATTTATTTATCTGTCTCCAATGGCATATTACTCATAAATAAAAAAGAATGAACTCTTGCCATTTATGACAACATGGATGGACCTAAAGGGCATTGTGCTAAGTGAAATAAGTCAGACGAGAAAAACAAATAGCATACGATTTCACTTATATGTGAAATCTAAGAAACAAAATAAACACAGGGACGCCTGGGTGGCTCAGCCGGTTGGACAACTGCCTTCGGCTCAGGTCATGATCCCGGAGTCCCGGGATCGAGTCCCACGTCGGGCTCCCAGCTCCATGGGGAGTCTGCTTCTCTCTCTGACCTTCTCCTCTCTCTCTCACTGTCTCTCTCTCAAATAAATAAATAAAATCTTAAAAAAAATAAATAAATAAACACAGACCAAAAACAGACTCTTAAATACAGAGAACAAAATGGTGGTTGCCAGAGGGGAGGGGCGTGGGGGAATAGGTCACATAGGTGATGGGGATTAACAAATACAAACTTACAGAAATAAAGTAAGTCACAACGATGAAAAGTACAGCATAGAGAACAGCGTCAATAGTATTGTAAGGATATCATATGGTGACAGACGGTGCTACAGTCACCTTGGTAGGCACTGAGTAATGTATAGAATTGTAGAGTCAATAGGTACCTGAAACTAATATCTGAAACTAAGGACATTGTATGCCAACCACAAAAAAAAGATAAATGAGTTCGAGGATGTATATACACCAAGGTGATTACAGTTAGCAGTATTGTATTCTGTATTTGAAAGCTGCTTAGAGAGTAAATCTTTAAAAAAAAGTCTCATCACAAGATAAAAAAAGATTTGTAACTACCTAAGGAGATGGACGTTAATGAACTGTTAATAATCATTTCTCAATATATGCATATATCAAAGCATTATGTTGTATACCTTAAACTTGGACAATGTTATATGTCGATTATATCTCGATAAAACTGGAAGGAAAAAAACACATCCTTGAAAATATTAGATGTATCATTATACGCTCAAGTTAGATTTTTATTTTATGCAATTCCTCCCCAAGTGGAAGTCATGTTATAGATAAGGGAGCAGGAAATTAAGAAGTTTGGAGACCAGTGGATTAGTCTCAACCCCACAACAGAGCAGATGGCTTTGGAGAGCTGGGGACGCCAGTCTCATTGGGGTCTGGGGATCGGCTGAGAGCCTGCAAATCTAGCTGTGATCTCACTACGAGGTCAGGGCTCCCTTGGGACTGAGAGCAGGTGCTCTTTTCCTTCTATTTCAGCACCCAGAACAGCACTAGGCACCCTGTCCAGGGGTAGTAAATAGTTGATGAGTTGAAAGTGAGGCATTCTAGTTATTCTCTGGGGAAATGTACATATGCAGACATTTTTGGTATACTTGAAAGTTGCAGAGAGTGTGAGAATCATTCTGACCACGGGCACATGTTAATGATGAAAGATGACAGGTCTGTTAATTTTCTTGATGTACGTAATCATTTTGTCATGCATATCATGAAACTGAATGCCGTAGATGGACCCAATTATACTTGTCAATTATTCCCCAATAAGGTTGGGGAGGAAGAAAAAACAAAACCATAATATCGCTGTCACATTCAGATGATTTAATAAGGTTGCGCTACAATTTTCTAAGATTTAGTCCACACACTCGAATTTCCCCAATATCACCTTTACGGGTTTTGTGACTTGGATCTGATCCCCATTGAATTGGTCCTTATGACTCTTTAGCCTCCTTTAGTCTGGAACAGTCTCTCATGAAGAGGCTAGGTCAGTCATTCTGAAGGATACTCTTCAGGGTAGACTTGTCTGATGATTCTGGAAGCTTTTCTGGCAGGAGTTCCTCATAAGCAATGTATCCTTCCTCAGGGCCCCAGAGATACAGTCTTGTCCTGAGGTTAGTGGTCTTAAGTTCAACCATTTGGTTAAAGCGGTGTCTGTCAGATTTCTCCATTTGTGAAACGATTATTTTCCCTACATAATTAAAATGTCACTTTGTGGGTCATTCTTCCAGCCTGAGGGCATGGTCTATTCCCAGCGATGCTGACACCTGCTGAGGACTTTTGCCCCAATCCCTTATTATGGTGTCCACTGTGAGACGCCACTTTCTGTTTCCATCACTTCCTAGTTGACCCTCTTCTTTGTTTGTTTTTTCTTAAGATTTATTTATGCATTTTAGAAAGAGAGAGAGAGCACAGGGAGGGGCAGAGAGAGAGAGAGAGCATCTGAAGCGGACTCCCCACTGAGTACAGAGCCCAACTTGGAGCTCCATCTCAGGACTCTGAGGTCATGAACCTGAGCCGAAACCAAGAGTCGGCTGCTCGACCGACTAAGCCACCCAGGTGTCCCCCTAGCTGATGCGCTTCTGTTAGGAATCCTTTTTCCTTATCCTGGATCGTCTGAGTTTTTTTAATTCTTTTTTGTTTTCCAACTTCAAGGACTTTTTAAATTCTCTGGGTCATGATCCATTCATGTTATTCATCATTTTGATCTTCCATTGCCCCCAAATGGCTATTGGAGCCCCTTCCAACCAGCTCCCCACAAGTTCGAGTCCTCTCTGTTTTCCGGCACAGTGGGTTATGTCCGCGGAGTTCTCGCTATGTGCATCCAGCCTTGTGGGCCCAGAAATAGCCACTCGCGTCTGGACCCTCGCGGGCCTTGAAGGAACACAGCGGACAGCAAGTGCAGCAACAGGGGGCGGGTGAGCCCCTGAAGATCGCTCCCCAGAAGGACCACGGAGCCGGTGCTTTATTAATGGTCCTACCCCAGGGGGACAGGGCCAGTTGCCTTGAGCTGGCTGCTTAGGAACAGGGTGCCAGACTGCTTGGGCACCTCATTTCACATCCCGTCTCTTTACTGCTGGCACATGGAAGGACGTCCACTAGAATACAAAGGTGAGGGGCGCCTGGGTGGCTCAGTGGGTTAGGCCTCTGCCTTCGGCTCAGGTCATGATCTCAGAGTCCTGGGATCGAGCCCCACATCGGGCTCTCTGCTCGGCGGGGAGTCTGCTTCCCCCACTCTCTCTCTGCCCGCCTCTCTGCCTACTTGTGGTCTTTCTCTCTCTGTCTCTGTCAAACAAATAAATAAAATCTTAAAAAAAAAAAAAGAATACAAAGGTGAAGGAACACCTGTGTTCTTGCACAACCTCACAGAGGAAAAGGCGGGAAGGTTGCTCTGATTTTAGGGAGGACAAACATATGTGTGCCTGCAGGAGGTGTGTGTGGGCGTCCACGCGTGTGCATGCACGCTCGTGTGTGCACACATCCCCAGGTTCTCCCCAGCCCTCTGCATCCCCCTCTTCTTTATCTTACTTTTTCTCATGTTGAGGTGCAGTGTGCATCCAGTAAAAGAAACAGCTTTCAGGGGCGCCTGGGTGGCTTAGTGGGTTAAGCCGCTGCCTTCGGCTCAGGTCATGATCTCAGGGTCCTGGGATCGAGTCCCACATCGGGCTCTCTGCTCAGCAGGGAGTCTGCTTCCCTCTCTCTCTCTCTCTCTGCCTGCCTCTCTGTCTACTTGTGATCTCTCTCTGTCAAATAAATAAATAAAATCTTTAAAAAAAAAAAAAGAAAGAAAGAAACAGCTTTCAAGGATATAACTGGGTGGGTTTTGATAAATGTGGGTACCAGCACCCCAACCAGGCTATGAACATTCCCACCATCCCAGAAAGCTCCCTCGTGCCACTTCCAGTCAGTCCCTTGGAGAGGTCACCACTTTCTGAAACCCGAACATTCTAGAGCTTCCATAAACGGGATCGTGTAGTGAGTGCAACTCCTTTCTTTCACATGCCAAATAAAATGGTGGTAGAAAGCCTGGCAGTCCCACCTTTGCACCCCCAAATATTTCTGAGGCTTTCCGGGGAAGGGAGGAAGAAGCAGGACCCTGCTTTCTCCAAATCCCCACTCCCGGGCTGGTGGCTGGGGAAGGGGTCCCAGGCCAGGCTCATTTCACCACCCAGAAAAAGACATCTTCGGTGGCCCAGAGAACATGGCCTTGAAATCCCATCTTCCCAGCCTTGAGGCTTGGACACTCGGATGGCCCCCCAAGCCCCTGACTGGGGGAGATGCCCCGGGGGACTGCGGTCCTGTCCATCTACCAGTAGGAGCTGTGATCGGCACCAGTGGCCGGCCGGCTTCCCGCATCTCTCCTGTCAATCTGCCCGCTGCCCTGGGTTGTTTACTGGAAGCCGGCCTCCCTGCAAGGGTTCAAAGCGCTGGCCCTGGGCACGTCTGCGGCAGGAAGCAGGCCAGGCGGTAATTGGCGGTGCGGCTGTGCTGAGCGGCCAGCCCTGACCCACTATCCTCCTCCAGCAGTCGCCTTTGAGGGGCTCCATGCTGACCTTCCGGGCCTGCAGGGACTTCCTGCTGAATGCCAAGCCGGCACCAGCAACAAATTACTCATTCCCTGAGAAATCTATTAAAAGGTGACAGCAGTTTGGGGGCCAGGTGGCAGGGGGGCCCCCCAGCTCCAGAAACCTAACATCTTCTGTTCCCAAGGGCCACCAGCCAACTCTTGCTGAGCTAACTGAGCTAGAACTCTATATCTGGGGGCCCAGGGAAAATGAGTCAGGGACGATGAGAGGCTAGCATCCTGGAGACCCATCTATGGCTTCCTGAAGGCGGAGGAGGAAGCTTCTGAGTCCCCCGGACCTCATTTCCAATCTGCTACTTCCACTGTGTGATCTCAGGCCAGCCACTTGGTTTCTCTGGGTCTCCCACCCCCATAAAGGATATAAGAAGCTCAGCCCGCAGATCGGCAAAAGCGAGTGACTGCCAAGTGCATAACAGATGCTCTGTGAGTGCTGCTGGATCAGAAGCAGACTATGTTCATTGCAGTCTCCAGCCGAGAGAGGCACGAGCACAGTGACCCGCGTGTGTATGCTCATGTCCCGAGGAGGAGTGGCCAAGCCTCGAGATCGAGGGGAGCAGAGCTGCCGCTGGAGGGCCTGGGGTTGGGGCAGGGCCCAGCAGCCTCTGATTTTCCCTGGGGAGGAGCTCTTACCCTCTCCAGCGTGGGTCCTGGCTGGGTCCTGAGCCCCTGGGTGGATGGGTGAAACTGACGAAGGAATGTGGTAGGCTTAGCAACAGCGCCCAAAGTTGCCACCTGTGAAGGGGCCCCTTTACATGGTACAAGGAACTTTGCTGATGTGATAAAGTTAAGGATCTTGAAACGAGAGGATTATCCTGGATTATCCAGGTGGGTCCAGTATAATCACGGAGCCCTTCTAAGAGGGAGGCAGGAGACTGGGAGTTGAGGCCTAACGGGGGAGGAAAGGGAGAGGTATTTACAGTAGACCTGGTGCCACCCAGACCTGGGCCTCAGGGTCCTAGAACTCGGTCCTCTAGACCTGGCTAGGCAAACACCAGTGTACTATCTTCATATGTGTTGAGGTGTTGCTGCACTCACCTGACCTTGTGACTTGGGGGATCGCAAATACCAGCTCATGACGTGTAGCTCAATCCCAGAGTTACTGGATGTCCCACGGTCAGGTGCTCGGGCTCTACTTGGGTCCAGCAGGTCACAGGAGCAAATTCTCTGCTACAGAGGTCGTGGACTTGCTTGTAAGCCCTAGTTAAAATAAATAATTTTTTTTTAAGATTGTTTTTCATTTACCCAAGTGAGAGAGCACATGCACACAAGTTGGGGGGGTGGGGTAGAGGGAGAGGGAGAAGGAGGCCTTCCACTGAGCAGGGAGCCCAACTCGGGACCCAGACCTAGGACCCCGGGATCATATCTGAACTGAAGGCAGACACTTAACCAGCTGAGCCACTCGGGCATCCCAAAAGAAGTAAATTTTGCTTAACAGACACATTTGATTCATTCGGCAAACTGCCCATTTCTTTAGTGATGGAATTGTTTGTTAATTGGTTTGTGGGAACCTGGATTTGGAGAATTGGGTTTTAGCAAAAATGATCAATGTGGACTTCAGAGACAACTGGATTCAGCAGACAAAGACGGCCTCAAGAGCTCTTTCCTGGGCACCTGAGTGGCTCAGTCGTTAGGTCTGCCTTTGGCTTAGGTCATGATCCCAGGGTGCTGAGATCGGCCCGCATCAGGCTCCCTGCTCAGCTGGAGGTCTGCTTCTCTCTCTCTTTTTTTAAGATTTTATTTATTTATTTGACAGAGAGAGAGAGAGACAGCAAGAGAGGGAGCACAAGTAGGGGGAGCGGGAGAGGGAGAAGCAGGCTTCCCGCCAACAGGGAGCCAGATGCGGGGTTCGATCCTGGGATCATGACCTGAGCTGAAGGTAGACACTTAACAACTGAGCCCACTCAGGCGTCCTGGAGGCCTGCTTCTGCCCTCTCCTGCTCCCCCGCTTGTGTTCTTTCTCTCGCTGTGTCTCTCTTTGTCAAATAAATAAATAAAATCTTAAAAAAAAAAAAAAAAAAAGAACTCTTTCCTGCTCTTGCTTTTGCTCTCTTCTTGCTTGGCTTTGCTTTCACTTGACTTTTCCCTAAAGTGTGGAATAGAGATGAAGCACGGTTCTCCCGGGCTGGCTGCCCCACTTGGAAGAGCATGACTTCATAGACGACTCAGGGTCCCACCTGGGTCATGTGTCCATTCTACAGTGAATCTCCTTGGCCTGACTAGATGGACCCCCGTTATTTGTCCCCCTACAGGAGGCAGAATTCTAAAGATCCCCTCCCACCTGATTTCCACTGTTAGTTATTCAACTAAGCACTAGTCTAGGTACTACTTGTTACATGATAGTAATTTTATGTGTCAACTTTCTCCCAGATGTTGGGTAAAACATTATTTGGGGTTTTTTATAAAGGTGTTGTGGGATGAGAATCACATCTAAAGCAGTGGACCTTGGGGGCTCAGTCATTAAGCATCTGCCTTCAGTTCAGGTCATAATCCCAGGGTCCTGGGATCGAGCCCTGCATGGGGTTCCCTGCACAGCAGAGAGCCTGCATGCATCTCCCTCTCCCTCTGCCCTTCCCCCTGCTTGTGTTCCCTCTCTCCATGACTCTCTGTCAAAAAATAAATAAATAAATAAATCTTTAAAAAAATAAATAAAGCAGTGGACTTTGAATAAAGCAGATTTCCCTCTGTAATGTGGGTGGGCCTCATCAAAGCACGTGAAGGACTTAATGGAACACAAGACTGACCTCCTCAATGCAAGAAGGAATTCTGCCTGCAGACTTCCTTTGGACTTGAATTAAGACATTCCTGGGTCTCCAGCCTGCCAGCCTGCTCTGCAGATCTTGGGACTTACAAAGCCTCTAAAATCCTCTACAAGCCAATTCTTTAAAAAAAAAAAAAAAAAAAGTCCTTTTGTTTCTATCTTTCCCTCCATATTATACATATACATAACTCTAGTTGGTTCTGTTACCCTGATATGTAAACTCTGCAGATATAATTAAGGTCATTAATCAGCTGACCTTAAAATAAGGTCACACTGGATTATCCAGATGGCCCAGGGTAACCACAGGAGCCCTGAAAGCAGAAACAGCAGAAAGGAGATGGGACCAAAGAGGAAGGTGCAAGAGGAGGACAAAGAAAGGGAAATTGGCAAGACATGAAGCAAAGCTGCTTTGCCGGAGGGGCCACATGAGAAGCATAAGGACTGTGGCCAGCCACTAGGACAAAGCCCAGCCGCTGTTGACAGCCACCAAGGAAATGGGGACCTCAGTCCCACAACCAAAGGAACAAAATTTGGCCAACACCCTGAATGGGCTTGCAAGTGATTGACCCACAGAACCTCCAGAAAAACATGCAGCCTAGCCAACACCTTGATTTTGGCCTTGGGAGACCCAGAGCAGAGGAGCCCTTTGAGCCAACCTTGACCTCTGACCCCCAGAACTGTGAGATCATGGATCCATGCTGTAAGCGGTCATGTTGGTGTAATTCGCTTGGCAGCAATAGAAAACAAATACCGCACAGGGAGAATGGAGCGGGTCAGCCCCTCCCAACACCATGGGGGCTAACCATGGAAGGGGGCTCCCCCAAATCAGGTGCTGTTCCCAGAAGGAGTGGGAAAGGGGCCTGGACCAGGTCAACCACAGTGCTGAACCTGAAAAAACATTCACCGCGGGCTGGCCTCCTGGAACTGCAGGCGTCAGGGTCTGACCCACACTCGGACAGCCTGGTGGCAGGGGCCGTGTCTGCTCCTGGCACTTCTCCAGCTCTGCCCCACCCTTCTCTCCAGTTTCCAGCTTCTTCGATGTTCCCCCCACTACTCAGGTGTCCAGAAAACTCACCTGAGCCTGGCTGGCTCCCTGCGTCAGACAGGTGGCGGTTTCCAGTAAACCCTCAGTGATGGGGGGTAGGGGTGGTGGGGAATCGCTGGAGGGAGACAGGAGCAAGTCCCAGGAGGAACAGCAGGTCCCTGGGCGCCTGGCAGAGTGTCACCGTTCGTCTTTGTCACAGCGCCACCTGGTGGGCAATAGGATCCCCATTTCTCAGAAGAAAAAAATCAAGGCTCCAGAAAGGTAAATCCTTCCCCAAAGTGAGCACACTCTTCCAGTTACAAGACACAGAAACTCCTCGGTTCAGCCCGACTTGAGAAAAAAAGGAGAGCAGGTGCTGACGCAGGCAGCCGGGAAGGCTGAGGGTGGGGTTGGCGTCGGGGGCTCAGTGAGGTCCTCATCCCCCTCTGCCTCTCTGCCTCTCACTATCTTTCTCTCCCTTCCATCCACCCTTCTGCTCTATGTGCTTGTTCCTTTCCGTCTCCTGAGTGCCCTCCTCTTGGCTTGGTTTTATTTCCTCCCACTGCAGACAGATAGGACAGGAAATGTAGCCTGTGGCAGAGATGAAAGCCTGGTTTTATTTGGAGGGTAAAATGCTCAGGTGATAAAAACCATTTCTCCCTTGTAACCAGTGACATGTAAATAGAAGTATTCTATGGTCCTTTGGGGAAGGTTGCCTAAGGGAAGGCAAACTGACTCAGCTGGAAGGAGCACCTCTCTTGCCCTTCCCCACTTTCCTCTCCTTATTGCCTAAAACATGGGTGTAATGGCTGGAGCTCTGGTAACCGTTTTGGGCCATGACGTGAGGCTGGACGTCCATGCCAGCAATATGAGCTCTGGACTGACCACCACCAGACTTCTTTCCCGTGATAAACAAACCCTTGCGGGTTTAAGCTGCTTTTATTTAGAAATTTTGTTAGACGCAGCTAAACTTAACTCCATGATACCTGGCCACAAGCAAGTTCTGATTTCACACTGTTCCTACTCAGAAACCCCAGCGTCAGGACCCTTGCTCTCTTCACTCCACAGGACATCTAGGGCAGAGCTCTGAATGGCACAGCTGGTGTCTTATACACACATGACCAGAGAAACAGCCAAGCCATGGCCCAAACCCGCTGTCAGTGTGTTTTGTGTGGTTTGTTACTTGCTTCTGAGGACAGGCAGCCAGAGTGGGATCACATGAACGGTGGGGGAGGGGGATTCCCCCAAAGTCGTGGGAAGTGATGGGCGCCCACTACAGCTAAGCATGCAGGGAGTCCCAGTTTACATGACCCTGGGCTAGGCACTCTCCACCCTACTCCGTAGGAGTTCAGTCATTAAGCCAGCTTCCCCATCCGGTGGAGATCATGAAGAAACCCACTGGGGTGAGTGGACCTCTTGCAGTGTGGTCCATCTGGAGTCCACTGTGAGTGGGGTCAGGAGGACAAAGGTGTGGAGAACTCCAAGGTCAACCCCAGGGATCATGTCTCAAGCTAGCCCTGCCAGTTACTCATGGAAGGTGAATGTGAACGCTGGACTCAGACAGAGCTGAGGTCAAAGCTCCCTCCAACTGTGTAGCCTTGGGTGAGTTGCTTTACCTCTCTGAACCACCATATCAATTCCCTCAGATCTACCTGGCGGCTTATTGTCACTCCCTCCCTGCCAACCCCACACAGACCTAGGATCCCATCTTCTGCCTCGCACCCCATCTACCCATCCTCCAAAAGGCCTACCTCAGCAGTACCCACGCTCCCCACCCCATTATCTGAGCATACCCCACCCACCCACCGAGCCCCCAGCCAAGACTGAGCTGACATACTCTCCTGGATGCTAGCACATTCCAATGAGGCCTAAGAAACAATGAACATTTTCAGATATTCCGAATTACCAAACATGCAAAAACAGACCCACCTCTATCCCACCCAGAGCCCCGTCCCTGCACAAATGACTCCCTCCAGCCATGGCCATGGGTGCCACAGATCAACAGCGCCTGGGATCCTACCCCAGAGTAGGGAGGCAGCAGGACAAAGGCTCCTCATCCTGGTGGAACCCAGGGACCCTCTGCTCCTAACCTAACCACACAGACTGAACAAAAATGTCCTCCTGGGAAGGCAGGCCTTAGAGACCGAGCCAGGAAAAAGTAAACCTTAATTTTAAAATTACTTCTGTTATTAGCCTCATTTTAATTTTTTTAGTTAATTTACTGTTTATCTGATATGCATTACCATTTAAAATTTAGAGAAATGAATACACTAAAAATGTGAGTCTCCACTAATTGTAGTAGAAGTCAGAAACACCTTTTGTGCTCATCCCTTGATTAAAAAAAAAAAAAAAAAAGGAGGATAAAAAGAGACAAAAACGCGATTCTTCACTTTGTCATCAGGAAGCAGCTGTTTCTGGGTGGCTGTGTTGCTGGCCTGTCCCCACAGCCCACGAGCCACCTCTCATCACGCTGACAACCGTCCACACGGACACCACTTGAGGGCAGGGATTTGCATCTGCCCCAAGCAGCCGGCACAGGGCCTGGTGGAGAGGAGACGCTCAGTGTGATTGTTGGAAACAAGGGAAGAAGAGCGGGATAGAAGAGGAAGGAAGGCAGGCGGGGAGACACCCCAGTTCCTTGTTAAAACAGGAGGACGAACGAAAAAAAATCCTGCAGGGACCCACAGAGAACAAGTCAAGTCTGCCTGGGGGTGTGGGGAAGCAGCCAATGATACTGAGCTGAGTCTTGAGGAATGCCTAGGAACTCTCTAGAACTTGTGGACATCTACCAGGCAAAGAAATAGGAAAGGCAGTTCAGGTGGAAGGCGTGGTGTGCAAAGGCATGAAGGCGGGAGAGAACACAAGTCGGGGCCTTCGTGAAAAGCCTGGCACAGCCCCAGAGCAGGGGCTGGAGAAGAGAGAGGGAACAGGAGAGGAGGCGAGAACATCAGAGGACATCAGAGAGGAACTTCTGAGCAGAGTCGCGTTGTTATCTCCCCCACTTGATTTCAGGGAACACCTACTAGATGCTCATCGAGCTTTGGCTGAATTAACCACATGGGCAATTTTTGAACCAGATTAGGAGGAGGGGACCCCAAGTCCAACCACAAGCGGGACAGAAGCCATGGACCCCTTTCCTGGCCTGAGCCCTAAAGCAGCTGCTCCTTCCTCCCACTTACTCTAGTCTGGATGTTTTTCTCGGTGCTTGATGAAGTTAAAATAAGCCCTCTCTGGGGGGAATCGCAGGCGTTCAAATTGGATTGGCACGCAGACGTCGAGCAGTTGGTGGCAGGAGCCTGGGGACCTGGAGAGCAGGTTTTCGCTGGAGGGGACATGAGCTTTATTTCCCTCTTGGTTGCTGACAAGGAAGCAGCTGTCCTTCCCTGATTATTTTTACCTCAAGTCACAGCCGCTGACGCTGAGCCTCCCCAGTGCCCGCCCGCCTGCCAGGACCAGGTGAAGAGCCCAGCGCCCTGGCCCAGCTCTGCCATGAGCCTCGAGCTCCACCTACCGCCACCTTCAGACAGGACCAGAAGACAGCCCTCGGTCTCAGGTCCAGACCCGTCCACTCCAAGGTGGGGTCCCTGCCCGGAGGAGAGAGAGCCAGAGCAGTCTTAAAGAATATCTGGAACATAAAGTAATTATTTAATTAATGAATGAAAAAGAAAAATATTCATGACCAATTCTCCTTCCTACCACAACAGCTCCTTCATTGTTTTTGCATTAGTTCAGACTTTTAGTTTGATAAGACTAAACCCAAATATCACTTTGCTGTTCACTAAGTGCTTCCAAATCTGTCATGTCATTCTAACCTTGAAAAGCCCAACAGGTGGGTGTCATTAGCTCCATTTTATTGCTAAGGAAATGGAGGCTCAGAGGTCAAGAGGCTTGACCTGAAATCACAGATACACAAACAGAGTGGGAGAAATGGGATTCGAATCCCTGTTTGTCTACCTTCAAATCCCGTATACCATCCAGTGTATTTTCATGTCTTTGTCCATGTACCAGTTGAGAATGGTCCCAGCTGCAACTAACAACAGTGCTTTAAATAAATGGGGTTACTTTCCTTATATAACAAAAGACTGGCAGTAGGTGGTCTCAAAGTTGGAAGGCTGCACAATGATGTTATGGACCCATGGTATGTCAGTCTTGCTGTTCCTATCATTCTTAATAGATTGCCTTTTGACATAATGTGTTGTAGCCTCGTGGTCACAACATGGCTGCCACAGCTCCAGGCACCTCACCTGCGTTCAAGACAGAAGAGATTTTTTTTTTTTTAAGATTTTATTTATTTATTTGACAGACAGGGATCACAAGTAGGCAGAGAAGCAGGTGGGAAGAGAGAGGAAGGGAAGCAGGCTCCCCACTGAGCATGGGGCTTGATCCCAGGACCCTGAGATCATGACCTGAGCCAAAGGCAGAGGCTTTAACCCACTGAGCCACCCAGGCACCCCAAGACAGAAGAGAATTTTTTTAAAAGAAGAGATTAGGAAGAGAGGATGGTGAAAACAGTAACAATCCCTGTTATCAGAAAAGCAAAATATTTCCCTGAGTTCCGCCAGAAGACTTTGGTTTACATCTTAGTGGTAACATGACAACCCACAGCTGCAAGGGAGGCTGAGAAAGAGCATTTTTTTTTAAAGATTTTATTTATTTATTTGACAGACTGAGATCACAAGTAGGCAGAGAGGCAGGCAGAGAGAAAGGAAGGAAAGCAGGCTCCCTGCGGAGCAGAGAGCCCGATGCAGTGCTCGATCCCAGGATCCCAGGATCATGACCTGAGCTGAAGGCAGAAGCTTAAACCCACTGAGCCACCCAGGCGCCCCGAGAAAGAGCATTTTGAAAACAGAGGAGAAGGATGCAAATGCTATATCAGTCACCAACAATATCTACCCGTCTACACGGAGTTGTACTTAGTTGTAATTATATGATTGCTTTTTTTGTTTGTTTGTTTCCTACTTTTCTTACTTCCTGCTTCTTTCTTTCTTTTTTTTTTTAAATTGAGGTATAATTAAGATACAACATACTAGTTTCAGGTGTACAGATAGTGATTAAATATTTGTCTAGATTGCAAAATGATCACCACCATAAGTCTAGTTAACATTCATCACACCATACATACAAGAATTTCTTTTCTTTTTTTTTAATCTTTTTTTTTTAAGATTTTATTCATTTGTTTGACAGACAGAGATCACAAGTAGGCAGAGAGACAGGCAGAGAGGCGGGGGGGGGGGGGGGGAAGCAGGCTCCCTGCTGAGCAGAGAGCCCGATGTGGGTCTTGATCCCAGGACCCTAAGATCATGACCTGAGCTGAAGGCAGATGCTTCACCAAATCAGCCACCCAAGCACTCTAGAGAGAAAATCTTAAGCAGACTCTCCACTGAGCACAGAGTCTGACAGCGGGCTTGATCCCAAGATCCTGAGATCATGACCTAAGCCGAAACCAAGAGATAGACACTTAACTAACTGTGCCAAGTAGGCACCCCTTTGATGCTCTTAATATAGTACTCTGTTGGTTTCCAAGAGGATTGTGCCATTCTGCCTGGTGTAAAAGTACTTGGATATATCGATTTCACTGCAACTGTGTCAGCACAGAGTTTTTCCGTTTTAAAATGATACCTTAAAGTTGCTTTTTTAATTTTCACTCCTTTGATTAAAATTGAGGAGGAGCACTTTTTTCCCCAGGTATTTTTCTATTTGTTTTTCTTCTTTGGTAAAGTATTTGTTCATTTCTTTATCCAGTAATCTTTGAGAGTGAGAGAATCATTTTTATAGAAATGGCCAGTATCAATATTATTGATACTGGTATCAACTCTGGAAATATTACAACTCAACTTCTTCATTTGATCTTACAAATTCCTATAAGTGGGGAATAGGATCCAAGTGACAGAACAGGAGACCTGGGCTCAAGAAGCCCGTGCAGCTACACATCTTCTGTCCGGCGCTTTTTCTTGCACACTATAGTTATTTTTTAAAATAAAAGTTTACTGGGATGTAATTCACATTCCATGCAACTCACTCATTTAAAGTATACAACTTGGGCACCTGGCTGGCTCAGTGTGTTAGCCTCTGCCTTCAGCTCAGGTCATGATCCCGGGGTCCTGGGATCAAGCCCTGTATCGGGTTCTCTGCTCAGCAGGGAGCCTGCTTCCCCTGCCCCCCCCCCCCGCCTACTTGTGATCTCTGTCAAATAAATAAGTAAAATCTTAAAAAAAAAAAGTATACAACTTAATGGTTTTTAGGACATTCACACAATGGGGCAACCATGACCACAATCAATTTTAGAACACTTCATTGCCCACCCCAAAAGAAACTCTGAACCCGCTAGAATTCACTGTCATGTCAGATCGAGATAAAAGTTATTTTAAGCTTAGAGAGAAGTGATGGGGGGAGGCTGCTTGAGGAAAGTGAAGGCTTAGGCTGTGCCATGGATTTGCTATGTGACCATAGGTCACTTTCCCTCTCTGGTTCTTGGTTTCCCCTAATACAAATAGACATTTATTGAGCACCTGCTGTGTGCCAGGTTCCACACCAGGCATGTCACAGATATGCACTACCATTCTCTCTAAACTGGGATAAGAAGCCCCGAAGAGAGGAACCAAGACCAAGAGTAGAGATGTGGTCATTTGGGTCCCTATGCTTGTTGACCACAGAAAGGGGCCCAGAATGGAGCATGGGGCTGGCCTTGGCTCCCAGCTCAAGGCCTCTGCATCAGCTGCCTCTGGCTTCTGGAGCTGCCCTAGTGACAGGTAAGGACATGTGGGGACATGTGGAGACAGGTGGGGACAGGACTAGGAAGAGATGAGAATGGCTGGAAACAGCTTGGCAAGAAGTAGTTGCTTCAGTATCCTGGGGCCATAATGACTGTGGGTGATTATGGCCTGTGGGTGGCAGGTGTGAGGGTCCACTAAGCAGAATCCTCTTCCCATCACCCCCCATACCAACCCCCCAGGCACATGCACCCCAATCTTAGAGTCACAAGGCATCTGTCTGGGTATGCCTAGATCTGTTAGATCATTCCTTCAGTCCTTCAATAAACACAAGTACTCACTCTGGCAGGCCCTGTCCCTGGCGCTGGGGAGGCGGCGGCGCGGGGTGGGGCAGTAGAGTGAGGCAGACAATTTTCCAGCATTTACAGGGATCTGAGGTTCCTGAAACAGTTTAATATTGGGGACAGGGAAGGTATCCTAGAAGGTCTAAGCTGAGACCTGAAGGATAGGTAGAAATGAGCCACAAAAGACTTGGAGGAGGAGGACTCCTGCCTATTCCTGGACAAAGGAACAGCCTGTGTAAAGGCCCCGGGGTGTGAACTGACAGAGGTTCCCTCTGGCTACAGGCTGGGCTATGGAGTGTGATGGGGAAGAGGCATGGAGACAGATCATGTTAGCCACATGCAGACCTTGGATTTCCTCCTGGAGCACCAGGGAGCCACAGAGGGGTTTTGAGCAGGGGAGGGACAGGAGCAGATGGAAATTTTACAGAGCTCACTCTGCCTGCTGGGTGGAGGAGGGGCTGGAGTGGGCAGGAAGGGAGGCAGGCTGGTTCTGGGCACGTCGGTTTCTCAGGAACCAAGGTGTGCACTGGTGGGGGGAGGGGAAGGGGCTCTTCTTTTACGTACAGAGCAGGAGGCCAGTGCCACCAGAGAAAAGTGACAACTGGGTCAGGTTGTGGGGCTCCCCCAACCCTGACACTCACACGTCTCGCCTCATAGCCACCCTTTATGTCCCTGAGAAGAGGGGGTGATTCTCTACATTCTCTGTGAGAAGACACAGGGCACAGAGACTGGCCCAGGTCACAAAAAAGTTGGCTGATGGCCAAGTTCCAATTCTGTTGGGCTTGTGGCAACCCCAAGGTGAAAGTGTCCCAGCTGCCAGTTCCTCTTTCCAAATTCCTATACTTGGACTGTGGACAACTTAGCTGAGGAGACAGGGCAGGGCCATGCCCCAGGATGAGCACACCGCTGGCTGCTCCCATGCCCCCCCCCCATCGACAAAGACAATGAGCCCAGGGACCCCAGTGGCTATCACTCACTCACAGCCTCCAGGCCCTATGTAAGGAGACAAGAGGCCTGTCAGAACCACCGCCACAGGCACGATGAATGGCCCTGGGCTGCCGGTCGGACAATACCCAGGCTCTGGGGTGGAGAGATTAGGCTAGAACAGCGCCCAAACAGTGTGGGTCCATGGAGGCCCCCACCCCCAACTCCTGCCCCCTGGTACTTAGCCATCTCCAGGGGTGACTCCCAGGAAATGTGACCCCACTGAAGGAAGAGGGTTGGCCCAGAGCCCCCAGGCAGGGACATTACTGAGGCTGGGAATGTCGTAACTCAGGCGACAGGGCAGAGAGATTGGGGCTGGGAATGGGGAAGGCCGGGAGAGTTAGAAGGTGTACAAAGGAAGCTGGGAGAATTAGGGTAAATACCAAGCCCACCCCACCCACAGAGAGAAAGTGGCAGACCTGGGCTTCGTCTTTTCCTTGCTGCCCGGAGCCCTGTGTTCTCTCTGGGCTCAGTTAGCACGTATGTAAAAATGCCCCCCCACCAAGAGTCCCTGTCTTGAATGACAGTGTAAATGCGGGAGGGCCCAACCGGACCAGGCAGCAAGGGCTCCATTCTGGGTGGGATGCTGGTGGGCCACAAAGACAAGGGACAGCCAAGTCCTGCAGACATTCTGTAGGGCCAGGAACCAGGGAAATGCTCAGGACTCTGCCCCAATGGGGACCTCCTATCTCCCGATTTTATTTTGCAAATTCTCAAACCTGGATAAAGCTAGAAGAGCCCACTGCACACCAATATATCATCCAGTTTGATTCCTTGCCCTTTCTTTCAAAAATAAATCATCATATGGGGCCCCTGGGTGGCTAAGTTGGTTCAGTGTCTGCCTGCTTTCGGCTCAGGTCGAGATCCCAGAGTCCCGGGATCAAGCTCAGCAGGGAGCCTCCTTCTCCCTCTGCCTCTGCCCCCTGCCCTTACTCTCTCATGCTCTTTCTCTCAAATAAATCTTTAAAAAACTAAATAAAAACTGTCATAAGATGCTAAATTCTGTTCTACATATTTTACTACAATAGAAGAAGTTGTGGGAGAAAAACCCATAAAGCACTGTTTGGCCACAGACTATTGTAACTGTAAGCAAAGTTTTGACAAGAACGATAAACATACTAAATGCCTGGTACGAGCCACAGGCTTTGTCAAGGTCACTTAAATCACACAGCAGCCCCTTGACATGTGTACTATTATCCACATGTCACAGATGGGGAAACCGAGGCTCAGAGAAATTGGGCAACGTTCCTGAGTCAGTCAAGATGAACTTGGATCGGTCTGACCTCCCTCCCAAGCCGGAAGTCTCCCTACTGAGGCCAGGGGGTGCCTCTGGTCCCAGCTGGAGGCCACTCAGAGCACCACCTCTGCATCCCTCCTCCCTCCCCTTAACCTACCTGGGCTCCTTCCCCCACCACCCACCTAGCCCAGGCTCTGCCTTCAGAGGCCAAAACCCTTTCATTTTAATTCCCCCCACCTCACACACGTGGATTCTCTCCCGCCCACCTCGCCCTCACCTTTTGAATGGTCTGGATGAAGACCCTAAGAGCCAGGTTCAAGGCCGGGCTCTGCCACCCACCAGCTGTCTAACTTGGAGAGAGCCCTCAGTCCTTATCTGGAAAATGGGTATGACAGTCCCTCCTCAAAGTGGAGTTAAAGGTTTAAAAAAAAAAAAAAAGGAGGTCTGTAGGGGGCTAGCTCAGGGCCCTGAACGTTCCTTCCTTTCCCACCGTCCAGCCGGAGATGCGGTTGGGAAAGTCCAAGGATCCTTCCACTTCCAGAAGTTTATTTGGGATCCAAGCCTCACAGAGCGACCCCTTCTAACCGAGTGCCTTTTCTTGCATGTTGTGGGGAGAAGCACAGCAGATCCCGTTCAGGAACCGAGGAACTCCCGGACACACCCCTTCTCCCCGCCCGGGCTCTCGGGCCAGCGGGAAGACTGGACAGTCCCGCGCGCATAGGAGGACGGGGCAGGGGGGGGGGGCGGCCTGACTCCAAGGGGCTGCCGCCAAGGGGCGGGGTCTCCTAGTACCGCCCCCCGCACCGCCCCGCGCCCGCGGGCTCCCCTGCCCGGTGGAGAGCCAGCACAGAGGTGCAGCCACCGGACCTCGGACCTCGTCTGTCCCCGAAACACTTCGCAGCGGCTGAGCCGGCCGTAGGCGCCTGGCCAGACGGAGCAGGTGAGGAGCTCGGCTCTGAATAGGGGAGGGGTCAACGCGGGTGAAGGAGGGGAGCCCTTGTCCTGGCTCATCAGCCTAGGAGGCATTCCCCACTGGGCCCTCACGGAGGACGGAAGGACATGCAGTGTCGCAGTGCCCACCGGACTTCGCATCTCCCTCTTGGGTGCCAAAGAGTGTACAGTGAGCGAGGAGGATGGGGCAAGGAGTTTGGGGTCGGGGGCGCAAATACAGGCAAACGCGAACAAGGGAATGAGGCGGTCCCCATTTATTGAGCCCATACTATGTGCCCAACACATGCTAGGGACCAAGCCTCAGTCTTGGACTCCTACCATTGCCCACCCACTGAAGGCGGGGGTGCAGGGTGGGCACAGGTGCTGTTTAAAAAGGGGAAAAGTGGGGCTCCTGGTTGGCTCCTTTGGTATGGCATGCAACTCTTGATCTCGGGGTGATGGGTAAGCTCCATCTTGGGTGTGGAGCCCACTTAATTTTAATTAATTGATTAATTAATTTTTTAAAAGGGGGAAAGTGACAATAAATTGGTGCTTTTCGGAATCCAGGCGTGAACCCCCGTGTATTCCTGTGCAGGAATGGGTCTGATTTCCACACTTAGCACTTTATCTGGAAAGGGGGAAAGGGTATGAATTGTCACTGGGGATGGCTCCAGACGTCCAGCTGGCATGAGGCCAACTGGTGGGACACAGTGGACCATTCTTTGTTCTCCAGTATTTTCTGGGACCCACTGGTGCTCGGCCACTGCTGGAGTAGAGACCCAGGAGGCCTAAAGCCCCCCAGACTGCTAAGAGTGACCCCCAAGCCACCCACAATTAGGGTATTCTCAGCTTACAGCAGCCTGTGGCCATCAGTGCAGGTGGAGGCCGTGACGGCAGGCTGATCTGTAGAAGGTGCCCCTGAAGGAGTGGAAGGCCAGTCCAGGCAAGAGGGACTGCACACCCCAAAATCTGGAGAAGAGATGCTGCCTGGAGAAATGGGGGCAGCTTGGGGGACAGGGGGAAGGTGACTGCAGGGGAGCTAGGAGGCAGGTGGATAGGGAGACTGGTGAGGCCAGCGAGCTCAGCAGAGGCCTCATGAAGCGGGGCCTTGAATGCCAAGCTGTGAGCCCAAAGAACACAAGGAAGTCTAACAGAGATCCTGTGCTCAGTTTCCACCTCTCTCTGGCCAGCCGGCTGCTGCTGCCTTCCCTCCCCACACCCAGCCGTTCCCAGCTCACCAGGGCTACAGCGTTCCCAGCTGTGGTCCTAGAAAGGGCTCCTGGAGACCATCCTTTTGTGCAAGCAAATGTCAAGTAGATGTGCCCAGCCCATCCTGGGCTCTCGGCCCAGTAAATTCTGGGAGCCAAACCTGGGGAAGTTGACCCTGCAGGAGACAGAGCGGGTAGCAAGTCAGGACGCTGAATGTTCATTCGCTTTTTTCCTTCTTCAGTCCACAGTGGCCACATCTGTGACCCTTGCTGTCCCTCCCCTGTCCCTGCTGGATTCCGAATGGCCTCCTGGTGCTACTGCCTCGTCTACCTCCTGGTACCTGAACATGGAGGATGGGGGTGGGGTGGCCAAGGGGATCAAAGCTGCTGGCTTCCAAGTGGGCACCTCTGAGGTCACTGTGAAGGTCACACGAGATAAGCCTTTGGCAATAATAATAGAGTAAAAGCATCCACTGCTTTTACACTGCATCCTTTTACATTCATTCAACAGCTTGTTAATTCCTCACAGGGGGTGGGGGCGGATGGAGAAGGGAGTGGAGGGGGGCTGGAGGACAAGCTCAAGGCAGTAAAACACCCTGCCCAAAATCCCCTCTTGGTGGGACTGGAACCCAGGTCTGACTCCAGAGCCTGGAGCTTCCAACGCCTCCTGCAGGAGCACACAGTAGATAATCAGTAACTGGCTGACCCAGCCCCAAACTGTCTGCTTCTTTCTCAGATAAGGAGTCTCTCTGGGACCCTCTCCAACTCACCAGCTGAATCAAGGGGCTCCTGGGTCACAGGTTGGTATGAGGGTCCCAGAGGGGTTCCTCCATCCTCCAGCTCAGCCAGCCTGTGGTCCACCTGGTGCATTGGTGTCTAAGGCAAAAGAAGGGAGGAGATGCCGTTTAGTTCAGCCCCATCATCCCCGGACCCTGGAATGAAAGTTTCAACCGTGTCCATCTTATTCTTGGCTCTAAAGAGATGACAAAACAGGCTCAGCAAAGGGACTAGACCTGACAGGTCACAGAGCATTGAGCTGCAAATGACTCCTAGCTCAGTGCGCATGGCCGGCCCCACCGGAAGGGTCACATGGCCCACACCCTGCTCTCCCACACTCTCTCCTCTGACCCTGCAGCTCCAGTGGGTCCCGGGGAGGTGGTGGAGACTGCGGATGGGGTGTGCAAGTTTCCAGGGCAGCACCTGACCTGGTGGCAGGCTCAAGAGGCTTGTGAGCAGAGGTTTGGCCACCTGGCACTCGCGCCCCCTGCTGGGGCCCTGGCTCTACGGCTGCCCAACCCCATCTGGGTGGGCCAAAAAGAGGGCTCTCTTCGGAGAGCCCCGAAAAGGCGTGAGTGTGGGCCCAGGACTTGGGAGGAGGAGGCGGGGGTGCGGGGGTGCAGAGGCTTTGGCAACCTCCAGAGATGGAGCCCACAGTGATAGTCCTCTTGGGTTGAGCTCAGAAGTCCCCGTTGCATCTCCAGTTCCCTTGTCCTGGACTAAAACAGAGGGTTGACCGCATGGGTATGAGCACAGGAGCCCCCATTTCTTCCTTCCCGAGAGAAGGAGATACCCCAAAGCCCACAAGGGGCCCTGCAGCTACGCCAGTGGGTAGCCAGAGGCTGTGCGCCGCTGGGAACACTGAGGGGCCGACCCGCGTGTCCCCGCAGGCGCGCTCACGTCGGCCGCGCTGGTGTTCGGGGAGCGGACGGCGGACAGGGCGGCACGGCTGCGGTGGCCCCTGCCCGCGCTGGGGGCGCTGACTGCGTGCGCGCACGTGCAGTGGGACCCCGCCTCGCCCGACCCCGCGGCGCTCTTCTCCCTCGCCGCGCCCCGCGCTGCCCAACGCGCTGCAGCTGCGAGCCTTCGCCGAGCCCGGCGGCGCGGTGCACGCGGCGCTGGTGGTGCGCGGCCACCACGCGCCCTTCCTCGCCGTCTTCCGCGCCGACGGCCGTTGGCACCACGTGTGCGCCACGTGGGAGCAGCGCGGCGGGCGCTGGGCGCTGTTCGCCGACGGGCGGCGGCGCGCCGGGGCGCGGGGACTGGGCGCGGGCCACCCGGTGCCGGCAGGCGGCATCCTCGTGCTGGGCCAGGATCAGGACTCCCTGGGCGGCGGCTTCTCGGCGCGCGATGCCTTCAGCGGCAACCTCACCGACTTCCACCTGTGGGCTCGGGCGCTGAGTCCCGTGGACCTGCGGCGGGCGCGAGCCTGCGCGCCGCCAGCCGTCGGCCTGCTCTTCCGCTGGGACTTGGGCGCCCTGGACGTCACGCCCTCGCTGCTGCCGCCCCTGCGGGTGCGCCTTCTCTGTCCGGGTACGGCCCGCCCCGCCTTTGGGCTGCTAGGCCCCGCCCTCCAGTTGCTGGGTTCCGCCCCCTGGTTGCTGGGTTCCGCCCCCTGGCTCCCGCAGGCTCCCTTCTGAGCTCGCGACCCAGCCCACATCTCTCGAACCTGGCCACGCCCAGCTCTGGTCACGCCCTCCCCAAGCAGGTCAGGCAAAAATACCCAGTCCGAGTAGCTTAACTAGGCTCACCCCTTAGCTGCCTTGCCCCACCTTGTGCTGGCTGCAGCACCCTTCACCCAGGTTCCCATATTGCCCCCTAAGTCAGGGACTGTGCGTTTTAGCCCCCAAAGGTGTAGAAGTGCCTTTACAGCCCGAACAGGCCGGTGGGTCACAGGGGCTCCTGGGGAGCCACGATACGGTCCTGACCCCTGTCCCATCCCTGCCAGTGCCTTCAGAGGAGTGCCCTACGTGGAACCCAGGATCCCATACTGAGGGCTCTTCGCTCTGCCTTCAACCACGGCCCTTCCTCTGCTGCTATCGGACAGGTGATTCCTTGCAGTGCCCAGGGCTCTGCTGAAGGGGAGGCCGGGTATGGACAAGTGTAGGCCAAGGGGGAGTAAGCAGTTGGCACAAACTGGGAATTCAGAATCTTCTCGAAGTTTCAGGGCCTCCTTGGAGTCCAAACTACAGGACGGGGTAGGGGTGGAGCCAGAAAGACCTGGAGGTGAATCCCAGCTGTGTGTCCCTGGGCAAGTGATTTTGCTATCATATGACTCAGTTTCCCCATCTAGAACACTGTAAGGGTCCAGACACGTAGCAGTGAACATGCTCTTCCTCCTAGAGCAGCAAATGGTGGATGGGGCACCTCTGGGCTGTGTCGCTCAGGACCCAGCCTGGCCTCCCCTCCTTTGCAGAGACTTACCAGCGGCTGCAGGATGCCCCGTCATGGCCTGGCCAGGATGTTATCAGCCGAGTCAATGCCTTGGCCAACACCACTGTGGTGAGCCCCCCATCCAGGGAGCTGAAGAATTGGGGACACTCTGCGTCACCTTCCTGCATCTTAGCTTCCTCACCTACAAAGGGGACACCCCACCTAACATGTCTTCAGCAATCAAGATTGTTCATATTCCCTATTTTGGAGCCTTTGAGAGCTGGGGGCTTGTGATATGTTTGACATGGGCCACCAAGAAGACCCTAGTGGGGCACAAGTGTGGCTTGCGCTGGGAGATCCCTCTTAACAGCCAGATCTGCCACAAGGAGCTCCTCTGCCCACAGCTCCTCCCGGACCCTCTCTCTGAAGTCCATGGACACCTGTCGCCGGCTGAGGCCTGCAGCTTCCTGGGTATCCTGGAGAGAGTCCTGGCAAAGGAGGCGGCTCCCCTGGGGCCCGCGGCACTGCTGGCCGTCATCCACTTCCTGAAGAGGGTGACAGCCCTTGGGGCTGGGGAGCCAGACCCCTTGACAGGGCCCTGGGAGCAGCTAGGCCAAGGCATCGTGTCCGTGGCCAGCTTGGTCCTGGAGGAGCAGCTGGCCGGCACGTGGCTCTCAGTCAGCGAGGTGAGGCGGGCAGGGCTGGGGGTGGGGGCGGTGGGGGAGGCCTGGGCTCCCATTCCGTCCTTGCCTCCAGCTTCTTGTGTAGCCATGGGCCAGTCAGCACCCGTTGCGGAGCTTTATCTCTCCGTCTATCAAAAGAAGCTCCTCTTTAAAAAAAAAAAAAAGAGAGAGAGAGAGAGAGTTTGTTTTTGTTTCTGTTTTTGTTTTTGTTTTTTTGAGAGAGAGAGAGCCAGAGAGAGAGAAAGCAAAAGCAGGGGGAGCAGCAGAGGAAGAGGGAGAAGCAGACTCCCCGCTGAGCAGAGATCCTGATGTGGGGCTCGATCCCAGGACCCTGGGATTGTGACCTGAGCTGAAGGCAGACGCTTAACCCACTGAGCCACCCAGGCGCCCCAGAAGTTCCTCTTTTATCTGTTACGAAAGTTGGACTCCCACACACAACCACGCTTGAAGAATAGTTTCTACAGTCGAAAATAAGAGCCACTAATCCATAAGGACCTCCCCCATATCCAAGAGTCTGGCGACCCCCCTAAGAGGGAGGATGTCTCTGCTGAGTGTTCAGCCATCTTGTCTTCCAAAGCAGCCCAGACGCTCAGGAGAACAGGACAGCTGCTATCCAGATGGCAAGGGCGTTGGAAACATCCTCGGGCAGAAGTGGCTGTAGGCTTGGGAGCAGTCGGCCTAGAGAAGGGAGAGACGAGGGGTCATAGACATCCCCTGAAAGTCTCTGGGGCAGGAGGAGCAGAGGTGGTGCCTCTTGGCCTGAGAGGACAGAACCGGGCCCGAGGCTTGGGGACGGGCTGGAGATGACACAACAGGTGGCCTTGGTTCCACAGAATGCCTCCCTCGGGGAAGTGAGCTTCGGAGGGTGCCCCGATGGCAAACGAGCGGCCAGCAGGCACGGAGCTCTGGGAGGCCTTTGCCTGGGCTAGCACCGATGATGGCTCAGGAGAGGCTCGGAGAGGACAGAGGAGGCCCATGGGTCCGGGCCTCAGACACCAGCCTGAGGACCCAGGACTCGATCCTGGAGGCCCTGAGCAGCCACCAAGTGTCTGGAGCAGGCCGGCCACTTCACATATCCCTGGGAACATGTTCACAACCGGTCAGGGCGGGTGGCAGCAGGATGCAGAGCGGGGAGGGGCTGAGGTGCGGCTCCTTCCAGGTGGTCGGTGGCCCCATGGCCTTGGTGGCAAGTGTCCAGCGCCTGGCACCCGTGCTGAGCACCGTGCTGACCTCCGAGCGGCCGGGACTGCGTATCCAGCGCCATGGAGCTGGTGAGCCTGTGAGCCACCCGTCCCACCCAGCTGGGCCCTCGGAGCTCAGACGTCTCTTCTCAGCCTCCATCACTTCCAGTCAGTCTCCTGCCTTTGCCTGCGCCGTGCCCTCCCTCCAGATGCCCTCTCTCCCTTGACCTCCTAGCAGACTCCTATCTATCCTTCAGAACCTGGCTGGAGCATCAGCTCCTCCGGGAAGCCTCCTGTGGTTTTAGCTCTCCTGACAGTCATTTCCTCCTTCTGCCAACACCCCATATGCAAACACATCTTTTTGCATTTGTGGTGATGACCTCCTTCCTCCTGAGTCCCCCTGAGTACCAGGACCGTCTCTGAGCCATTTCTGCCTGTCAGGCCAGACCCCAGTACACACTCAGTGTTTGTGGATTGATGGTTGGAACTTTGGCAAAAACCTGTGTTCTTTGGGAACCCATCGGTTTCTGGGGTGCATTGGTATTCGGATCCTGGCCCCCAGGAATGCCTCTCAGTGATTCCCCTCTTCTGGACTTGAAGGAGAGGGGAAGCCGACCCTGCCGCGGTGTCTGGTTCAGCAGAAAGACCTCCCTCCGGAGGTCCAGCCACCCAGCCCTGTTTGATCCCAGGTCTGGAGGTGCGGAGCCTACACCTGGGGGAAGCCAGCAGAGAGGGCTGTGTGTTCACGATGCCCCATGGACATCCGGAGGGGCCCGGCCACATCCGTATCCCCGCGGGAGAAGTGGAGCGGCTCCTCAGGAAAGGTGGGTACGGAGGGTGGGAGGGGGGGAGTGGGTTCTTCTTGGGGTCTGGGTCAGCTTGTGTTGCTAACTCTGCTACTTTGGATAAGTCACCTCACTGTTCAGAGCCTGTTTCCTTGCCTGGAAGACTGTCCTCTTTGTACTTGCCTTGCGGGTGATTATGAGGTTAAAAGCACTTGTCACATCATAGATGTTCGCTGCGTCTCCTCCACTGAACCACACGTTGCCTCTTGGAAGCGGGTGGTGGAGGAGGCCCTCAGCTTGCTGCCGCCCGGGGCGGGAGGATCAGGACATGCAGCAAAGGGCCTTAGAGCTGCCGGGTTAAGTGCATGAGCCGTGGCTGGTTTTGGAATTCTGGTTCCACTACTTATTAGCTGTGTGATCTTTGGGAAAGCAATTAATCTCTATGAGCCTCAGTTTCCCTGTCTGTAAGGTGAGCAGAGCATCTCCCTCGGGGCCAACCCGTGGCACTTGCTCAGACACAGGGTGGGGTCTTGGGCCCCCTCCCACTCAGCCAGGCCTCTCCAGAGTCACCGTGATCCACAGCTGGTTCAGCTCCAGTATCTTCCAGCACACCCTAGGGGAGCCCGGCCTAGAGCCCCAGGCCCCTGACAGCTCAGAAGAGGCAAGCAAGGTGCAGAGGTGAGTGGGGCCCAGCCAGTAGGCTGCTGAGGGTCTGGATCCCCTCCCCAGGGAGGGCCAGGCCTCCATCCCATGCCAGAGCCCTCATTCTGAGAGGCAAATCTGCCTTTAGCACCCAGAACCAAACCCTCCCCATCCCCAACACACACAACGCTGGGCGTGCCCCTGGAACCTGGCTCGACCACTGTCTGGGTCCAGGCTTCAGTGTCAAGACTCAGGGAGAAGACAAGACTTACTGAATTTCCTAGGAAGTCCCCAAGGCAAAACTGGAACTCGTATGCCCTAATTCCAAGCACAGGACATTTCCTGATGCTTCTTTGGACACAGAGGGTGTCATCTCTGCATATCAAGGCCATCCACAACCTCTCCTGCACAGCCAGCTGGTGCCCTTAAAAACTCCCTTTCTTCCACAGGTTTCTAAGCACCCGGCTAGGCTCGGCCATCATCTCCTCTGAGGTATGGGATGAGACCGGGGAGGTCAGCACATCCGTGACGTTTCACCTGAAGCACCAGGCCCAGGTACTGGGCATGGGGGGTACTTCTGGGAACTGCCACCACACTACACTTATCCTGGTTTGGTGTCCCCCTTCCCCAATATGCATTCAACTGAACCAAGGTCTAAAAATGTACAAGAGAAATACTCATTCCCAAGGTACCCCATTGTATTCCAGGACCTGAAAGGAAATTGGTTTATTACACACTCACTCTGTGCTGGGGGACTTAAATAAGCAACGTCCATGTAATTCTCCAACTGCCCATTCGACACAGCAAAGAGTGAGCTTGGCGGAGGGGCTGTGATGGGCCCCAGCCTATAAGTGGCAGAGCTGGGATTTCATTATCAGTGTGCATGACTCGAAACGTTGGTGTTTCCCATTGGAACATCCAGGGACATGTGCAGAAACCTGCACAACCACGTGCTCCTGAGAGCTGGAAGAGCCCAAGTGTCCACCAAGGGGGACTGGGCAAAAAGCCATATGCAGCTACGCCCTGGAATCGTCCATCCCCTAGGGTTATGCAAGGAACAGGTCTTCTTCTATAAACTGATCTGGAAAGATCGCCAAAAAACCTTGCTTCATTTCATCACATGCAATACACACATTCCTTCCTGCTTTTGCAACGTTAGTTTCAGAGAAATCTAAAGTTGGCTTTTACCCACGACCACTAATCCTAGACACGAACACACACATACACACCCCGCACAGTTTATCAGTCTTCGGTATGTCATCCCAAGACTGTAAAAATCAATCTCCATACACTGCAGTGTCCATTTTAACTATACAACGTGGTGGGTTTTGACCCGCATATACACTCAGGGACCACTATCCCAAGCAAGGTAAAGACCATTTCCACCTTCCCAACGGGCTTCTTTGTGTCCCCCCCGCCAGGCAGGTTTCCCTCCCTTTCACCCCAGGAAATCACTGATCTGCTTCTTATGACTGTAGATTCTGTCTGTCTTTTCCAGCGTTTCCCATAAATGGAACCATAGTGTACGCTGTGTCACTGGGGGTTTTTGGAGAATCATCCATATTGTTTCCCATTTCAGTAATTTGCTTCTCTTTACTGCTGAGTAAGATTCCACTATATGGACATACTATGATTAGTTTGTCCTGATTTCTATAGTTTTTTCTTAAATTTTTCCTAAAGCCGTAATTTTGTTTTTTTGTTTTGCCTTTTGCAAAATCCAAGTCCTGGCTCCTTCAGCTGAGTCACGTGAACTTTTGTGTTTCTTGCTTTCCCTGAAAGTGTTTTCTGCATTGTCTCAGTCACAGATGTCTCTTTGCCACCCTGTCTTTTGTCATGGCTGCTGAATCCTAGCATGTATAGGCTTTGACCAGGGTCAAGTCCAGAGCCACCCCTTCCCCAGCAAGGGTCCAAAATGAACTTGGGTTCTGCAGGGTTTTTTCGATTACACTGACCCTGCCTGACTCTGTCAGAAAGCAAGAGAGATCACAGAGGGAGAGGGACAAGCAGACTCCCCGCTGCACAAGGAGCCCAACACGGGGCTCCATCCCAGGACCCTGAAATCATGTCCTGAGCTAAAGTCAGACGCTTAACCAACTGAGCCACCCAGATGCCCCCAAAATCATCCATTTTAAAAGCAATCAACAGGTTTTCTTTATGTTCCCAGCACCCAACATAGATTCAGATACTTAGAAAAAAATATTACGGGTGAATGAATACATGGGGTGATAATTCAGTCAGCCCAAGAAATGCCACAGTCTCTAGAGAATCACAGAGTGGCCGAAACAGCATAACCAAGTCAGGGCCTACCCTCAGCTCTGTGCTGTGTGATCTTGGGCAGACTAACATCCCTCTCTGAAGCTCAATTTCCTCATCTGAAATTACATGAATTTATGCCTGTCTCCAAGGTTGTTATGAAGATCAGCCGCAATAAAGAACATGAACATGACACAGAGTCTCCTGTTCTAGTGAGGTCACACTGCTGTTACCCTTGTCCTTGTCCGTGGGGACATGTAGCCCAAGTCCTGAACTCAGGCTGCTTTCCCTGCCTGCACTGGGGCTGGTACCACAGGTTGCTTAATGACGTCTTATAAAATCCATGTAGTTGTCATTGTTTAATTACCAAAGAATTAATATGTTCATTATGACACATTCAAACTGAGACCTAGCCATGACTGAATTAGCATTTAATCCCAGACTTCTTGTGTGTATGTGTTCACAATTACATAGACCGTATGTATGTATTTTTTTTTACATAGTGAGTTCATACTATGCGTGATGATACGCAGCTTTTTTCTTTATTCAGCAAAGTATAACGGAGCTCTTTCCCTGACGATAGATAGAGACCTGTCTGTTCATCTTACCAGGTGCAGAGCTGGTCCCCAAGAGGGACGAGTCACAGTGGTTTAACCACTCCCCAAAGGATGGGCATTTAACTTGTTCCCAGTATTTCAATATCATACATGATGTTGGCACACCAGCCTCCTGCCCTTCCCCTCCCCTCTGCCTCCCCACTGGCCTTTTTCCTCACCTCTTCACCTGTGACCCATGCTGGGCAACCCCTGGTCCCTCCAACTCAGAGACCTCACCATCCCCCTGCACCCTCCTGGTCTCCGCTCTCCGTATGCATCCACGCCCCTGCCCCAGGCCCTCCGTATACACTCACACGCCTGCTCTGGCCCTGTTTCCTGCCCTCAGGCCTTCCCGCTGAGACTGGCGCAGCCTGTCTGTGCTTTCTGGAACTTCAGTATCAGGTGAGTTTCCACTTCCCAGTTCTTTAATTAAGGCAATTTGGTGTTAGTTGTTTTTTTTTTTCTTAAGCCATCCATTCTGCTTGAGGATGAGGTGTGTTTTGGGTCACCAGTCACCACCTGTCTTGCCTCGGGCCCCTCCCCAACTCCAGGACAAGCTGGAGCAAGAGAAGCTGTGACCCAGGAGATAGTGAGCTCCCCATCATGGGAGATACACGAGCTCACTCTGTGGGGTGCCTAGGGAGAGACCAATCTGTCAAATAGGTGTTAGACTTGATGATATGTCCCAGGCCAGGCCGCTTCGATGTTTGAAGGAGCGGAAGACGGTTCAGAGATGAGCCCCAGCTCCCAGCCCTGGATCCTTGGCTGAACGTCGATCACTGTCACTTAGTAATTAATGCCATTAATCAGTTGTAATCACTGGTCTTGGCCCCATGGCCCCCTATCATCCCTAAGAGCGTTAAGTCCATTTTACAGATGGGAAACTGAGGTCCCAGGAAGGGCAGAGGCTTGCCCAAAGTCGCAAAGCTGGTTAGAGGCAGAGTGGCTATGGGCCCCAAGCTTTGGAGAGAGGCTGTCCCCTGCTTGCCACCTACCCCCACCCCCACGTCCTTCCCATTTCAAGAACCCTTCTGTTCCCTGCCCTCCCCCAGCCTGGACACAGGGGGCTCATGGGCCACCGCTGGCTGCTCTGTGGCCACCCTGTACGAGGCCTCCACCGCCTGCTTCTGCAACCACAGCACCAACTTTGCGGTCCTGCTGCAGGTGTATGACGTTCAGGTGAGTCCCAGGGAGGTAGGGTTGGGACAGGGCCATGGGGGAAGGCGATGTCGGAACCAAGTCTTAAAGGGTGACCAAGAACTAAACAGAAAGGCATCCCCAGCAGAGGGCCAGTCTGAGCAAAGGCAAGGAGACTAGAAATGGCAGGCTGACTCCGACACATTTGAGAACTTCAACGTCTCTGGAGCTGCCTGTGCTGGGCCCAGGAGTGGAAGAAGATGGAGGGACTAGTGGCAGAGGTCAGAGCCCAGGATGCTCAGGCGCTCAGATGGCAATCCTATGGGTCCTATCTGCAGGGGACCGTCGTGAATGTGTTCAGCAGGTGTTGGCTTTGCCCCAAAGGCGCCCTCTGGTGCCAGGAGTGAGCTGGAGGGGCAGAGAGCCTCAAGGGGTCTGTGGGCAGGGGGCAGGCCCTGCATGGGGGGACAGCGGGCCAATGGAGGACACAGGACTGAAGGAGGAGGAGGGGGTCTGGGACAAAGGCCTGGGCTGCGGGGGGCATGGGGTGAGGGAGTCATCTCAGAGGTGGGTGGGGCAGGCCACGGGGCTGAGGGTTTCGGGGTGGGAGAGGTCTCAGCTGGAGACGAAGGGCCCGCAGGTGAAGCCATAGCTGAGATGAGGTCAGAAGTAACTGAGACCAAAGCAAGGGAGGTCCCTGGAAAGACCCAGCATTTACACCCAATCCCAAGAGCAGAGCGGGACCGGTGTGCTCACTAGAGCTGACAAGGGACTCACTTGCTAAGAGACTAAGTGACACAGCGCCAGAGGCTCAGGAACGCCAGGGTTCCTCGGCGTGTTGGGGAGCACACTAGAGAAACATGCTACAGACACATTTGTCCTGTAAAAGCAGAGAGTGGCCATGTTTGCGTGTGAGCTCCATGCCCCCTCCCCCCAGCGTGGAGGGGTTGTGACATGCCATCCTCTCCCTGTGGCTGCCTCAGTCACCTCCCAGCCAGGGTTCTCAGGAGCTTTGACATCAGCAAAAGCGGGACCAGTCAGGGCCAGGTTAGGGAGAGCCAGCGGGAGACGACAGGCGAATGCTCTTGTATTAAGTGCTTGCTGTATGTAAGCCTGGCCTTGCCGGCTGCTACCGTTGCCGTCCCTGGGTCACCGCAGACAAGGAGGTCTGGGGAGCCTTGCTGGGCTGGGACAGGGCGAGACCCGGTGTGCTCAGGTTGGGGCTGTGATGGGGTTACTGTCCTCCGGGGTCTTCGGCCTGCCCACAGAGGAGTGCCGAGGAGGAGTCACTGCTGAGGACACTCTCGTTTGTGGGCTGCGGCGTGTCCTTCTGTGCCCTGGCCACCACGTTCTTGCTCTTCCTGGCAGCCGGGTGAGACGAGCTCCCGTTGTGTCCATCCTTGTCCAAGAAGCCCCTGGCCCGGGGTCTCCCTTAGGGCTATGGGCCCCCATGAAACCACCATCTCTGTCTTCATTAGCTCACCCATGGGGACCCAAGCAGGCAGGGGCGGATAGTGGGTGGGGGCTGCTAGTGGTGACCTTGTTGACGGACCCCTGCCTGTCCAGGGTTCCCAAGTCAGAGCGAACCACGGTCCACAAGAATCTTACCTTCTCCCTGGCCTCGGCCGAGGGCTTCCTCATGGCCAGCGAGTGGGCAAAGGCCAATAAGGTGGGCACCCAGCAGGTGTGCTTGTGAGCTCAGGGGGGACCAGCCATTTCTGGGTTGCCCCCCACTTCACTAGGCTCCATTTCCTGGGGGGAGCATGGCCCAGAGATGAACAAAACCCCGAATGCTGGAGGTGGGCGGGGGGCGCTTCCAGAGACCTTCCCCACGGATACATCCTTGCATTGGTGGTGCCAGACACGGGCGCGGGACCCAGAGCTGGGCTGCGCCCACAGCTGGCCTTGGTGGGGCTCTGCCACCCTCCCACCCACAGGTGGCCTGTGTGGCCATCACAGCCGTAATGCACCTCCTCTTTTTGGTGGCATTCTCCTGGATGCTGGTGGAGGGCCTCCTGCTCTGGAGCAAGGTGGTGGTCGTGAGCATGCGCCCGGGCCCCCGGATGGCGCTCTACTACACCACAGGCTGGGGTGAGGCCCCCTGCTCCCCGCTCCTGCTCTGTTCTCAAGTCTGCTTCATGTGGCCTCTCGCTGTCCGACACCCTCCGGTCACCATCTCCACCTGGGATCCAGAGCCCCAACAGAGCTCCCCGTGCCCACAGTGCACCTGCTGCCACGGATGGCCCTGGGTGGCTGCTCTGGGCCGGGGCAGGAAAGAGGTCCTGGGGGCGGGGCCAGATCCTGGGGGCCGGGTCAGGTCCTGGGAGAGTACAGGCTGCGAGGCATGGTCCGAGGGACACTCGTTCTTCTCCTAGGTGTGCCTGCGGCCATTGTGGCCGTCACCCTGGCCCTGTCTCCCCATGACTATGTGGCAGCCGGGCACTGCTGGCTCAACGTGCACACAGACATCATCTGGGCCTTTGTGGGGCCTGTGCTCTTCGTGCTGACTGTGAGCCGGGTGACCTGGGGGCCTAGAGGGGTGGGCAAGTCACGCTGGGGAAAGGGGAGGCCCTCTCACCCGCTGACGCCCGGTCTCCAGGCCAACACGTGCATCCTGGTCCGCGTAGTGATGGTCACTGTGGCCAGCACCCACCGCCGTGCCCGCATGCTGAGCCCACGGCCCTGCCTGCAGGAGCAGGTCAGGATCCAGACATGGTGAGGCCCAGAAGTGGGGGAGCACGCGGAGGCTCACTGGATGGGGGCCTGTGCGAGTCTGTGGTGGCAGGATGTGGTCCTAAGGCCATGTGTGCTCGCGGGGCCAAGGCAGGACCTGAGCAGGTGTCGCATGCTCATGTGTGTGGACGAGGGTGAGCACGTGACCTCGCAAGTCACCTGGGGGGCAGTAATCAGTCCTAAGTGCTGAGGGGTGGGAGGTGTTTGTAGACACAAGCCGCTGTCCTGGGGGCTCACTGTCTACTGATAGCACAGATGGCCTGGTAGGGACAAGGTAGGGGAGACCCCTCGATCAGGCGGTCCCCAGAAGTTTAGGTTCAGAGTGAGGATTTAGGTCCCTACCCTTGCAAGAACTCTCCTCACTCTCCTGGGCCGTGTCCTGCTGAAAGGAGGATGCCCCGGCCTTCCTCTCCCCACCCTCATCCTCTGCCAAGGGCAGGGCAGCCCAAGCCAATGGGGGAACTGAAAAGCCAGAGAGCCCCAGGGGTCCCCGGGAAGGGAAGATTTTGGACTCCAGGCCACCTGGCTCTCCCCCAGTCCTTAGCCCTCCCTCTGGGCAGCTGCCGCACCCTTCCTCTGAGCCAGGTTTGGGACTGGGACCCCATCTCCCCAGTGCCAACCACTTCTGGGTCTGAGAAGGGACAGCCAAGTCCCGCCGAAGATCCCAGCTGCACCTAAGTCCTGAGCAGCTGTCCCCGGTCTGCGCGTCTGACCCCCCCACCCCAGGCACCTCCCTTGTGCCCCCCCAGCGGCCTGCAGGGGTTCCCAGGCCGGCCTGGCCTCCCTCAGCCCGGCCTGCTCTCCCGCAGGGCCATGGTGAAGCCGGTGCTGGTCCTGCTGCCCGTCCTGGGACTGACCTGGCTGGCCGGCGTGCTGGTGCACCTCAGCCCGGCTTGGGCCTACGCTGCCGTGGGCCTCATTCCTTCCAGGTACTTCTAGGCCCTGGACCACCTGGGACCAGGGCTCTGACGCATAGTGGAGCTCAGAGGGAGGGACTGGGTTGTCGGCAGATGGGTAAAGGAGTGTCCTGTAGGCCGTGGGAGGCACCAACAGCAGCTGGGGGACGTTGTCAAGAGACAGGAAGTTGAGGGCGAGAGTGGGAACCAACCTTTGAATCAAAGAGGCAGCACATCAGGGAGGATTTTGTGCCCATTTTACAGTTGAGGGAGCTGAGGTTCAGACCCTCAGGGGTGTGGCAGCAGTTCCAGGCCCTGGGCTGGCGCTAGAGCCACTTCAGGTCTCAGCAGGAAGCCAAGGATGGGGCGCAGGACATCTGGGACCTCTGCCCTCAGGCTCGGCGGGGGGGGGGGGGGGGCCCGCTGTGGGGCACTGGTGAGGACGGCAGTGAGGAGAGGCTGTGGTCAGGAGGACAACACTCAGCCCACATGAAAGAGGCCGTCACAGGGGCGCCACCAGAGGCCTCCCATGGGCCTGTGTCCAGGAGTCTCTGAGAGGAGTCAGACTCGGTCCTTGTCCTCAGGGGGTGGCGGTCCTGTGGGGGGACCTAGACATAGACAAAGATAGGCACACCCCAGGGGCCTGAGTGCTGGGACGGAGGTGGGTCCAGGCAGGGCCTCTCCACCCCTGCCCTTCCCCTCAGCCTCCCTTGCACCCCCGGCCCCTCTTCCTGCTGTCCGCCCTTATGCTGCCCAGCTCCTGTCAGGGCTGAGAAAAGGAGTGGCTCGGGGATGGACAAAGAAAGCTCAGGAAATAAGGTACAAATTCTGTCCAGACCCCATGTGTCCCAGAGGTCCTCTTGGGGGCCTTTCCACCCCTCCTGGGATGAAGGACCCGAGGGTATTAACAGCCACTTCGATGCCCAGGTGCTCTGAGGCCCAGGCCAGAGCCTCTGTCCTATATTTGTGTCTGCGAACAGGCCTTACACATGAGGAGACAGACCCCATGAAGTCATGGTCCAGGGCCTCGAGGGAGGAAGGAGCAGCAGGGCGTTGTTGGGGGGGGGCAGCCAAATGTGGCCTGGCTGATTCCTGGAAGAGCTGCAGAGATTGTGGGGTGGGCGATGGAGGGGGGTGGCGCCGGCATCAGGAAGGGCCTGATCCAGTCGTTCATCCATCCTCCTGATACCTGTCGAACACCTAGGAGGTGCCGGCTCTAGGCACTGTTCCAGGCAGTAGGGACAGAGCAGGAATGGAGGCTACAAAATGCCGTGTTCTTACGGAGCCGGCCACGGCCAAGGCCAGGCGTGAAGTCTTGGGTGGGGGCAGGGAGCGAGGAAGGGTGCCGTGGGTAGTGACTACCAGGTCCTGGTCCATGTCGCCTTCTCGGCCTGGGCTGTTGGGACTCTCGTCCAGGCGTGGGAGTGGAGAGAGGAAAGAAGGGGCCGCTGCTGGGGGAGCATGGAGGCGCCATGCCCAGAGACGGGCCTAGAAAATGAAGAAAAACGGGGTTTCCAGATATTCCCAAAGAAACACAGCTCCCAGACACCTGTGTGGGCCTGAGCAGTGGGGGACAGAGGGCAGCGCTACACCCCTTCCTGGACACAGACAAGCCCTTCCTCAAGCCCCACGCCTCCAGAGCATCCTGGGTTCAAACGTGGCCCTGCCGGGTTAGCCTGTGACCCTACCTGGGGTGCCCCCACCCCCCTCCAGGGGTGGCCAGGTGGCAGCAGCCCATTGCCAAGGCCACCACCGCAGTGGCCACCTCCCCGCCTCCCTCCCTCTGTCCACTTCCCTCCTTTCCTCTCCCCTTGTCTCGCTTCTTCATCTCTGTCTCTGAATTTTCTCTGAGGTTCTTTCTCCATCCCCTTCTCCTCTGGCATGGTCCTCCCTCTATGTGTCCCTTTCTGTTGACCCTTGACGCCCCCAGCTTTTGTCCTTAAGCGTGACCCCCTCCTCCTCCCAGTCAGCCACAGACCTTCCTTGCCAAGGTCTCCTGCTGAAAGAGGGAAAAGGCTGCCTTACGGGGTCAGCTGATGCGTGACCTGGGCCCACCCTGCCATTCCCGACACCGTCTCCAGGAAGGTTCCCCAGTCAGGCTGAGTCCTCTGGGTCCCTCCCCACGCCTGGCCTTTCCTCTCCTCCTGCCATCCCTCCCTGTCTTCCTCACCCCACCCACCTCCGGGTGTCCCTCTCGCACTGTGGCCGGGCCATCAGCTAGGCAGGACCTGCCCTCAGGACTGCCCTCCTTCCCTACAGCAGGCCCAGGGCAGAGGGACTGGGCTCAGCGGGGCCTCATTCCCTCTGTAGGGCCAATGTGTCTTCTTGTGGCTCCCGGGCCGGTTTCCGGGCAGGAGAGCCACGCCGTGCTTCTGACCAGCTCCGGTACCCGGTGCGGCGTCCTGCTGGGAGGCCCAGACGAGTTGAGACAAGCCTCAGCTTCCACATTTCTCTACAGGGGATCCTAGTCTCCACCTCATGGGATCCTGGTGGGGTTCAACGGAGGGGATGTCTGCAAAGGGCAGAGCGCCACACGTGGCACCCTCCGGGAGCACCATGGGCGGGAGAACCTTTGTGGGCTCTGTGCTGGAGAGAGCTTGCTAGTGCCCAGGATCCGAGCACCAGGCCACACACCCACGGCAGGGCATGGCGGAGGCTGAGAGGCTGAGGGGACATGGGGGCAGGCTGGGGACAGAGGAGCCACTCGTGGGGACACAGAAAGGGTGCTTCCTGGAGGGAGTGGTTCTCGACTGAGACTCAGTGAGACAGAAGAATGTTTTAGGTCAGGGAAATATGGGGGGAGCCAGCAGAGACATGAAGTGGCGGGGACACGTGAGCTGGTGAGAAATGGGACAGGAGGACACATGTGGACCAGACCGTGCAGGGTCCCCAGAGCTATTGTAAGGAGCTCGGATGTCATCCCAGGGGTGCCAGGGAGCCTCGGAGAATGCTAAGCAGGGAGGTGCTGGTGGGGTTGGGTGGGGTTTGGAAAGCTGCCTTTGTTTGAAAGGCTGCAGAGGGAAGACAGGCTCGCTGGGGGTGGGGAGGTGTGGGAATCTGGGGAGCACCAGGGTCTGTCTTAGGGTGGAGGGTGGTACGAACCCAGTTAGGGGCTAAGAACCAGGCAGAGCAGCCAGGCTCTGAGGCTGAAGCTAGAAGCCTCAAGGAGGGCTCTTGGACCCCAACCTGTGTCCTCCAGTCTGAGCCTCATGGCAGGGGCTGTGGCCTGTCCAGGTAGAATCTGAAGAAGGCCTAGGCTCCGAATTCCACCTGCTGGGTCACACTTTGGCCTAGGACTCATTGTTCTGTCCCCTGCCCCAGGCCCTAGGGTCCTGCTCCATCAAACAGGAAGGATTAAGCCACCCCCACCCTCTCAGCATGGAGCTGCTATGAGGGTCGTCACCCTGTGTGTGTGACGGTACTTCGGTACTTCGTGAGTGGCCAGGCCCTCTTGGGCCTCATGTGTGAGCAGGAAGAGCCAGCTACAGCCCAGACACTGTGCTGAGTCCTTCACACACAGCAGGAGCTGAGTCCTGGCTTCTGCTTTCCAGAAGAAGAGACAGAGAGTCAGAGAGACACGCAGCTAGAGGCATGAATCAGCAAGCATTCACACATCTGCTGTCCCAGGATTGGAGTTAGCCTTGATTTCAGGAACTCCTGCAGCCATGATGAGGCTGTGAGGAAGGGGCAGCTGGGAGTGGGGGGACAAAGAGGGACAAGAGGGCAGAGAGGCTACCTGTGGCCAGAGGCTGAAGGTATGGGGTCAGGTAGGGGAGGGCCCCTTCTGGTTCTCTCTGCCATAGAATGTCACAGATGTCCCCTCCCAAGTGCAGGAGGGGGACAGAGTAGGATTTGTGTTCATCTGCCTGTGTCTCTCAGTGTCTCTGGGTATCTCTCAGTGTGTCTCTGTTGTGGCCCCGGGGCCAAGCGGTGGAGGGGGCTGGCTCCAAGGCAGTGACACCCATCCACATGCTGTGTCTGTCCCCAGGGGCCGTACATCTTCCTGGTCTATGCCGCCTACAATGGGGAGGTGAGTTGGGGATATGGGTGGCTGGGGGTGGGATGGGCAGGGCTAACTTGCAGGGCACCTGTGCCTGGGGGTCAGGGTGAGGGGCCTAGGCCTGATCCTGATGCCCAACCCCCAGGTCCGGAGCGCCCTGCAGAGGATGACGGAGAAAAAGACAACAGAGGCATTCACGGTGGGTGCTGGCAGGTGGGGATCCTGGGGCGGGAGGTCCCACTCCCTGTCAGTGCCACACCCTTTCCTTTCAGGCCTGCTCCAGCCCCATGGGCCCAGCGTCCCACCCGAGGTCCCTGGGTCCCTGGGAGGTAGCTCAGAACAGCCCTGCAGCCTTGGCTCCAGCCCGAAGACACTTGGCTCTTAGAGGTAAGGCCACACCAGCCCCCAGTCTGTACTACCCAGAGCCTTGGTTTCCCTGGTGCACAGGTAAAGCTGGGAAGGCGATGGCGATCCTATTAGCCCATCTGAAAGGCAAAGAGACTGAGGCCTAGGGAATTCAAGCATGGGGCCTGGGGGATGGCTTAGAAGTGGCTTATTTTTTTCCACCACCACCAGGGAACAGGGGCCCCAGCTGCCCTGCCCAGAGGCAGGGCTTGACCAGGGTCACATTCCTTGGGTCTCTGTCCAAAGGGTGTTTGGGGGTTCCAAAGCCAGGAGGGCAGATGAGGTTTGGGGCCCTGAGATAGAGCATGGGCTGAATGACTTCAAGGCTAGGCCGGGAGTTTCAGTCCCATCTCCTAGTTTACCTGCTGTGTGCCCTTGGGTATGTTACCTTCCCTCTCTGGGCCTTAGTTTCTTCATTAATCTGTGGAGTAAACCTTTTAGTGGATCCTTAGGGTCTTTGATAATGAGGTCCTGTCCAGGGCAGGAGAGCAAAGAGTGAGCTTCCTGTCTCAGTCTCTGAAAAGGGTTTTTGTCCTGTAGGGACCCACAACCCCAGAATCCCCACAACCTTCTCCTCCATTGCAGAACCTGAGAGGCCGGTGAGGCTGGGACAAGGGTGGCAGGGTGCTAGCAAGTATGTCCCACAGGGTAGGGGAAACCACAGGGACTAGGGGAGGGGTGGGGGGCTTCCTCTGGAGATCAGAGGAGCCCCATTCCTCAGTTACCAGGTGGTAGGGCCCTGGGAGTCGCAGGGCAGAACCTGAATGTCAAGGCCACTGGGGGTGGGGGAGTCATTACCAAGGTTTCCCAGGGCCCCAAGGGCAAGGGGGAGCAGGAGTGGGGGCTCCCTCCCCTGACGATCTCATCTGTCCTCAGGCTGTGGAGCTGACAGCATTCAAGGTGTCAGGTACAACTTCCTCCCCCAAGAGGCTCCCCTTTTCCCCTTGGCACCTGGACGCCCCCTCCCCTGCAGCCCCACTGCACCAGGATGGAAGCGATTGGAGAAGCGAGTGCCCCTGGCCTCCCACCGCTTACGGGGCCCTTCCTTTTGCTCTGCTCCTTGTTGGTGCCCAAAGTTGCCCATTAGCACACTGGGGGCCTGTCAGGAAAGGGCAGTGCTCTTTGGGAGAAGCTCACTCAGGGGATAGGTTTGGGACCCCTTCCCAGAGCGGGTGCTGCAGGAGGGGCAGTGAGCCAGGAGCCTGCCTTCCTCTGTGCACCTGCTCTGTCTGGCCCCCCAGGCCCAGCGCTCTCAGAGCCCCTACCCTGATGCCTCCTGGGCGGAAAGGACTTCCAAACCTGGTGAGAAGCGAGCACTTCCCTCTCAGGCTCCGTTCCCCAACCACAGGGCTGATGGGGGCCGACAGGCAGGGGAGTGAGGCTGGGGCCCCGAGGGGAACCCAGGGCCCTCTGGCCGCTGTCAGCCTCTCTCAGCCTGAGTCCCCCAATCTTAGAGCACAGCTGGCTGTAGGAGGGCCTGCCAGGCACCGCCCCGCCTCAGGCCGAGGCGTCCTTCCCAGCATGGGCAAGAGGCCTGTTTGTCCGGCTCTAACTGGGGCTGGGCTCAGGGCTAAAGCCCCGCGTTGGCTGACTCCTTTAACCTGGGGACCTGGGGAAACTATCCTCCCCTGGTGCAGATGGGGAAAGTGAGACACCGGGGCAGTCACACCGGTGTAAGCGGAGGCACATTCGAAACCCTAGTCAGTGGGACCCCAGGCTCCCGCGCGCTTCCTCCCCTGCCTGGTGTCCCCGGTCCCCTGGAGCCCCGGCTCCCCCTTCCGCAACGTGGGCAGGAGGCGCCCCCTGCAGGCCGGCGCGCGGTGGGTCTTCCGCGGGGCCGACAGCGCCCCCGCCCCCCACCCCCGCCCCTCCCCCCACCCCCGCAGGCGAGGCGCCGGTGGGAACAAGAGCGGTAGCGGCGCCTCTGCGCTCAAGTGACAGCGCCTTTGTCTCTGCTGAATGGGTGCGTTGCTAAGGCCGCTCGTAGCAACGAGCCGCTTCCACCTCGGCCCGCGACGGCCCCACCCTCCAGACCCCCAACCTGCGTCGCCCTCCCTCCGGACGCCCTAGCCCCCTCCCCCTCCGCACCCCGCGACCTTCTCAGGTAGCCCGGGACGAGGTGCGGGGGAGCGAAGGCTGCCAGCCCCGGTCCCTCACAAGGCAGCCACCGCCCTCCTGAAAGCCTCTGGGCATCAGGTGTTCTTCGAGAGAATCTGAGGGTCCGAGAGAGGGAATGGGGGACACTGCCCAGGGTCCCCCGGGGCCAGAATCCCCCCTCCAGGGCTTCCCCCAGCCTCAGTTTCCAGACCTCTCCAGGGACCCCCACCATGATCCTCTGCCAGCTCAGCCCCCCCTTCCTCCCAGGTTTCTAGAGAGAGTGTGTGTGCAGACTTTACCCCAGGCTCTGAAAGGTCCCATTGGGGACCCCTGCGGGACAGACCGCGGCCTCAGCCTCCCCCTGCTTCCAGTAGGACCCCTGCCGGCGTGCGGTGCCAACACAGCTGCACCCCACAGCTCAGGCCCCCCCAACTTTGACCAAGATCGTCCCCCACACACCCTTCCCACCTGCCTTGGAGTTCTGACAGCCCCGTGGAAGGTGTCATAATAAACGGTACTCCTGTGACCCGTTCCTCCCTGGGGATCACCCTGGCCTGGGGAGGGGGACAGGATGCTGACAGGAGGGTGGGACAAGGGAAGGGGCCGCTTTGTCTTCGGGACTCAAGACAGCCCCAGTTTCATCAACAGGGTAGGCGCCGCCAACACTTACACTTACCAGCACCTACTGTGTGCCCGGCTGGTACTGAGCCCCGCCTGCCTTAGAGCTGTGGGTCCTCCCTCAGCCCCGTGACCACTGTCACCCCTTGGTGTACAGAGGAAGAAACGGAGGCTCAGAGAAGATCTCCCCAGGTGGTAGCATGGGGGCCAGGGGTGGCAGTCACCGTGAGGGGGAGTCCCCCAGGCAAGATTGCTCAGAGAAGGCACCGGGGTAGGGGGGAAGGCTCTAGGTGTGACGGGCCATGCTGCGGGGAGACCCCAGCTCACACTCTGGCTACAGGTGCAGGTCCTGCCACCACTGATTCCGTGGCCAGGAGCAAGATTCTGATTCTTCTGTGAGTCCGGGTCGCCTCTTAGGTAGAGCTGGTTTCCGGGCCAAGGTGAGCAGCCTTAGGGCCTGGCACCGGGTGGTCCCTGAGGTGGAAGCCAGGCGAAGGAGGGGCCCAGGGACTGTGTACACTGTCCTGCTGACCTCAGGCTGGCCCAGATGCTGCGGGAGGCGGGAGGATGTGGCACAGCCGGGGAGCATCAGAGCAGCCTCCCTGATGGAGGTGCACTTGCGTGGAGGCGGAGCAGGGCTGCACGAGAAGCCCTGGGACCCAGCCAGGCCCAAGTCGCTCCCCACAGCCTTTTGTGTCGTTTCTACTCTGGGCACCACCTGGGCTGTCTGGGACAAAATCTACCCTGGTGGGGAGGGGGGGTGCCCATCATGCAGAGACAGGGGTCTGGGTATTTCATTCCGGGGATGGAGGCTGTCGAAACTTCTGAAGCTTAGCTTAGGTCCCCAGACGCCTGCCCATGCTGCCCCCAACTCTTTTCTTAGCTGGCAAACCCCTGAACATCCCTCAAAACCCAGTTTGGATGACACCTCCCCCGAGAAGACTTCCTGTCGCCCCAGGGGAAGAATCAATTCCTTCCTCACCTTCGCTGGCTCTTAGTGGTGGGTCACACAGGATCACAAAATGTCAGAAAGCAGCCTCGCGTGGGACTGGATGCTCCCCAGAGGTGGGAACCAGAGCATCTACTTCCCTTCTGAAGGTGCCAGGCGGGAAAGGGACACACTTTCTTTGCATGAAAGCCACTGCCAAGCTGTGTGCCTAGGGATACTTCTCCCTAGAGGGGGCGTCTTTTTTCTAATCGGCACAGAGACCTGAAGTAGACCGTGAGTGGCCCCAGCGTGAACTTGTCAGGTCGGGATGATGAAGGTGGCCATGATGGCTCTGCCCCTTCTTGGTGTGTGATCTTGGACAGGCCACTTCACCCCCAACCCCCAGACCTCGGTTTTCCTCATCTGTAATCCGGAGCTGCCACCTACCGAAGTGGCTTTGAAGAGCAGATGGGACAACAAAATGAGACAAAGCCGGTGAAGTCCTGAAGGCCATCTCAGAAGAGGCAGCTCGCCTCAGAAATCAGCCGTGCTCACTGCTGCCTCCTAGTGGTGGGCGAGGCAAGAGAACCAGGAAGAAGTCCCAGGCCCAGGGCGGCCAGAGGGGCTGAGAGGAAGGAAAGGTCCAGTGATCTGAAGTCAGAGGAACCCAGGTTTGCATCTGTCCCTGCAGATTCCTGACTGAGGGGCACCTGCCTAGTCCCTCTCCTGGATCATAGCCCCTGCCTGACTGGGCTACCGCAGGGACAGAGAGATGAGGGGATGGCACACAGTAGGTGCTCATGAGATGACCGCTCCCTTCTTCCCAAGATGGCGGTTGAGATGCGCGGCCGGGCTACAACTCTGGCCGAGGCCCAGGAAGACCCAAGCCTCTCCCAGGCCTCCTGGGTATGGCAAGATCCCAGGGATGACATGGGGCCCACAGGCTCCCCAACGGTGCCTGGTGTTTTGAACCAAAGCTTATCTGACTGTCGTGCCCATCCCAGTCAGAGCACTGCCCTGCCCCAGACCACCGAAACCCACCTTGGAGGCTCTGCTTTGGCCCCAGAATGTAAACAGGCAAAGGGAGCTGGAAACTAATTGCAAAATTTATTCCAGGGCAGCAAGGGCTGGGGAGATTCTTAAGGGCACTTCTCATTTTGGGGCTGTGGGTCTCTGGCCTTGGCAGGGGTACATGTTTCAGTGGGCAGGGGCGGGGACAGAGACAGGGCGGTGAGAGGCAAGGGGGGCATGGATGCCCAGTCACCTCCAGCTGGGCAGGCTCAGCACAAGCTGCAGTGGCAACGTGGAAGCAGGAAAGACGGTGGACACCCAGCCCGGGGACCAAGGAGAGCCAAGGCCTCCCCTAGTGCCTGGCCCTGGAGAGTGTCCTTCAGGACACAGGGCAGGAGGAGGGCAGGAGGAGGCCAGGGAGCGGAGACCCAGCTTCCAAGGTTTGCAGCAAGGGATCCAATGGGATGGGGCCAATGCAGAAGGGGCTTATCAGCAGTGTCCCCCGTCTGGAGACCCATACACCCTCCTCAAGTTCACCCGTATTCCCACACACACAGACTCCGAGCCCCGACAGGCCATCCTGCTGTTCATCGAAGGAGGGGCAAGCAACAGCTCCTCTCCGGACCGAAACAATGGTCCAGCACTACCCACGGGGTCCTTGGCACGCGGTGTTTGGAGAGGAACCGTAGGCTGTACTTGGGGCTAATCCTCAAGTCCCCGCCTCAGTCCTCAAATCCGTTCCCTGCCCCACCCCCTACTACATAACCACCTTTCCAAGAGTATCTAGATTACTAGATTAAAAAACGAAACCCCCAAACCCACAAACCTCTTGACTACAGCCTTTGCAGACACATACCAGCCTGGGCTGGCCAACTATGGGTGGGGCTAGAATGTTCTAGCTCCCCGGCAAGAGAGGGATAGAAACTTCTCCTTCGGTGGGAGAGGGATAGAGAGAGCTGATTGCGGAGAAATTCTTTTCAGATAGCATGTCACAGTTCTCCCCTGCACGAGTCAGATGGGGGGTGGAAGGGCTGGGGAGGCTTGGTCCTAACCTGCCCCCTAGTGTCCTCTAGGCCCCACAGTGCCTGACCAACTTCGCCAACTCAGTGACCCCTCGTTGACAGAACAGAGGGCTGCCCTCCTGGTCTCTGGGAAGGAGTTCTGGAGACCCTCTCTTCTCCTCCACTTGGTGCCCCCTCAACGTCCCTCTGCTTCTGTTTCCCGGAGAGGGGAAAGGGACAACTTGGGACCCAAGGGACATGGAGGCCCACCAGGGAATCCCGAGCCTCCTCCCCGGATCTGTGCGTCCAGACTCCAGGACAGACAGGGGAGCAAGGGGAGGGTGAGAGGGTGGTTAGCAGCCGCCTTCACCCGGGCCCTCCGAGCCGGGGCCACCCGACCTCCACCAGACCCCGTCCCCCCTCACCCACCTTCCAAAACACGGGGCTGCCGAGAGCGCAGGGGCAGGGGCGTGCAGGGTGGGGCTCTTGGGCCGGCAGAATAAACTCAGTCCCCTGGAGGGCCTGGGGGGGGGCAGAATAAACTCAGTCCCCTGGAGGGCCTTGGGGGGCGGCTGCGGCCCCGCCCACCTGCCCGGCCCCGCCCCGGCCCCGCCCAGCCCAGGCTCAGGTCTGCTTGGCCTGCAGCATCTCGATGAGCAGGTTGTTACGCGGCATCTCATTGCCCAGGTGCTTGTGGTACAGGTACTCCTTGGCCTGCATGCTCAGCGCCCGCACCTCCACCAGGCACAGCAGCAGCTGCTGGAACTTGTCCCCGCAGTGCGGGTAGTGGCACAGGGTGTAATCGAGCAAGGCGGCGTTGGCCTTCTCCTGAGCGTCCTTCACCAGGCTGTGGTTATTCAGGAACTTCACATCTGCAAAGGGAGGGGCTCCGTCACCATCAGCAGCCCATCGCATCAGCCGCCGTCACTGGCAACGCCAACGCCAACACCCCCTAGAAGCACCAAAGACACGGGCGCCACTACCGTCAGAGACGCGACCAGGCCTCCCATCGCCACCATAGCGCCACCTCAGCGGTGGAGGAGCACAGCCCCCAGCATCCATCGCGGGTATCGACAGCCCCAGTCCCTCCCAAATGTGGCCACCGCCGCCACCATCCCCCCCAACCACCACAGCCGTTCCTGTCACCACCGTCAGCAGCTGTCCCCAGCACTGCCCTCTCTGCAGTTATCCCAAACATGGCCACTGCCACCATCACTCCCCCAACCACGATCACCTGCCACCATCATGACTGTCACCATCACCCTCCCACTGATCAGGATGAACACCTCCATTGTCTCCAAAACCATCCCCACCTCACCAGCTGTCTCCCTGTGCATGTGACAGGTGACAACAGTACCTACTTCACAGAACTGTCGGGAGAATTCAGAGACATGCTCGGTGGGAAGTGCTTGGAGAACAGTGTTGGGCACGTAAGAACACGTATGGGGTGACATACTTGAACACAAGAATTGTCACCACTGTAACCCCTACTCTCACCCCACCATGATCAACACCAATCCCAGCCCGACGGTCAGAACCATCGTGGGGCGCCCGGATGGGGCAGTTGGTTAAGCTTCTGACTCGATCTCAGCTCAGGTCTTGATCTCAGTGTCATGAGTTCAAGCCCCACGTGAGGCTCCGTGCCAGGTATGGAAACTACTTTAAACAAAACAAAAAACCATCCTGTTGCATCATCCCTCCGTCACCATCAGTGGACAGGCCCAATTCTAGACAGCGACAGGCACTCCTCTTGTCTACTGATCAAGAGCCTCCAGTACCACAAGGAGATTCTCTCATGGGGCCGTGGGGGGATGTGGATGCTCATGGCAACTGCACTTATGGGGGGGCACCCGGGAGGGGTCACGCATGGGAGACACGAGCAACGGAGCAGACATAACACAGAGCAAACGGGCAGATCTTTAAAAGCATAGAGCCACATGGAAAAAAACAGAAAAGGAAGGTCCAGAGTTCAATCTACGAGGCAAAGCCGTCTACATAACTTAAAAATGCTTGCACAGAAGCCTGCACATTATGTAGAACAGGGACAGAAGGAATCCAAGTTAACATGAAGGCGTGGCTGCCTGTGGGAGAGGCAAGGGCTGCCCGCTCTCCACGGACCGGTGAGCGCTTGTGCCAGGGACAGAGGAGTGTGACCAGTGCCTTCTGCACACCCAGGAGAGGTGCAGTGGAGACACGAAAAATAAATGTCTTTGGAGAGAGGCGATTGGGGCTCAAGACCCAGTCCCACCAGTTAGGAGCCGTGGCATTGTGCCCTGTCCCCTCCTGGCCCGCAAGGCCTCCTTCCTCTGTGAAGGGGGCATGCCCACCTTGCGCAGGTGCCTGGGCCCCCGGGGGCACCCAGAGAGGGTCAGTTTGTCACTCAAGTCCTCATCACGGCTTGGTGGGTGTCTCTCAGCTCCCGGGCCGCACCCCCAGCTGGTGCCTCGCCTGGCGACTGAGGTTTAGCAGGAATCTACGGGATCTGTCCCCCAGCCCCAAATCTGGCCCGGCCTGGCCTGTGAGTCGGCCTCCAGTGGTTCAGGCAGTGTCATCCGTCCACTTCCCTTCTGCCCCATCCCCATCAGCTCCGTGGCTGCGGGGGAGTCTGGAGCCCAGCATGTGCAGCCCTTGGCCCTTCTAATCCCGCTTAACACCCACTGCGCCAGGAGGGCTGATGCTCCTGGCAACCCTGATCCCCAGCCGCCCCCGGTACGCCGGCTGAGGGTTGTGTTGTCCAAAGTTGGATTTAGGGAAACCTGAGCTGGGCCCAAGGCGTATGGCAGGATCTGGCCCCGTCCTCCACCACCCACCCCTGGCTGCCTCACCTCCCTGCAGTGAGCCAGGGTCACTTTCTCCCTTGCCTCCCCATGATCACCATGAGCCCATAAGGCACCTTGGTGCCAATCAGAGAGAAGTTTCCCCTTGTCCACAGAGACAGTATGGCAAGGGACTCACAAGCAGGATATCAGCCCCTATTCATCCCCTGCCTAGGGGCCCTTGTGCAGTGAACAACATGTTCAACTGTGCATTGCAGCCCTGCTCCTTAGCCTGAACTACTCCAGACACACTCAAAGGTCATGGGAAGCCTCTATGAAGCTGGCCTCCTAAGCACAAGAGGTGGCTACTGGCCCATCCCTGTCCCAACCTGTTTTCATCCCATAGAGTCCTGTCTACCTTCACCTCCCACCCTCACCTCTCCTCACTGCTCCCTCACCGCCCACCCCCCACCCCTAGCCCAGGCTGGCCAATTCTCCTGATACCACCTTCTGACCATATGCAATAGGAGGCTGAGGGTCCAGAGAAGGGTAGGGACCAGCTCAAGGCCACACAGCAGTAAGGGGGCCCAGAGGAAACAGCGGGGGTGGGGGTGGAGGAGGATGGGCTGGGATGTTGCAGTAGAGGCAGGAGTGGGAGGGGGCTGGGAGGACCAGAGCCTCGGCTTTACCAGGATTTACTGTTCCCCACAGGGACAATGGGGTGGAGCGCAGGGGGTGGTGCGGACAAGGACAGCGCTCAGGGACAGCCCCCACTCTTAACTGTTCTCTGGACCTCTCAGCTCTCTGCAGCCTCGAGACCTCCACCGCACCCATGCGGTGGGCTACTGGGCTGGGGAAAGGAAGCCATCACCAGTTAAGCCCCAGTAACCACCCTGCAGTGTAGGTGCACCCAGGTTCCCGGGCACCCACAGGGCATCGTGTTCTAGCTCAGTTAATCCCCAAAGACACCCAGGCAGGCAGAAAAGGGCTTCCCCCAGGCAGGCAGAAAAGGTCTTCCCCCAGGTGCAGGGACCATGGGGTGTGCCTGGGACACCAAGGAAATGCCAGAGTCTGGACACAAAGCCAGGTCTCCTGGCTCCAAAGCCTGGTGGGTAAGTGCAGGCAGCGTCAGGCTTGGACATCAGTTCCTGAGAGATGGGACATGAAAACTTTACGTTTCGTCCAATCCAGGAGACCTGTCCAAGGGCCTCCACCCCCAGGATCCTAGGTTTCTCAGGCTACTGTGGACTCCAGACTCCCCTTCCTCCTCACCCTAGAGGAGACCACTGTCAAGTCATGCCCCCTCTCACACCTCCCCGCACCCCCCTCCAAGGGACTGTCGTGAAGATTCTGTGGAATAATGGGTGTGACAGCCAACATCCCACTGAACGCCACACCCTTCTTCCACTAGATAGGGGGGAGGAGGAGTCGCACAGACCTGGAGGTGCCCCCTTAGTATGTCAGGGGTTCAAATCCCAGCTCTATCACCAACTGGGTGACCTTGGGCAAGGCCCTTCCCCTGAGCTGTTTGTCACCTGCGAAATGGGAACCGGGCCTGATCTGTGTGCCCAGCTCTGGGCCCCCGGGACACCGCAGGTTGGAGATGGGCCCAGGGGAGAAAAACCTGCTGTGTCCCCCCCCACCCACCCACAGCCTGCTTAGCCCCAGCAGTCCGGGAGGCGGGAGGGGGCTGGGAGATGGCACCCCCACCTCGGAGAGCAGCCTGCTAGTGCTGTGGAGCTGGGGGCCCCCAGGTTCTCAGAAAAGCCCCCTTTTCACGGTTTAATTGAATATTTGAATAATCCTTTCATTCCAGCGAGGCATAAAGAATGTTGTCCCAATAGCGGTGACTCAGGCAGGCGCCCCCGCGCACAATGGCCCCTCGAGTGGGGCTGCTATTCAGGCCGCCTTTTGTTGGCGCGGAGCAGTGGGTAAATTGCAAACGCTTAAGGGAATGCTGCGGCGGCCGCCTCAATGGGAGTCAGGAAATCGAATGTTAGGTCAATCCATTAAGCTTCGATTAAGTCCTCTGCGGAACAATGCCAGCCGGGCCCATCTTCATAAACACCGCGATTGCCAGGAGAGAGGCACTAATTTTAATTAAACCTCCTTACCTGCCTCCACGCCTGCAGGGAGAATGCTATTTAGACGCCAAATGGCACCCTTCTGCGGAGGCAGGCAGGAAGGAGGCGCTGAGGGGGCTGCAGGCGATGGGGAGGGGGGGGGGGGGGGACAATTGTCACAAGGGACAGGGCTGCCCAGCCCAGGGAGGCACTGCCCCAAGGGTGATGTCCAGCATGCCAGGTGGCGGTCTAAGAGCAAGTGGCCATCCCTCTCTGGGCTCCAGGTCCCTTAGGGACTTATGCCTGGGGCCTGGGACCATGGGAGAGCCACCCCCCCCCCCCTCCACCTTCCAAACTCTAGGCAGATCTTCCCTCTCATCTTCCCCAAACTTGTCCACTTCACTCCAGCTCCAGGTCTAGCCTCTTGCAGGGCTCTGGGCTGCCAACAGCCAACCTTCTTCCCTGCAGCAGCTGGAAGGACCTTGCTAAAATGCAAATGCGATCATGTTACTCCAGCTGAAAAGCCTTCCCAACGGAAGGGTCAAGGTCCTTGGCCTGACATTCAAAGCCTTGCACAGCTCAGTCCCTGCCCGCCTCCCCAGCCTCCGCTCCACCCCTTCCCTGCCCCACACCACAGCAGACCTCCCGGATTCCCCATCTCTTTGCACACGCTTTTGCGGCCGCTTGCTTTGTTTCACCTAGAACACTCCTACTCATACTGCAAGGCCCAGCTCAGAGGTCCCTCCTCCAAGAAGTCTTCCTTGATATCTTAAGTGTGGGGTGGTTTCTTCTTTTTGGCCCAACCCTGATCACACTGGCCTGCTCAGGCTCCTCCTGGAACCTGGAACTTATCAGCCGATAGCCTCGTAGCTCAGCTGGCCTCCTCTCTTACTGTTCTCCCAGGAGCTCAGGCAGGTGCAGGCACCTAGGCCTCCTCCTCCTCCCCTCCCAGATTCAGCCTCATTATAGTTTCTGACCTGCTGGGCTGGGCGTTCCCCCACCCACCTCAGCCAGACCTGCATCCCTGTGATAGGGCACTGTGCCAGACAGCACGCAATGAGATGGAGACTGACTTGATCATTCACTTCATTCATTCGTTTCTTCCTTTGCTCACTGGTGGTAATGATGGTGAGGAGAAAAACACCACCAGTGCACATTCCAAGCATCCAAGCGATGCACTGAGCACTTTGGGGGAATTCCCTCTTGAAATCCTCATAGCAAATTAAGATTATCAGGATGGTCATCTTACAGATGGGAAAATAGAGGCTCAGAGAGGAAAGTGACTTGCTCAAAGACACACAGCCAGAGAGAGAGTTCAGATTTAGAATCCAGGTGGTCCGTCCCTGGTTCCCATTCCTAAGCACTGTTCCACTGTGCCTCACATGTGTGAACACACACACACACACACACACACTCTCTCGCTCCTGTATCCAGCCCCTCCAGCCTATGCCAGCCAAGCCCTGGAGAGTGTCCCTGTCTCTTAGGCCCCACTTTGGCAAGCAAGAGGAAGACTAGCAAGAAGGAGGGGCCAACACTCTGGTTTCGGAGTTCGGCCACTCACCTGGACCCTGGGAAGAGGGCTGGGCTGGGCTCTGCTAGCCTTATCCACCCCCCACCTCCCATACAAGGAGAAGTCCTGTATTTATCGCCTGGCTGAGGCCAGAGCTGCACTGGGCCTGGTAGTCCCAGCCCCCGAGGCTTTATTGGAAGAGGGGCAGGGGCTACAGGGGTGTGCCTTGGGCTCTGGGGGTCTAGAAAGCCAAAGCAGGGCAGCAGCTCACAGGGAGGCCTGGCCAAGAAGGCTAGTGGCTGGCAGCCCACCTTCCACCCACCCTACCTCTGGACCTCCCTGGAGGCCTCCTGATTAGTGTCAGGTCAAGAAAGCAGCCCGTCTGCCACAGATCCCACACTTCAATTCTATGCGCACTCCACATCCTTCCTGTCTCCAAATCTCCCGTCACTCCCCAATTACATACAGATTCTTTCTATGACGGGACATGGAAAAAGCCACCAACCCATGGAAGTTCATAGTTTGCTCATGTGTGAAAACAGTGATACAACCACAAAGGCACAAACACGCACATGCCTCCTGGAGTCTCCACACCCCAACCACGCGCCACCATGCTCGGCAGCTCACAGAGACACGGCTCGGAGGCGGGTCTCGCTGGAGGGAAGAGAGGGCTTCCCCCAGCTGAAGACAGCCTGGCCTGGGCCTCAGAGGCCCCTCCACGGGTTCCAGGCCACAGCTCCTAATTGGCTGCCCAAGATTCTGTCCCCAGCCAGCACCATGGTTGTCCCCTACCAAGCCCTGTAGCCTTGCACGGAAACCCTCCAACTATTGCAGTAGTGGGGAGAGGAGACCGGCCCAGGAACCATAATCAACACTCCCTTAATACCCGCTTAGCCCGCCCTGCTCTCCCCAGTCTTAGGCAGGCGCTCCCTTGCCTCACCCGGGCTAGGATGTCAATTACCACAAGATGACATCTGAATTCTGCCGCTTGCCAAGTGACAAGGCAGTCCGCCCCTCCATTCTGACCTTCCATCCAGTCTACACCTCTGCTGAAAGCCTGATCCCTCCGGCAAACTCCTATTCATCTTCTAAGGCCCTGCTCAGATGTCCCTCTTCCAGGAAGCCTTCTAGGCAGAGCCCTTGTTCCCCACTCCGAGTTCCCCATCTCTGTCCCTGCCCCGGCAGCACGAGCCGGAGGCCTCTACTGGACTGGGAGCCACCTGAGAGCAAGGACACGTCCGCGTTCACAGCCCTGGGGAAGCCCGGGAAGGCACGGATGGCTTGCTAGGGGAGGGAGGACAGGAGGCCAGACTGAAGAGAGCCCGAGCAGGGTGGAGGCTGGAGTGGTGCTGGCTGGGCAGGTCAGGAGGTGATGAGACAGACACCCCAACCTGACTCAGGGCTCGGGGCTGCTGGGCTGGGCTCACCCTCTGCCACTTCCCTGCTTTACTTTCCTCCTCAGCCCTATCACGGTCTTCCGGGCTGTACATTTCACTGACCATTTCACTCATGTCTGTAGCTTACTAACTGGATTATGCTTATCGTCTCTCCCGGATAGGGCTGGCTCGGCGACAATAGGAACAGGGAGACACCCTGTGTCCCTGGTGCCTTGCAGAGTGCCCATGCTCAGCACGTTTATAGAACGAATATATGAGCGAATGAATGAGTGGGGAGCCCAGAGCCGGAATCTGGGCGCCCCCTAGAGCAGGGAACCTGGAGAACAGGGACCCCCAGGATGGGAGTCAGGAAACAGAGCCTCCCCAACTCACACAGGCCTTTTTCTGGAGGCGACCTGGGCACTTTCTCTGGTGCTTCCAGCCAGGAATTTACCGAATCTCCGGAGTCCTTCCCCACAGAGGGGCCAATCTTAGACCGGGTCTTGGTCGGCCCTACTTCCAAACAGAGAAACTGAGGCCCAGGGAGGAATCAACCTCCATTTTAATAGCCGGGCCCCGGGCCAGGTCCCTTCATGCCCTGACTCACCACAGGAGGGGTCCGGCGCGCCTCGGAAGCCCCCTCGGGGGCGGAGCCTCCCGGAGCTGGGCGGGGGGGCGGGGCCTCCAACCTCGCCCCCTCCCCACCTCAGGTCGCCCTCCCGCCGCCGCAGGTGGGCAGGCGCACTCACCGAGGCTGAAGAGGATGAGGAATTTGAGGCAGACGAACTCCTGGCGGTCGAGCTGCAGCGCGTGCAGCTGCAGGACCAGCTCCTGCGCCCGCAGGACCAGGCTGTGCAGCAGGGACCCCGCCTGGGCGGCCACCGTGCTCAGCTCCACCTGCGCGGGCGGAGGGCAGGGTCAGGGTCGGGGGACACGGGGCGGCGGGGAGGGGGCGCGGCTGGCAGGGGAGGGGAGGCCCGGAAGGAGGCTGGGGAGGGTGGCCCCGTCCCTGGAGCTGAGGGGGTGGGGGCCGCTCCCCGCGCCCCAGAGACCCTCCAGCCCCACCACGTGGCCCCGCCTCCCCAGGGCTCCTCACTGCCGGGCGAGCTGAGGGCCCCACGGCCGCAGAGCCAGCCCCGGGGTCCCTCACGCTCGGAGAGCTGCCGCCGACCCCGTGGCACGAGCGGCTTTTGTGTTTCCTGTGGTGTCTGCAGCAGACACCGCTCGCCCTGGGTGCGGGGGACAGGGTGGGAGCTGGTCCTCCCGGATCCCCGTTTGCCCGGCCACAGCCTCGGCTACGGCCACGGGACTGCCCGGGCCCGCACCGCCCACATCGCGGCCGCTCAGACTGGGGACGTGGTCACACCTCAGCTCACGTTCACACACACCTCCCGGCCACACTTGCAGGGCGGCTCCAGCCATTTCAGGAAAGTGAACGCACACACATACACACAGGCGGTTGTCTGGCCACCTCACAAGGTAAGGGGACAGACACGCACCAGTGTATGAGCTTCCACATGGGGTGACAGGCAGATCTCAACCACCACAGGCTTACGTGTGTGGAGATCCGGCCTCAGAGACCTCGGCCTGCGTGTTGACCTCGGCCAACAAACGCGCTCACACCTCAGACTCTCCTGTCTGCGCTCCCCCGGGGCCTCCAAGCCACACCCTGGGGACCAGCATTCCCTGACCCTGGAGGCCCCCGGTGAGAACACCCCCGGTGAGAACAGAGCATGAGGACCAACGGCCTGGGTTGGAGATACGGGATGGGGAGCAGGGCCTCAGCCTCCAAACCCCACCCCGGAGTGCCTGTCAACCGCTCTCCTCAGGTCTCACCCTTGGGAGTGATGCTACCCCCACCAGCCTAGACCTGGCATCAGCCTCCCTTCTTTCTCTCCCTCCTTCCCTCCGTCTCTCCTATACCTCCCTCCTGCCCAGGAGGGGTCTTCCTCCTTCAACTGCCCTCCCGGGTCCCCAGCATTACTCAAAGGCCTCGACTTCCTTACCCCCCATCTCTCCCCCTCAAATACAACCTGAATGAGGCCTTCCTCACTTAAAACTCTCCTGTTGCTCCCTGCTTGATCTCAGGAGGTCCCAGCTCCTATGCTAGGGCCCATATTTCCCTGCTCAGAGCAGGGTGGGGAGCCCTAACTCCTTCACCCATTCCTTCATCCACCCAGGATTTAGGGCCTGCCCCAGCCTTACCGCTTGCCTCACAGGGCTCCTGGTCCTCCAAACCCACCTACTAGCACCCACATACCGGCAGCGTCTGGTAACTCAGAGGTTCTAAACATCCCCCTGTGTGCCTTTGTCCATGCTGTCCCCTCTGCTGTGACAGGGGTGGGACTGGCCCCCACCACCCTTTACAACCTGACCAACCCCTATGTGTTCTTTCAAGACCCAGGGCCACCTTCACCTCCTCCAAGAGCATCCCTGACCCTCCCCACATCCCTGAGCTGCTTCCTCGGGGCTGGAACCTGTCGAGGTCAGGGCCAGGGCTGGTGAGGGATGTGGGGCATGAACTTGGGGAAAGGGCTGACATTGGGGGTGCCCAGGGCCAGCCCTGGAGAGGCCTAGGACCTCTTCTGGGCTCAGAATTTTGGAAGCATCCTTCAGAGCATGGTACAGGACATAGTAGGGTCTGGTCACCTCCTGCCCGGTGACCAGCAGGATGCTGCCCTCCTTGCCGTGTTGGATCTGGCGGTAGATGTGGTCGAATACCAGCAGCTCGCTCCAGCAGTTCTGCAGCAGCGTCATCTGGTCGGCCACCTGCAGGGAAGAGGCACGTGTGGGGCTGGGGTCCAGCCGGGTTCGGCCGGGGACCTTCCTCCCACCCCTGCCTCTCCCAGCCCACGATGCAGAGGCTCACCTGGACATGTGACCTGGGCAAGCTGCTTCCCCTCTCTGTGCCCTTTTTGCTTATCTGCCTGCTTCATCAAAGGGTAGCAGGGATCAAGCAAAAAAAAAAAAAAAAAAAGCTACTGGCAGTACTCAGAACTCCGACGGGCCTGGCTGCAAGCCCCAGCTCTGCTCCTATAAGGAGTATGACCTTAAGCAAGTTCTATAGCCTTCTGAGCCTCAAGTCTCTCACCTGTGAAGTGGGCAAAGTATGGCACCCGGTGGGGGGTGTCCTTCCGCCCCAGAGGGTTAAGACATTCTAGCACCGCAAGAGTGGACACTCGTGACCATGGTGAGCGGGACTCGGGACCGTGGGATGCCAGAGCCAGAAGGGCCCTCAGGCATCCTCTGGCCAAAACTTCTATTGTTTAGATGACAATCTGCTGCCCAGAAGAGGCAAGGAACTATCCTGGGATCACAAAGAGGTAGAGCAAGGCCAGAACCACGGCTGGCCTTCTCAGTCCACAACCCTCTACAGTGACAGATACCGCGCTCTCCTGGGTGCTCCAAAGTGCCCGGGGCACAGGGGCCCGCAGGTCACCCTGGGGAGACATGCTACAGACGCCAGTCCCTCCCAGCCCCCGCGGCTCATTCGCCGGCCACCATCTGCCCAGCTGGTACTTCCTGGGCACCTTCCTGGGCCCTGCCCCGTCATGAGAGCCAACTCTGACAGCTACTAGTCTCTGTGCTACAGATCCATGCCCCTAGGAGGCTGGGACAGTCCATAACCCCAGTCTAAGGAGAGAAGACACCCCAAGGAGTCAAATAACTTGCCCGAGGTCACACTGCCCCGTCTGGTTCCAGACCCGCGCTCTGAACTGCCTGGGATGGAAGAGGACCCAGCCTGGCCACCCAGGAGTTCACGGCTCACTCGTTCCCTCCCCCACGAAGCTCCCCTCAATCCCTTCTCCTCCCGAGGTGCCCTCACCATCCTTTGGCTGTGGCACCTGCCACATCTGATGACTCCAGTTCACTTCTCTGCCTCCCCTAACACCTGTGGGGTCTGGGAAGATCTGGGAAGGCAGGGCTGGTGTCCAGCTCGTTGCTGGGCTCCCGGAGGAGGGGTCGGTGAGCAACTGATGAACGCGTATGTGCTCCCAAGATAGGCACAGGGAGCAGAGAGGGGCTGCCCCCAACCCTGGGGTCCCTCGCCGGGATCCAGGCAGCCTCTGGCCTGAGGGGAACTAGCAACGCCCAGTGACCAGCTCTCTCTTCTTGGGGATTGAAGCCCCCTCCTCCCCTCAGTTCCCCTCTCCCCCGGGGGCAGCCTGGGGCCCATCCTCAGGCGGATGGAGGCGGAGAACAAGTGCACAGAGAACGAGTGAGCAGCTGGTCAGGCTTCCTTTGGGCCTCGCCTGCCCACCTTCCCACGGGCCCGCCGTGGCTGAGAACAAGAGGGAGGGCCTGTCTCTGTCCCGCTCTGAGTCACCAGCCCCCCATCTTCCCTTGCTCACCTGGTCTCTGTGTCAAGAACCTGTACACCTCTCCCCTCTCCTCCTAGCAGAAAGTGCTTCCTAGAGCCCAGCTATGGTCAGAGCAAGAAGCCCGGCTGGGGCCCTAGGCTCAGCAGCAAGGAGCCCTGGATTGAAGGGGCCAGGAGAGAGGAAGACCTGGACAAGGGTGAATCACAGAGACATCTCTCCTATCTCTCCTCAGGAAGTGGCCAATCCCAGAGAACCACAGGCAGGAGGCCTCCCCAGCAGTTTGTAAGGAGGAAGGCAAGGCTCGGGGAGTGCCTGTGACCGGGCCCACTCTCAGCACGCCTGCCCTGGCCTCCTCACCCCTCCTGTCATGTTACAGATGAGGAAACAGAGGCTTGCCTAAGGTAACCAGAGGTAACCAGAGGCCCCTGATTGGGCCGGGCTGCTGGAGGGCCCCAGGAAGTCCTGAGGCCCGCATGGAAGGCGCCTGCTAGGAGTTCAGTGGCCTATCCTGGGCGACCCAGATGGAGGCAGAGAGAGAGAGGGAGGATGTGCGGGGCTGGGCTCTGCTCACCCCTCACTGGGGCCCTTGGGCCTGGCTTAAAGGAACAGGGGGGTGGGGAGGTGGAAGAGAGAGATAAAGGGGAGAATTAGGAGATAAGCAGGCTGAGCTTCGGGCAGAAAGCAAGAGGGGTCACAGTGACCCGGCTGGCCAAGCCCTGGGAGCAGACTCTGTACCCAGACCTCAGACCCCAGGAGTGGGGGCAGCCCTGCCCGCGGGGCTGATAGGGGTGGCAGGGCGGCCAGATGCCATATTGGCTGAGCCACGGCGCCCTGTCCCTCTGTTCGAGTCCCCACTCAGCCACATATCCTCCTCTGCCCTGATTTTCTGTTCTGAGGAACTAGAAAAACAAATGCTCCCTCCTTTGGTTAGAGAAGATGTGTGAGCCCAGGGGCCTCTGTTGTGAAGGGCTCTGTGGCCCCGTGGCGGGCTCTCCTGCAAATCCTGCCCTCGCTGACGTGCCCATCTACCCCTGGCCAAACGGACTTGTCACTTGCTCCTCCTCTAGGTGGACAGATGGACACATACCAAACTCTCAAACACTGCCCACACACAGATGAGCATGCACGCGCGTACACACACACACACACACACACACACACACACACACACCTCTTTTTATTTCAAAGAAAACCAGAAGGCCCTCGCTGCAGGCCCCTCTCCATAGGAAAGCAGGTGGCTAAGAGCCTCACTTAACCAAAGAGGCTGGTTTTCACCTTGCTTCGCTTTCTCCCTAAGCAAAGGTTCCTCCTCTGCCCTCGGACCTCCCTGGCACCCGGGGAACAAGGACGTTTGCCGGCGGCCTGGCCCTGGGGTCCCTCGCCGGCCTGGTCTGTCTGCTCAGCCTCCCAGCCGCCCACCCCTCCCGCCAGTCTGCCATAAATCCTCCCAGAGCCTTGACACTTCGCAGCCTGCCCTGGAGAAGGGGTATTTATGGGTGCCGAGATGACCTCCCTCCCAGCAGGCTCCCCCCTGGAGCCCCCCGGGGTCTGATCTGTCTGGCAGCCGAAGGCCAGCGGGCTCTGTAACTCTCCGGTGACTGACATGCCGCGGGCCGGCCAGGGCGCGGTCCCGGCGGAGCGGTCGACCGGCCGTCGTTTGTCAGGCCCGGAGTGACAGAGTTTACTGCTGTTTAATGAAACCATCCATCTGAGCCGTTCTCTTGCCGATCGGGGGCCTCCCAGTTGGATGTTGAGGGTGAAGTGATGTCAAAATGGGTCATTAGGCACTCTCGGGGCTCACCTCCCCCTCCCTGACTCCTATGGGCCATCCTGCCCGCCTGCCCTTCCTGGGAACCGTCCCGAGAGGCTGACGGCTTAGGCGGACACATGGCCCTCCACCGAGCAGAGCAGCAGGGACAGGTGTTTCTGCCACCTTGCTGCCACACAGTGGCTTTCTAAGCCCAGGGCAAGGTGGCCTGGCCCGCGTCTGCTCCCGGGACATAGTGCCCAGGGGAGCGTGGGTAAAGCCTATGCTTTCGCACTCCTCCCGGCCACCGGGAGCACCTCCTGCAAGTTCAGGTTACAGGGGCAGCAGCAGAGGGGACAGGAAGGACGGGAGCCACCAGTGCAACCTACCAAACTCTCCTGTGCGCCGGGCCCTGTGCGGGTCCGCTGACCCGTCCTGGCTCACTAAATCCTTGCAACAGCTCTACAAAGTAGAAGTTCTTTCAACTTCCCTTATCCTATAGCTAAGGAAACCGCGGGCCGAGGAGTAGTGCCTCGTCCACTGTCACGCCCGGGGTTAGGCAGCAGAGCCGACGGAGCTGGTACTTGAACACAGGCTGCTCTGATCCTGGTCTTTGTTATGAACTTCTCTGCCGTGGTCAGCGCCAACACACCTCGATTGTGTGAGATGAAAAACAGAGGCAGAGGGACATCTAAGCTGGGAGAGGGGATGGAGGAGGAGAACCCCAAGAGGGCGTCCAGGCTCCCGGCATCCCTGGCAGCTCAGCAAGGACTCCAGGCCCTCCCCTAGGCAGAGAGATGTCATCAGCATCACAGGGGGCTGGGTGGCCTCTGGGGAGAGCTCAGCCTCCATGATAGGACCCAGTCCCTGTCCCAGGATGTGGGGCCTATGCCAGCCCTGGCTCCTGGTCCAAGCTCTGCTTCTGACCCTGCCAACCTCTCTGGACACAGAGGACCACCTGAAACTCCCTGACATATGACACCTTTTCACATTTCTAGGTCTTTCCCTATGCTGTTCCCCCTTCCTGGGATGTCCTTAACCTTCTCAGACTGCTTTCTGGAAAGGCAGAGATCAAAGAACACCCTGATTTCCTTAGATAGAGCTTTTTGCCCGGCTGCTGGGCCCCACTACCCCCCTTCCATCGCTCCCAGAGCCCTGGATGGCCTGTGTTGGCACCATCTGCATGCCCGTCTGTCTCCTGCAAAAGCCTGGCTGCCTTGTGGGTCCAATTCATTTCAAGGTGCCCACTGCCCAGCCCACGTGCCCCACTCTCAGAGCTAGAGAGCTCCCCACTCTGTCTCCTAAGATGTGTTCTGCGGGAGGTAGTAGGGGGGTGAATGGTCACCCAAGAGGGAGAACAGGGTCATTCAGCCCCACTCCCACTTTTCTGCTTCCCCACCTCTGGCTTTGCAAACAGACACCAGCCAGGCTCGCTGGACCAGTAGGAAAGAAGTTCCACGTGGCTGACGAAGAGGCCCACTATGGGCTGGGCTGGTACTTATCTGCAAGGTTCCTTTACAGAAGATGGTGACCATGGTTCATATTCCTGGGCTCGATTCAGAGATTCTGGGAAGGGGAAGCAGGAAGGTTTGGACCACAGAGAAGCCAGAAGCAGGAAAAAACACTCAGCAAAGCTGGGACAAAAGCCCTTCCCATCCTGCGTGAAAAACCCCAAGAGACTAGGAAGGCGGCCAGAGGAAGTGCCCTGCCCCTGGATCCAGGGTTCTGGAAAGCCAGGAATGCTCTGCTCCTCCTCCCCTCTGCACAGGGGGCTCATGGGAAGTCTGGAGGGGAAGCTGGCAACCAACGCAAGGGTCCTGGGATCCTCACCCCCAACCAGGGCCTCCAGCCAGGAGTGAAAGGCAGATGGGATTGCTCAAGGTCCCACCTCTTGTCCCATCCATGAGGTTGGCCTAGAGTGGGGACAAGGATGAGAAGTCCCACCCTGCGGCAGATGGAGGGCACATCCCCAGCTCCTCCACTGTGGAAGCAGGAATCATCACCACCAATTCCAGGCCCCCAACCCCATGATGCCTCAAGGGCTTACAGGCCCAACCTCCTATTTTATCCCGCCCGTGGCCAGCCCAGGCAGGCAGTGCCCCCGGCCCATCCGGCCACATGCCCCTGGAGGAAGCCCAGGCGTCAGCATTGACAATGCTGCTCAAGGCTGCAGTGGCCCCAGCAGGGAGGGCAATGGGCCTTGCTGTTTACACCCAGCCCGGGAACAGCCAGGGAGGCTGGCCGGGGAAAACCACACACCAATCAGCCCGGACTAAAGATGGTCTGTCCCCGGCCAGCGAGAAGGGCCTTGCCTGGGCTTGAGCGGCCTCAGAGGTTGGCAGAGCACCCTGTTCCCAGGGAGCCAGGGCCCCAGAGGGGCAGCTCCCAGGCCTCGGGCCCTTTAAACCGCCAGGCAGAAGGACTGGGAACCTCTTCCCTATCTGGCCTCAGTTCTTCCCGCTGCTTTCTTGCTTACTTTCGCTGCAGGTACTTCAATCCAGGGGAAGGGAAGACTTGGGAAAGAGGTAGACGGGCTCCTTTGGGAAGATCGGTGACAGGACTCACAAGCCCGACCTAGCCCCCACTGCACACACAGACCCTCGAGACCAGCCATCATGAACAAGAGACACAGGGACAGCAGGAACTTTCACCTTAGCTGGGAAGGAGAACGTCCACAAGCATTCCAAACTCAGAGATACGAAGACCCCCACCTATGATATTTGAGGCTGGCAGGGATTGGCGGCCTCTCCAAACGGGAGGACAGGATCACTTGTGTCTTCTTCTCGACACTGGGCTAGAGCCAGAGACAGCTTCCAAAGGACTCAGCTAGTCCTTTGGGGGAGCTCAGGGTCTCAGAGGAAGAGAGATAAATGCCTACAGAGACCCTGACCAGAAGAGAACGGAACAGAGACCTAGAGGCCCAGGGAAACGGAGATGCAGAGAGACAGCACATCAGGGAGAGAAGGATAAGAGAAAGAGATAGAGGCAGAGATAAAGCAGCAGAGTCTGTGACTATTTAAATAGAGACTCAAGACACAGAGAAAGAAAGAGAGCAGGAGGGGTGAGGGAGACGGGGGAGAAGAGCAGGGAAAGCTGTGATGGGCCAGAAACACTCCTCAGTGTCCCCAGAGAAACCTCCCTGTGCCCAGATGCCGCCTGAAGCCAGTGGGCAGGACAGCTCCATCCAGAGGTTAACTGGGACGGAGGCTCGGGCGCCAGGAGGACACCCCAGACCCAGTGGCCAGCCAGGCGGGAGGAGGGACTCACCTCCAGCTCCTTGAAGACCATGCACCTGCGTGCCCAGTCCACGATGGAGATGAAGGTCTGGTCAGCCATCCTGCACAGAAGGCTGAAGGGCGCGGGCTGGTCAGGGCGGCCTTTGGCCGGTTCCTGCAGGCAGCCCACAATGCGAGCCCGCACCTGGTCCTCTTCTGGCTCCAGCTGCAGCAGCTGTAGGATGAGCTCGGGCACACCAGGCCCTCCGGAGAAGGGCTCTGGGTAGCCATAGGGTGGCCCAGGTTGCGGGGGACTGGCATAGGGCTCTGGGTACTCAGACTTGATGGCACGGCCAGGGAAGGTGGGATAGAGGTAGCCAGCCAGTGGCCCGTGGGCACCGGGCATGGCCATGGGCAGTGCTGGAGCCCCAAAGTCGCCCAGTGGCCCAGCAGGTGGACCAGAGGCCAGGCCCTTGGGCTCAGGCGCTTGCAGGCCAGGGGGCAGCATGTAGTCCGGCGGCGGAGGGGGTGGGGGAGGCACCCCCATCGGGGGTCCTGTCTCCAGCTTGAAGCCATTGGCTCGAATCTGTGCCTTCTTCTGCTGCTTCAGGGCACGGTCTCGTTTGTACATGGGCCCAAACTTGTTCCGGCCACCCCGCATTCGGTCAGCACGCACAGCTGGGGGCAGAAGGAGAGCGTTGGTCTCAGCCCCTCCAAGCCACCTACCATAAGGCCACACTCACAGATCTTTCCCAAATTGCGTCACTTCCCCCGCTCAGTACCTTCCCGTGGCTCCCTCTGCCCACAGAGGAAGTCCATCTCCGTAGCCTGGCATTCGAGACCCTGTTGGCCCTCCCAGATCACCCTTTCCAAGACCGCGTGTTCTTTCCCCACCGAGTTATCTCTCTGCTCCTCTGGCTTGCATGCGTCCTTCTTCCTCCACGCCCCCCCCCCCCCCCCCCGGCTCTGTCATATTCTTTCTGCCTCAAACCCTTTCCTTCTCTCATGCCTGCCAAACATCCAGCCCTAGGGTCACCACCTCCAGAAGTGTTCCTGGATTCATCTAGGCACACTCCACTGTCCTTGCCCCAGATGTCCTGCCTCTTGTCCACTGTCATCCTGCTGAGTGGTATCATGCCATGTGACCCAGGCTGAGAGTTTCTGGGGACTCAGCAACGGGTTCAGGTGCCTAGTACAAGGCCAAGCAGGGAGACGGTGGCAGGCAACAGGCCCCGGTCAGCCTTCCTCACAGCCTCCCTCCAGTGCCCAGGGTCCAGCGGCTTGCTTCTTGACGGACTGCCCGACTCTGTCAAGCCCCTACTGCAAAATGACTCGGGCTTCCCCCAGTGCCTTCAGATATGACGCTGAGTTTAGGGCTGGCCAGGGTTCCCAGCTGGAAGAAGGGACCTCCCTGGCTCACCAGATGTCCCACCGCCTGGCCAAGAATGTGTCACCAGCCGGACCCAACAGGTGCATCTCTGCAGCTGGAGTGTGGCCCCAGGCCCTGCTCAGACAGGACCCCAGCCTGAGTTCTAGGAAAAGGGACAGAGCAGGAGGGAGAGGGTGGTGCCCAGGAGGGAAGTGTCTCGGAGGTCCATTCAGCCCATCTTCCTGCCACAGGGGTGAAGAACCCCGGCTCTGCTCCCTCGGCTGCATCTGGAGTATAGCTGCTCCTTGCACACAGCTAGCTCCCCTGGCCCGGGAGGACCCAGAGCTGGGGATATTGGGACATTCCCCTCTCATCGGCGAGTCCTTCCTCTAGGTGGCAGGACTTGTGGTCAGCGGCTCCCAGAGCCACTAGGGACCTTCTACATTGTTTGAAAACTTGAGCCAACAGCGCCTGCTCGGCGCACAGCCCGCCGGGGCCAACAGGGCGGACGCCTGGGACTGTCCACCCTCAGAAAGTTTGAGGTTTTCCTGCTGAAACGTTTTCCCTCCCCTGCGGATGGAGGGGGTGGGAGGGATGGGCCTGGGTCCTCTGGGACCCGTTGTTCCCCTTCCCTCATCTTCTCAGGGTCCTCCAGAGAACATGGTGGAAGGACTTTCACCCACTAAGTGATCTGATCGACCCGAGCGAACTTTTGGACGGACAAACATTTGGGTGGGCTGGATGAATGAAGGCTGTGATGATGGACATAATCATATAAATAATGATAATAATAATAATAATAATAGCAGTTGCTCTATACTGGCCTTTCATACAATTCCCTCACACTGACTCAAGAAGGACCTAACTACTGTTAGATCCACTTTTCAGATGGGGAATCTGCAGCTCAGAGAGGTTAAGGAAGTTGCCCAGGATCAATCATCCTGTGTGTGGTGGCCCTGGGACTTGAACCTTGTCTGGTTAAGGTATTAAACACCCTGGCTCCCGTGGCTGTTGGGTGTCAGTGGGGTGTCCTAGGTCTCCTTGCAGAGGGAGGAGGTCGGCCGGGCTCTGCCCTGAGCTGCACACCTTCTCAGAGGCTGGAGAGATGGTCCTCTCCCTGGGGTTCCCTTGCGGATGCCTCTGGACCCAAGCCCGCGGAGCCTGCACGCATTCCCTAGCCAGACAGAGCCATTCCTTACCCCTGCGCGCGCGGAGAACTGGCCTCACCCCACGTGCGGGGCCCACGGCTGGCCCCAGAAACTTTAAGAAGGCCACGGATGCCCTCCTCGCACCCCTTCCACCACCCGCACACCCCCCCGCCAGCCGGGCGGTCAGAGGTCAGCGGTCCCAGGCCGCCGCGCCGCGTGCCCACCTTCCAGGCGCATCCCCACGGTCAGGCACTTCTGGAAGCGGCAGAAGGGACAGCGCTTGCGCTGCGTCTTGTCGATCTTGCAGCTCTGGCTCTCGGTGCACGTGTAGTGCTTGTTGTTCTGCACCGTGCGCTTGAAGAAGCCCTAGGGGAGAGCGGAGTCCGCGCGGGAGGCGAGCAGGCCCCGTGTCCCCCTCCCCGGGCCCGTCCCCGCGTCCCGGCCGCCCGCGCTGCCCCCGAGCGCCCAGCCCGCCGCCCGCCGCCCCCTCACCTTGCAGCTCTCGCATGTGAGCAGCCCGTAGTGGTAGCCGGACACTTTGTCCCCACACACGGGGCACAGCTCATCCAGGTCCTCGTCGTACGAATAGTCCATGCCCGCGGCGTCCGCCTGCGGAGGGAGGAGAGGGTCACTGCGGGCGGGACTCCAGTGGCGGCGCGGCAGACCCGGGGCCGGCGGGGTCCGCGCCCCCACGCCGCTGCCCCTGTCACCGCGCCCTGGGCGAGGCCGCCCATTCGAGCGCCCCGAGCAGCCCGTCCTGGGATGCGGCCGCTGCGGCCCGCGCCTCGGCCCTCACCGGCCCTGTCCCCCTGCTCCTGCTCCTGCTCCCGCTCCGCGCGCCCCCCGCCCCCGCCCGCGGGCTCCCCCCGCATTAGTTTGCGGCGCGCCCGCTCGGGGACCCTCGGTTCGGTGCGCTCGGGTCTGGATTCGTTCGTCTGAGAACAAAACCCCGATTCTGAGAAAACGAGATGGGCTCGGCCGCGGGGGAGACACCGGCGAGCCCGGCCGGAGTGGGGCCTCGAGTGTTCTGCGGATCGGACAGGGACGAAGGAGCCAGAGACAGAGTCCGGGGGAGACAGAGAGATGGCCAGAGCGAGAGCGAGAGACACCGACCGACGCCGCCTAACGGAGCAAGCGCCCTGGGGCGACAGAGACAACGAAAATCCGAGGCTGACAGAGACACACGGATGCCGGGCAGAGAAAACCCGGGGGGAGACGAGACAGAGAGACAAGGAGGTGGAGAACGAGAGAGAGAGAGAGAGAGAGACAGAGAGAGAGAGAGAGAGAGAGAGAGATCAGAGACGCTGAGAGGCAGAGGCCCAGGAGAAAACCTGAGAAGGAGACGCGGAGCCAGAGACACAGCGGTAGACGAGAGACAGCCCGAGACACGGAGAGAGAGAAACCCGGGAGGGAGTAAGGCAGAGAGGGGGACAGAGACACTGGGGGAAAACCTGGAGAGACGGAGGCGCCCAGCAAGGGGGCCGGGGCCGGGAGACGCGCGGGAAGCGGCCGGACCCGTGCGCCCGAGCTCCGAGGCGCGGCCCCGCAGGGCCGGACCCCGCCGGGGACTCGCGCCGAGGGAGGCGGAGAACGACGGCGCCCGGGACCCGGAGCCCGAAAGCGCCGAGGCGCCGGGGCCCCCGGGCTGTGGGAGACAAAGCCCGCGGTAGCGACGGCAACGGGAGGCACAGCCTGTGCCACCGAGACCGAGACGTCGGGCGGAGGGCGGGCGCAGCGGAGACGCGGGCTGTGGAGCCGCAGGCCCGGCGCGAGGCGCGGAAACCTCGGGCGGAGACCCCCGCGGGTCCCGGGGGGCCGAGCCCGAGGCGGGGGAGCGACCTCGGGCGAAGAGCCGAAGTCCCAAGGAGGGAAGCGCGCAGAGCCGGGGCCCAGGAAGAGAGAAGGGGCGCGACGGCGGCCGCGGCCCGCCCGGCGCCCACCTGGCGGCTCCTGCGAGCAGCAGCGCCCCGCGTCCCGCCCGCGCGGAGCCCCGCACCTCCTGGCCGCGCCGCCGCCGGCGATGAGCCGCACCCGGGCGCAGCGCCGCCTGCCCGCGATGACGGCCGATCGGGCCGGGGGCGGGGAGGCGGGGGCGCGGGGCCTCGGAGTCCCCCCACCCCCCAGCCTCTCCACCCCCCGCCGCCTCCAGGGCCGCACCAAGGCGCACCTGGGACCCGGGCCCCTCCGCCTCCAATGCGCGCTGCGCGAACCCGCCTCGCCCGGGCCAGGGGCCGGCCCCTCTATATCAGCGCGTGCGGTATCCGGGGGCGGAGGCCCGGCCCGCGCCCTCCCCCGCCACCTAGCCTGGCTAGCGCCTTTACCCTACCCTCTCCGTCCCCCATCCCCAGCCCGGGAGCCTCGGAATCCGGGCAGGTGCTGGGCGCCTGGAAGCCTCCAGCCTCCCAGGAGGCGAGCCCCTGTTTGCTAATCCAGCTTAGTCGTGGCAAGGGCCACGCTGGGGGCTCTGGTCGTTTTGCAGCGTGGAAGTGGGTAAGGGCGAACGTGGGGGTACATGGCCAAGGCACGGGTTCAAAGCTAGAAACCGGGTTCGAGCCCTGGCCCTGCCGTATTTCCTCACTGGAGACAAGCAAATTTACACACACACACACACACACACACACACACACACACACACACACACACACACACCCTCAGTTTGTTTATCTGCGAAGTGGTAATGATGACTGGACTTCCTTAAGAGTGGGCGTGCGGATGAACCGAAGAGGTGTTGACAAAACGCGCGCCTTAACACTGTGAAGCCGTCAGTAGTACCCAGCTGGGAGACCTGGGGCAAACCGTTTCTCCAACGGAGACCTCAGTTTGCTGGGCCGGAAATGGGAATCCTCCGAGGACTGGCGAGGACCCGAAGCCACCAAGGGCGCGGGAGCTAGGAGAACAGAGGGACCTCTGCCCCCTTTCCGTTCTGAGCCCTTTTCCAGGCTGAGGGAGGGGGAAGGGAGCGTCCGGCATCCCAAAAGGGTTCCCCCGGCTGGGCTACACTGAGCAATTGTTCTGGGTAGGGAAATGCTACCTGATCACTCTCATTTTTCAGATGAAAAAATTGAGACCAGAGAAAGGGGCCTGCCCCCGCCCGCTCCGCGGAGAAGTGTATTGAGATCAGCAAGGCCAAAAAGCCACGATCTTCAAGCAGACGGAGCGGGGTGGGGGTGACCACAGTTAGGCACCCGCAGCAAAGCGCGGATCTGAAGGCTCTGGCCCTTGGCCCTGGCCAACTTCGCCTGGGCCCCCGACTGGAGCCTCCCCCGCCCAGGAGCCTCCCCCGCCACCCGGCTAGGGCTGGAGCTGGCACCTTGGTCCTGCCGGCCATGGCTGGAGAACCGGGGCAGACCATTCCTCCTATCTTTCACCCGCGGAAGAAAGGACGGAATAGGTAGCTGACTTGCTGTGCAAGCTCTGCCAGGTCAGTTTGCTTCTCTGAGCCTCAGTTTCTCGGCATGTAAAATGGAAAAGTCCAGCCCTACGGAAGGGGTCCTGCAGTCTCTGTGAGATGCCATAGATGAAACTTGGTGAGAACAGAAAGAGAGCTGAGCCTGAGTTTAGCTGCAGACGCCCCCTATGGAACCACCCCCACCCCACCCACCCCCCGAAACATGGGCATCTGCAGGAACTGGAGGTGGGGAACTAGTGCCTCTGAACACCTCTCCTTCCGGGAGGGGCCTCAGAAGAGGGAAATCAGGAGGGGCACCACCTCTGTAGGGGAGTGACGGGGATTGAGGGTGAGGGCTGGGGTCTACTGGACATTGCTGAGGAACTCGGGCAATGTAAGCACAAGTCTGGGCTGGGGACCCAGGCGGTCTATGGAACTGGGACCCTCTCCCTCCACCTCTCTCTACCCTGTTTCTCTCCAGAGGCTACACTGTCCTAGGTTGGGAGCCCTGGGATTGACCCGGGCTCCACTGCACCCTCGTCCACCTACCCAGGGAAGGAAACCTTGATCTGCACCAGCCACAGAGCAAGGACTGACAGAAGGACATTGGAGACAGACACACAAATCCATACGAATCCACGGAGACATCCCAGATACACAGGCAGGGAGACCCAGAGACCCAAAGACAGGCCCAGAGACCCAAAGACAGGCCCAGAGACCACGGGCGCATTCCCGGACTGCTAGGCTGCCAGCACAGCCCTGTGGACACTCGGCCGCTAGTAGACTGCGGGACACCACAGACCCCCATGGGGCCTGTCCCCATAGGCCTAGTTCCTCCCATCAGCTGCCCAGGGAAGAAGAGGGGGAAGCATGATGGGAGGGCAGGTTGGGAGTAATCTCTGGCCCCTTCCCTGCCCAGAGCCGCGGGCACCAGTCACCCAGCCAAGCAGGCAGTGGCTGGCCCAGGCCGCAGGGAGGCACTGAGGAGGGAGGCTGGCCATTAGAGGCCTGGGCCCAGGCCCTCACTTACGGAGCGGAAGGACAGCTCTCACGCCGGATGAGGGTGGACAGTGGGCACCAGGGGTCCGAGGGAAGGCTCCGGCAGCCCAGGTGGGGCAGTGGTGACCGTGGGCACACAGGAACTCCTTCACGCCACGGCGGGCGGCAGGCGGACAGTAGGCTGGCCCTGTCCGTCCGTCCTCCTCCTCCCCGCCCTGGCGGGGGGGGGGGCACCGGAGGCCCAATTGGTCTCTGCCCCCACGTGACTCTGCAGGCCTCTCTCCTTCTTTGTTGGTGTTTCTCTTCATTTAGGTCGATTTTTTTTTCTTCTCCTAAAAGAAAAAAAAAATACCCCTATCTATCTGGGGGCCGCGGTGGGGGTGGAGGCCAAGGCACTCTGGAGGCCTTGGCCAGCTGGCTGTTCCAGGCTGCTGTGGGAGCCCAGAGGCAGGGACCCCATGTAGGCGGTTAGGCAGCCCCGCTTGTTAGTGACTGGGTGGGAGTGGGGCCTGATTTATGGGCGGCTCCCCCACCAGGCCTGCAGCCTGGCCTCTCTCCCCTTGGATGGCTACCTCCCTGGGGCCTGGCCCGCTGGGGTCCAGCCTGGTCCAGACAAGGGAGTGGAGTCAGGTCGGGCTGGAGTGGAGGCTGGGGCATGGATGACTTGACCAGGTGGCTCTCCTGCTTTGGCTTGATCTTTTTACTCTTGAAGAAGGTGAAGAAAGGAAGAAGGGAATGGAGGGCAAACAGGTGAGCTGGCTGCACACCGCCCGTGCGCATTCCGTGGTGGCTGCTCTGAATGTCACCATCTGCTGGGGGCTGCTGATACTCCCAGTGGACAGCTGGGGAAGTTGAGGCTGGGCTGAGACTGCCCCAAGGCCAGGTGGTTGCCTATTGTGGTCGCAGGTTGGGCCAAGTGGGTAGCTAGGCCAGGATAGGGCAGGGTAGAGGGCATGGGGTTTTCTCTAGAAGGCTGGGCCTTAGCGCGCAGCCAGGGACATCCCCGTCCCACCTCCACGCCCAAATGGGTCCTGAACTGTCCTGGTTCCATCGGGGCCCCAATTGCTCTGTTTTGCACCCCTCTGCTGCGTGATACCCTCTTTTGTGCATTCCTGCATTTGTCTCACATTTCCTGAGTGCACCCTAGATGCCAGGCATGGGTCCATACACTGGGGAAAAGGGAAGAAAAAGGAAGAAGTTTCTGTCCCTGGACCATTTACCTCCTAGACATAGGTCCTGGGGGTTGGGGAAGGACACAGAGAGGCCATGGGGCAATCACTGTTGAGAACCACCACCACACCCTTTCATTTAAGGAAATGGGCCCATCACACAACATCTCACTTATCTGGCTTGGGAGGAGAGGGATTTTCTGGGTAACTGAAGTCAACTGAAGTCACTTAATGCATTTTTTCCCTCTCTTTTTTAGATTTCATTCATTTATCTGACACACAGAGAGAGAGAGAGATCACAAGTAGGCAGAGAGGCAGGCAGAAAGAGAGGGGGAAGCAGGCTCCCCGCTGAGCAGGGAGCCCGATGTGGGGCTCGATCCCAAGACCCTGAGACCGCGACTCGAGCCAAAGGCAGAGGCCCAACCCACTGATCCACCCAGATGCCCCACTTCATGCATTTTTAAAAAAAGATTTCTTTATTTTAGAGAGAGTTTAGTGAGAAAGAGAGAGAGAGAGACAGAGAGAGACAGAGAGAGAGAGAGTGAGTGAGTGCTGGGGGAGGGGCAGAGGGAGAGAAAGAGAAGCAGACTCTCTGTTGAGCATGGAGCCCCTTGCTAGGCTCCATCTCACGACCCTGAGATCACGGCCTGAGCTGAAACCACGAGTTGGTCACTCAAGTGACTGAGCCACCCAGGTGCCCCCAACACTTTTTTTTATCATGAAAATACCTGCAAGACAAAAATCTTGTTGACAGTCATAAGTAACCAATTCTACAGATTAAATGCACAGTAGTCCCCCCTTATCTGTGGTTTTGTTTTCCACTGTTTCTTTTAAAGATTTTATTTATTTATTTGACAGACAGAGATCACAAGTAGGCAGAGAGGCAGGCGGGGAGGGGGGCGAAGAGAGCCCGATGCAGGGCTCGATCCCAGGACCCTGGAATCATGACCTGAGCAGAAGGCAGAGGCTTTAACCCACTGAGTCCCTGTTTTCCACTGTTTCAGTTACCTGGGGTCAACCGGGGTCAAGAAGTCGATGACCCAGGGTGCCTGGGTGGCTCAGTGGGTTAAAGCCTCTGCCTTCTGCTCAGGTCACGATCCCAGGGTCCTGGGATCGAGCCCTGCATCGGGCTCTCTGCTCAGTGGGGAGCCTGCTTCCCTTCCTCTCTCTCTGCCTGCCTCTCTGCCTACTTGTGATCTCTGTCTGTCAAATAAATAAACAAAAAAATCTAAAAAAAGAAAAAAAAAAGAAAAAAATTTCCTTTAAAATAGAAGGTCAGCCCATAGTAGCCTCTCGCCACGTCACGGTGCCCCCACCATTTGGCTCACCTCTCTCATGGAGGCCTCGCATCATCTCACAAGAAGAAGGGAGAGCACAGTTCACGGTATTTTGAGAGAAACCACAGGTACATGCCTTTTATTGCCAGTATATTGTTATAATTGTTCCGCTTCATTATTAGTTATTGTTACTGTGCCTAATTTAGAAATTAAACTTTATCATAGGGATGTAGGTATGGGAAAAACCGGCGTGTATATCCGGTTCAGTACTATCCATGGTTTTCGGCATCTGGTGGGGGTCTTGGAATGCATCCTCTGCCAGTAAGAGGGACTACATATTCTAATTCTAATTTCTACCTGTGACATCACATATAACTTATTTCCCAACATGCATGACCTCATAATTATGTCTTTTTCACCCATTGAAGTTCTTACAAGATATATTTCTCTTGCCTATGACTGACCCTAACTCATCTTCCCATTTTAATACAATGATTTTGTTTCTGGACTAATACCATTCATTGTCTGGACTTAAGAAACATCCCAGCAAGCACCTTGACATCACTGACATGTCACATCCACCTAACAACAACGAACAATCCCGGTCTTTTGTGCTTCCTTTGCTGGGAGACCGTGAAATGGGGTTCACTTTAACTGCCTTTGTGAACAGGGCAAACAGGGCCTTTCAACACGGTGGTGCCGTGGGAAGAACTAGATTGGTCTTGTCAGTCTCCTGCGGAGGCTCTGAGCCCTACGGAGAAACGTGAGAGCTTAGTGGTGGAGACCCGGGTTTAAATCCCAGTTCTGCCGTTTCCTAGCTGTGTGACCTGGGACCAGTCACCTCTCTCTCTGGACCTCCCATCCTCTCCAAAAAATGGGGACAAAATGAGACAATGCCTGCACCACGCTCAGTGCCTGCCTGGTATTTGTCCCGCGTGCTCAATGAATGTTTTGCAAAACACAAACAAACAACAAGCCCCAGGACCAGCGTGTCTGGCCTCAGGGGCCCTTTTGGTGTGAGTCTGGATTGCACCATCATCCTGAGCTCTGTTTGCCCTTCTGGGGGAGCGTGACTCACCCCAGCCTGGGGAACCCTCAAGGAAAGGCTCAGGGCTGATTTATCTCTGGGTCCACAGCGGCCAGCAGAGCCAGCGTCAATGCGCATTTGTTCAATGCCTACTTGTCTCTGCACCAAAGGCCCCACATGCTGCCTGCGGGGGTCGAGTTCTGCCGCCTGTCCCTCCTGTCCTGTTGCCTTCTCTGTAGGCAGTCAGTGGACAGTTTTCACTGCCCAGGCTGGGCACTGCTCACCTCTGATAGCCCTCGACACCTCTATGGGCATCCCCTTCCTCTGCGCTGCCCCTCCTCGGCCCTCATCCTTGCTGGGTGAGGCAGGCAGGGAATGTATTGGGGACATAATAATACAGAGGTCCCCAAGCACCGCGTCCCCTACCATTCCACCCCTGTGGTCTGCCTCCACCATCCTGGAAGGTAGGTAGTATTTTCCCCTCACCTTCCATGAGCAGCATTGGAGAGATGAGCAAACTCGGGGTCAGGGAGAACCCAAGTCTTCCCAAAGTCACAGAGCAAGGGTGTGATGGAACTAGGATTTGAATCCAGGCAGTGGGCTTGGAGAGTCCGCGTCCTCCCTCCTCTGCCAAAGCCCCTGGGTGGCCCATTTGTCTTTTCCTTCAAGCTCCAGCCCAGGTGGTCCCAGGCCATGAGACCCACCCAGAGGGGAAGGAGAAGGGGGTGACCCAGGCTCCCCCCTCCCACCCTCCCCAAGTAAACAAAGCACAGGGTCTCTCTTCTAAGTGGGGACTTTCCCAAAGTGCCAGTCCTATTTCCTGGAGGTGGAACAAGGAACAAACAAACTAGAGACCTAGAAACTGAAATGGAGAGGAGAAAGAGAATCAGGCTGGGGTTGGAGCACAGTGTGGAAAGACAAAAAAAGAACCCACAGAGAAATGAGGCAGAAAATGAGAGAAGAGAGACCCACTGACAGCATAACAGACCCAGAAATGGTCAGAGAAAGAGAGAGAGGGAAAGAGGGAGGAAGGGAGAGAGGTGAGGGGGAGGGAGAGAAAGAGAGAGCAGGACAGAGGAAGGAGAGAGAGGGAGAAGAGGGAAGAACCAGAGCAATTTAGAAAGAGGGAAAGTAGAAATGGGGGAGAGGGAGACTGAGGCAGAGAATGAGAAAAGAGAGAGGGGCAGGGCCCGGAGCTGGAGGCAGAGAGGATGTGGCCGCCGTGGAGACCCCTCGCAAGGCAGTGGAGGGGGCGGGGCTCCTGGCAGCCGCAGACGCTGTTTCCGCTGCACCCCTTATCAGCTTGCTGCCAGATGTTCAGATCCGATGCCAATGTCAGAGAAGTCCATAGTGCCAGGTCAAGGCCGTGGCCAGCGGGAGCCTCAGCTGCAGTGTGGGGAGGGGAGCTGGGGGACGGCAATAGACCTGCTCTTCTCCCTGTGCCTCCTGGTTCTCTGGACTGGACCACCTGGTGGGGGGTGGGAGACACCAGGTGCCTCCGGAGGCCACTTCTCCAGGCTGAGAGCAGGGACGTGCAGCAGCAGAGCGGGGCTCCCGGCAGCACGTGGACACATACATGTGTGCAAGTCCCCACGTGCGTAGAAGCACATGGACACAGGCGCACAGACCCACACGGGTGTACAGGAGTGCACAAGGCTACAAGGGGGCCACACAGAGGCCGGGGCACAACTGCCTCCACCATGGCACTCCTCTGCTGGAGCCCCTGCTCTGCCTGGTCACTCTCACCTGAGCCAGGACTGCAGCTGGGGCTGGAGAAGGAATGTTTGTGGCTGGGAGTGTTCCCAGGGCCCACCCTGCTCTTCCACAAACGGGACACTCACAGAATCTGCACGCCCGTAAGGGCCAGACTGACGGACCTGGCACCTTCTAGAATCTGAGGCCTGGTGAAGATCCTCGGGAGATGTAGGAGTTGGGTGTCTGGCAGGGCTGGGGCTTCAGCCTTGGGCCCGGGCCCCTCCGCCATGCTCCTGGAGCGTGCAGCCGCAGCTGGGGCCCCCTTCCTGGGATAGTTTATCTCACAGTGCACACGCTTGGCCCTCAAGGGGTGACCCAGCCTTGCTCCCCACATTCCTCTTCAGCCACGCAGCCGGTGGGCCCCCCACAGCCCTGAGACAGGGCCTGTACTTGGGGGGTGGTCGGGAGCAACAACTCAGAGCCGTCTCGCTGACCTCTTGGCCCCAGCCCTTTGCAGCTGTCTCTTTGTTTTTCTCTGCTTTTGTCTCTGAGTATCTCTCTAATGCTGTCTCTGCCGTGATTAATCTGTGTCTATCACTATTTTTGCCTCCGTCTTTCTCTGGGCATGTCCCAGTTTGCTTCTCTCTGTTTCAGTCTCTTAGTCTGTCTCTCTCTAGGGTCCTTGAATGGGGCCCAGTCTGAGGATCCTCCCGCTCTGCTCTCTGCCGTAAGGGCCAACTGCAACGGGAATGTGTACGAGACGCCGGCTGTGGGCAAGTGGGCAAAGGGCCTGGGCAAGTGGAGGCCCTAGACCTGTAATGGGTGAACTGGGGCGGCCCAAGCCGAAGTCCAGACCCTCTGCCACCCACCTGCTGCAAGCCAGCCCAGATAAGGGACATTGATCAGGGCGTGCAGCTGCTGAGCTCCCCCATGTAGAGAAGACTGGGGGGGGCGGGGGGTGTAGGAGGAGGAAGCTGAGGCTGGAGGTCTCCTGGCCTAAGGGCCTCCTTCCTGTTTGTTGGGAAGTGAGAGCCTCAGAAAGCTGCTCAGGGGAGAGGAGGGAGGCCATGGTGACTTCCGGGAAGCTGGCCAAGGGCCCGAGGCCACCCTCCCTGTGCCCACATGGGGCCTGTTGGCCCTGGCTTAAAATAGTGCAGTTCCTCTGCTGCTGCAGGGCCCAGCCCAGGCCTCAAAGGGCTGCTGGCTGCTGCTTGTGCGACAGCCAGGGCCTGGGGTGGAGGGGATTCACCCAACCGTCCAAGCCTCCCCGGGGTGCAGCGGCCGTGCCTCGACCCTGTGGGTGGGGAGTTGCGGACAAAGCAAGGGTTCCTGAGTCAGAAACCCTGGATTCAAGTGTCAGCTCCAACAGTGACCAGCTGTGAGACTTCGGGCTGGTCCACTGTGTCTCCATGAGCCTCGGTTTCCACTGTGTAAAATAGGGTAAGTGCTGGGCTTTTGATCTAAATGAGACCACAATACGTAGATGCCTCAGAACCTTGCCAGGCTCAGAGCGGACACAAAATTGGAAGTTCCTTTCGCCTCTCTTGCCGGCTGTGCCCCAAACTCCTCACTCCGAGGAAGGGCCTCCTTGGAGCTCTCCTCCGTTCCTACAGTTCTCCTGGGATGAGGTACTGAACAGGGAAGGTCTGTGGAGAGGGAGACTGCAAGCGAGGGCAAGGATGGGGCTGTGGTCTCCATGGTGAGACTTGTTGCCAAGGGAACAAGACTCCAAGAGCCCTGGGTCTGACAGTTGGGCACTTTTGCCACAGGATCTCAGACAGACTGATTACCACCATGGACCTAAACCCTGGTGGGCAGGCAAAGCCAGAGAGGTAGCTTCTGGCTCTGCTAGGTTTCTGTTATTGGGGTGTGAGGGGCCCCGGCTCCTCTCATACAGCTTTCTCTTACGGATTGACTTACTTAAGCCCTACTTTGAACCAGCGACAGGGAGTCCTCCTTAACTCCTAAGACAAAGGCACGTCATCTCCATTTATCTGACCAGGAAAGTGAGAGGGATCTATCTGGGTCAAGGCCACACATAGCTCGTAAGGGAGAAGAGCTAGAATTAGACCTCAGATGGAGAGACCCTCTGATGCGCCTCTTTGTCACACAAGCTGCCTGAGAATGGTCCCTGAGAGAGCGTCCATGTGGCCACATCCAACCTGATCCCAGCACCCTCCCTAAGCCGTCGTATCTGGGGGTTTCTGGCTTCAGACTCTGACCTGTGCCAGAGCTCCGTTTCCTCTTCAGTTACATAGAGATGATCTTATTTACCTCAGAGTGTTGTGTAAGGATGAAGATCTCAGCACAGATCCTAACAGGAGGCACTCAGTAGTGCTTGTTTATGTTCATTCCTGAGGTTACATATGAGTTGTGTAACCTTGGGCAAATTACTTACCCTTTTTGGGCCTCGGTTTTCTTATCTGTAAAATGGGATCTTTTACAGCATCAACTTCATAGGGTTGCTTGGAGGAATCAGTAACGTAATGCTTATAGAACGCTCAGTGCCATGCTTTGCCGTCCTCCATATATACTCACTATTCTTCCAGACTATTGCCTGGCACTCAAGGAAATCAAAAGCTCAGCATTAGTTCAGTAGCAATTTATAAATTTGAGCAGTGTTCTAAATTTTATGCCACAGAACAGTGTCCCAACGGAATTTTAACAGGAAGAAAAAATGTTCCATGCTGGAACACTTTTTTGGTAGGCCCTGGGCGAGACAGAATTAGTTTTCAGGCAAGACTTCTCAAAGCCTTTAATATGCCAACAAAGGTTGGGAAGCAGTAAGAGGAAGATAGAGTGAGTGCAGTATTTCCCAGATTTTTGGCAATGGAACTCCTACTTCTTTTTCCATGAAGCCATCTTGTTGGGTTGTCTATGTTGAGAAACCACAGATTTGGGGTTAATAGCATTCTACATATTTTAGGGACAACACTGCTTTTCAGATCAATTTGGTCGGGTCTGTTCACTCACCTCTTAAAGAAATTAACCCTTTATTAGTTTAATAGTTTGTTTTGCTAATAGCAAGAAGTTCAACCAAAGGCCATTACAGAGTTTTGTTACAAACTCTAGACATTCGTATTCAGCGCTAGAGAACCGGTCAGGAAGAGCAGGGAGGAAGCCTGCTGTAACTTTGGTATCAGATAGACCTGGATTCAAAAGTGAATTCTGGGGGCACCTGGGTGGCTCAGTGGGTTAAGGCCTCTGCCTTTGGCTCAGGTCATGATCCCAAGGTCCTGTGATCGAGCCCCGCATCGGGCTCTCTGCTTAGCAGAAAGCCTGCTTCCTCCTCTCTCTCTCTGCCTGCCTCTCTGCCTACTTGTGATCTCTGTCAAATAAATAAAATCTTAAAAAAAAAAAAAAGTGATTTCTGCCACTTACTCATGTGTCATCTCAGGCAAACAGCTTCATTTCTTTGGGCCTCAATTTGCTTATGTGTAAAATGGGGCTGAGACATGAGCCTCATGAAACTGTTACGAGGGTGACAGGAGACAATGCGTGCAAAGCCCCAATCATAGTGCCTGGCACTCACTAGGCGCTCAGCAAAATTTCTTTTCCTCCTCACACCTCCGTGTCCTATCTGTCCCCTCTTGCAAAGCAAGGGAGTCTATTAATTAGTTCTGCAGTGTTTCCTTTGTTCTAAAGCCATCTCTTTCTAACCTCAAGGGCTCTCTGGTCCCTTGTGCCAGAGGAGGCTGAGGTGTGGAATGGCAGCTGGGCTTCCCCTCATTTCACACATGGGGATTTAATAGACTTTGATCAGATTCTCCTCAGCCTTTATGACTGCAAACTGAGAAGTCTCCACCTTTCCTGTCTTCATATAACCCTCAACCCAAACTCTGCTGCTTCTCTGACCGTATGCAGCAGGATTACAGGATGGTTGGGCTGATCTAGGTTCAAGTCCTAACTCTGACACTTCCTGTGTGACTTTGGGCACATCCCTTGATCTCTCGGAGCCTCCATTTTCTCAACTCTAGAAAACCTCATCTATTTCCTGGGTATTTCCTAGGTATCAACTGGCTGGACCATGGTGACAGAATAGGCAGGCCACCACCAGCACACTGCTGTCATGGAGGTGTAGCTCTCTTTCCTGTGACTTAGCAGATGGCTTTCCTTCCAAAACTCCTGAACATGGCGGGGCGCCTGGATGGCTCAGTGGGTTAAGCCTCTGCCTTTGGCTCAGGTCATGATCTCAGGGTCCTGGGATCGAGCCCCACATCAGGCTCTGCTCAGCAGGGATCCTGCATTCCCCCTACCCCGCGTACTTGTGATCTCTGTCAAATAAATAAAATCTTAAAAACAAACTCCTGAATGTGGCATTCAAGGTCCCCAAGAGCTTCTCCAACCTCAAGTCTTGCTATCCCTTCCATCTGCCACCATTCCTGCCATGGCAGTCCCTTGTTATGCCCGAATATTCCATGATTCATGGCCAATCTCTCTTACCTCCACCCGGTCTAGCCTCCTCTGCCTAGTACCTTTTTTCCAAACCCACCTTCAGTGCTCATCTGTGAAGCACTTCCTGAGTAAAACAAGCCACTCCCTCCTCTAGATCTTTACCACCTCATATATATCCTTAATTATAACTACTGCAAGGGTCCGTGTCTACCTCCCACACCAGAATAAGTTCCTCTCTCTGTGTCACTTCCTAACTGGGAGTCTTTTCACCTCACTTCAACAAAATAGAGGTAATAATCGGTGAAGTTCAAGGAGGTTCAGGTTTGTGAAAAGTCCCAAAACAGTGCCTAGCACCCAGGGTAGACAGCTTATTTTGGGACCGGTTCATCGATTCACGCGGCTCTGACAGAGAGCCGTCCGCCAGACCCGCGGCAGTAGCAACTGCGTGGACGTCAGCTACAAGCAGGCCCAAGCAGACGCCAGCTGGCTCTTTAGGACTCCCCACGGTCCCTCCCTAGAACCCCAGACAAGCTTCACAGACAGATGCCATGTGCAGAAGAATTCACATTTATTGGTTCAAATACAGTACCTAACATTTGCTAAACATGCATTTCACACTAATTGGTCACATTTCCACAGGTAGTCAATTCACAGAAAAGGGCCCATCCCTCGCCAGCTGGCAGGGTGGGAGGTAGCAGAGGGCCTGGGTAGCCTTCAGAGCCCACCAACTATCATTTAGTCATGCAGGGTTGATGGAGCCAGGCTGGCGGGCAGCCCTTGGCCGGCCCTTTGGGGACAAGGGCTCAGAGACATCCCATTTACACGATTCCTACACCGGACTGTGGGTAGAAGCGGGCCTAGGGCAGGTAGCCCACGGCTATGTTCACTGGCGCTTGTGCCGCCACAGCCCCTGGAGATGGGGTGGTGAGAGGTGGCGCTCCCTGTGCCCTGGATCACAGGAAAGAAATGATGGCCTCTTCAAAGGGGTGGCTAGTCCGTGGCTGGGCAGGTGGCTGGGCCTCTCCAGACATGGCCCAGACATCACAATGCAGCCACAAGCCCCTATCGCAAGCCTGGGATGGCAACACAGACAAAAACACCAACACCCCAGGGCAGGCAGAGTTTCTTTCCCGACAGAAACATGTCAACAGAGCAGGAGCTATGGTATTCTTTTCCCACAGGATTCCTCAGAGAGGAATCGATCAGGAATGTCACTCAAGAGGTAGTTTTATTTTTTTTTCTTTTTCATGGATATTTGAGTCAACAACATTATTACCTATCATAAGACATTTCAGAGAAAGAAAGAAAAAAAAAAAAAGGTCACCAAAGGGCAAAAATGATCCTTCGGCTGGCAGGGCTGGCTCCAGGATTTGGAAGACTAGCCTCCACCAGTAACACAACTTTCTTCTTGGGCTTGGAGCAAGCTCTGGCCTAACTCACAGTTTCCCTTTGAGCCTGCAACTGATTCCTGAGCAGGCTGTGCTCCACGGAGGGCTGCATGCCCAGAAGAGGGAGGCCGAATGGGCACTGGACTGGGCAGGGGGACTGGGCATTTTATGGGCTGGTGGAGGCAGGGCCGTAGTGGCTCCTGTTGCAGGACAGCCAGAATTCTTCAAGTTTCAAGGTGGCCCAGGTCTAGCCAAGAAGGAAGCCCCAGTGTGCTCCTCAACTCCGCATGTTCTCTGGGGCTCCTGCCTCTGAGGAAATGGTCCAGGTCCGGTTCTCAAGCCCAGAAAAGAAGCTGCTGCTTGTGGTAGCCAAGAGAGGGGTTTCTGGGGACCCTGTAATTAAATACACATCCCTGAGCTATGGCCCTAGAAACCCTTGCCTCGAGGCTGATCAGTTTCCAGCACCTAGTGGAATGATTGCCGTTTCTCATCCTGAGACACAGATAAAACATCATTTCACAGACACTGGACATAGATGCTTCAAGCTGAGGAAAAAGGGAGGAATGATCAACTACAAAGGCAGAGGGGAGTGTAGGGAATTCTCATGGATCAAATTGGGGAAAGTGAGAGCAGTGGTATTTTTGGTTTTTTTTTGTTTGTTTAAAAAAATCAATAAAGAAAAACTCAAAGTTTAATAAAAGAGCTGATCTGAAAGACTAGATTTCTTAAAATAATTGCAAAATTTTAAAAAGCAACAAGGAAAAAGACATAGACCAGGGGCCCGGAGCTAAAGACTTGGAACCACTGCCCAACCTCCTGCCCTGCTGGGAGGCCAGGGTCCCCTTACTCTGGCCAACCTTGAGCATGGCTTCGATGCTGCCCATGCTGGATTTGTCCATCCGTCTCCATCTGCCCCATTCTCCAGGAAATCAAGAACAAACGAAGGTAGGAAATGGGAAGCAGAAGCAGAGCAAGGCAGCTCACAGAGCCCAGGTTTTTAAGGACCTGGTGACATATTGGCCACGGCAGGTACTCACATCCCTGAAAAGGGGTGGCACATGAGAGGCAGGTCAGTGTGGAGCGGGTGACTGTCAGCAATGCTGTGGAGACCCTTAGATTCCCTCTATCCACCCTCTGGTTCTGGGGAACAAGACAAGGAGGTCTCTGCATGCTGCCTTCTATCCCGGGAGGTTTGCCCACCTCAGTTACAGGTTAAGCATGGGGCTGGGTGTCCTCTGAGCCAGGTGGAGTGCTTAGAGACAGGTTCTGGGGAGTTTCTCCAGACTAAGGGCAAGACCACCAAACCTTGTGAACGACTCCAAAATTCTACAAAGGAGCCAGAGAGCGTAAGTTGTAGGTGAGGTTCCAAGATTCCAAACTTTTGTCTTGGGTCAAGAAAACATTTAAAGGGAAAGGAAAGGAAAAGCCTGTGTGTTTCAATGCAGTGCAAGGAGGTAGGACTCTCCTTTACCACACAGCTTTCAGGGTTACATTTTTATGGTTGAAAAACTCTCACTCAAAGTGAGTGCTGTTGGTAGCAGGGGATTGAGAAAGGACAGAAGAGAGGGGAATTAGAGACAACATGCACAACTTTTTTCTTCTTCCACTAGCAAAAAGGCTACCTGTTAACCAAATGTTATGGGAAGAAAGGCAAAAAACAAACACACCAAACCTCCCCCTCCAACCTTTCTCTGTGTCCTTCAAACCAAATTCACAAATACATCTAGTGGCTGACCTAATGTCTCCACGCTGCTAGCTACACTCCTACCTTCTCCTCATAATACCTGAGTTTGCAATGCAACACATTCACTTTACCCTGTTTAAAAAAAGCCCACGTCATAAAAGGACTGGGTGCAGAAGACATTAAAGGCTGTCCACAGGTCAGGCTCCGGCTTGGAACACACGGCCACTTGGCTCAGAGATTCTGCAGGGCTCTTGGCAATGAATGGGCTCTTTGTTCTGTGGAATCTGCTGCAAACATTTGTAAAAATGGATCTGTACAATGGCAACTTGCAGAACCTTTCCCCCACTCTACAAATTAACAACTTGCTCTATTTAATGCTGCATTACTGGAGACATGTTCTTGTCTTGTCAGAGAGCAATTTCCTTTGATACCCAACACAACCAGTAAAATGCTTAATTTAAGAGAAAAGCAATTTCAAAAAATAATAATTTGACAGATGGAGGTCTAAGCAAAGAAAGATATGGCACACAGGAGCAGTGTTGGAGAAGGGACTCTGATATGTGTCTCCTCCCCTATCTTGAGGAAAGCAGCTCGGAGTCTGACCTGTAGTCAAAGAATGTGATCTACTTGGTTAAATAAAAAAATCAGGGAAACAAAAATATTGTGAACTTAGAAATAAACAGATATACAAACATAAATCTCCCCATCAACATGTGAAGAACATTCTGGTTGGAGGTTTTCCTGAGGAACATGTCTCTTTTTTCTTTCTCAGAGCAGCTGGGGGAATGGCAGTAAGGAGTAATGCTCTGAGTTCTAGATCCATCAAGGGACAAAGTCATCGCTCTGCTGGTACCCGTAACGTTTCACTGGAAAAAAAAAATTATAATCCGACACAGACTACCTGGTGTGCACACGATGTGGTGGCCCACTCGGTGAAGTTGCTGGCTGGGTTGGGAAGAGAGCAAACGGCCTTTGACTGAAACAGGCAAAACAAAATGCTGTAGGCCCCTCCAGCCCACCCAGGGGGGTACCCAGCTAAAGTGGTCTGTGTACTGCACTGGCTGTGGGAGATACCTGGGTACGGGCAGGGACAATTAGAATACTAAGGCAGAGAACGGAAAAGCACCTGAAAGAGTTCTAAGACAGACATGGTGTGGCCACTGGCCAAAGCCAAGAGGGTAAAGAACATTTCCCAGGACTAGGCAGGGTAGGTAGTGAAGGAATAGGAGGTCCAGGCCGTATCTGCAGAGGGGGACAGCCAGGCCCTTAGGAACATGAGGTAGTTTCAAGCCCCCCCATCCTTCCAGGTGCTTTGGACTCCAGCCCTCCAGGCCTTGGTCAGCCAGGCCACCAATAATCTAATGGGCAGGTGGGCCAACTCTGGTACTTGGGCTTTCTGTTCTAAGGAAACTGGTCTCATTTTGGAGAGATTAGGAGAACTTGGGAGGAGAATGAAGGGGCAAAGCTTCTGTTTAGCTGATGGGTGAATGGTCCTTCCCACTGTATGAAAGACGGCAGGCTCTGGATTCAGTCCTGAGGATGAGACAGGATGGGGTGAGGGGAACAGGGAAAGGAAGACTGTTTATTCTTTTAGCAGTCTGGCCTTTGTCCCACTACCCTTTGAAAAAAAGCAAGGTGAAAGGAGAATAAATCAGTAGTGGGCACCAGGATTCAGAGCATGACATTTTGTTGTTTTTTCAAAGGGCCAAGAGGAAGTCAAATGTGTAAGACAGAGTGGCAAGGAGTCTGAGGAAGGTAGACCTTGGTAGACTCAGGTAAAGACACTAGGTAGCTGTGAGCTCCAAGGGAGCTAGCAGACAAGTCCCAAGAATTAACTTACTGCCAGGACCACGTGTGGATAAAAAGTTGACAGTAGCAGAAACCAGTAGTGGTGGTTCGGACGGTGGGGGTGGGGGCAGCCCACAGCATGGTATGAGAACAGAAACCCTTCTCCCTGAAGAGTTGTTCGGAGGGAGGACATCTTAAGATTCGGTCACTGCACTCTACTCCCTCAACTACCATGCTTTCCAAAGAAAAGAGAATGCTAAATCCTCATATCCTGTTTCCAATATTTCACCCACTTTGCTTAATAAATCTCCCAACACCACTTTGCCCCTTTATGGTGTGCTCTTTTACTTTTACCCGGTAATTCTGTGACTAGAAAAAGGCAGTCTGCTCTCTGACAGACTAATGTAGGAGTCTGCTGAGAACATGTGGAAAAAGTAGGGATGGCTACACCCCTCCCTTTCCACTGAGGTAGTCGTCTTTGTCAACATTATGGAAATATTCATCTCAGCCCCATCCCACCCTCTCCCTCAAAATACAAAAGAACTATCTCTAAACAACGACAACACTATAACATTAAACATCTTCACATTCTGTAAACTGCAAGGAAATGCATCGGCTGCATTCACACAAAAGCATGTGCATCATGTTGAAGGCCATACATTCAACTCTGTCGTGAAATAAATATATAGAAAAATGAGGTTAAAAAAACAGACAAACAAACAAAAACTCTTCTTGCTATGGAGGCAACTGGAAACACTGCTCCATAGCCTCCATCTTGGTCTCTCTGGCTCTTTCTTCCGGAGCCTGTTCTGCCCACCCAAGGCGCCATGGCTGGCCCGAGGAGGGGTGCCGGGAACAGGTCATTCCTTGCCCACGCTTGTCTTGCAGGAATGCAGCACCACCTTAAAGAGGAGGGGCAGCTGCTCCAGGGGTACATTCACCATCTTTCCTGGTAACAAGGTGGGAAAAGAAGAGTTAGTAATGGCTGCAGTGGAAAAGTGCGCCTGCCTCCTCTTGGGCTGGGGGAGGGACAATGTTGCCTTTTTGAGGGACTAGAGCAAGAAAGTGCCGGGAGTATCACAAAGACAGGAGTATCAGACAAACTGTGCTAACCACCTGATCCCCAGACCCATGTTGGTACCCTAGAGAGTCTAGTAATGGTGCAAGCTATAATCATTGCTACCATCTACTTACTACATGCTAGCTGTTTCAATGCATTATCTAATTCTCATAATATTTCCAAGTGATAGATATTACTTGTTATCTCCATTTTATAGATGAGGAATGTTAAACTGAAAGGTGTTCCCTAGGTATTTTCTTCTAAAATACCCTGAGAAACATACCCTATTTTTTTTTTCCTGGTAGAGTCTCTAATTAGCATTCTGTTCTTTAGAAGAGTATAAAGGGTTAATAAAAGTACTGGAAAAGGAGGAGGGGGTGATCACAGGGGCAAATAAATTTGAGAAATTCGGGGTTGAGAAAGGTGTACAGGCTTCTTCACTGGAAAACATCTCAGAGCATTCAGTGTGCTAATATACTTTGTAAATACCAGACGCTGTCATTCTTCTCCCTGCCAGTACCTTTGAGTCACCTGGGGAGTTTTAAAAAAATATTGATGCCCAGGTCCCACTCCATACCAATTAAATCAGAATCTCTGCAGAACAATCCAAACACAGATACTCTTAAAAAATTTTCCAGGTGATTCAAAATGTTGCCAGAGTTGAGAATCCAGCTCTGTCGGGGAGAGTGGGGTATTAACCACTGACCTCCCTTTATTTCAGAGAGCATCTGATTAATACCTTATTCAGTAAAACATAGATTTGGAAATGCCAAGCCATAAACTATGAAAGCACCCCTAAAATTCCAGTATTTTAGGTCCAGTTCAGATCTGCTAGACTACTTAGGTCCAAAAAGTTGGGAAAAAATTCCTTTGTCAGACCGAAAATTTTTTCCTCCAAAATTGGGTGGCTGAATTTGACAGAACAGTTTGATCTTAGAGGTCACATTTCTGAGTTTTCCCTCAGTATATGCTATTATTATACACAAGAATCTTTACCAGAAGACCTAAAACAACAACAAAAAAAAACAAAACCCAGGGGGCACCTGGGTGGCTCAGTTGAGTTAATGCCTCTGCCTTCGGTTCAGGTCATGATCCCAGGGTCCTGGGATCGAGCCCCGCATAGGGCTCTCTGCTCATCGGGGAGCCTGCTTCCTCCTCTCTCTCTGCCTGCCTCTCTGCCTGCTTGTGATCTCTGTCTGTCAAATAAAAACAAAAACAAAAAAACCCAGGATTTTATATTGGAGCAGACCTATTTAAATGTCAAAAAGCTCAGAAGGGGGTCAAGATTACAAAGCAATAACAACAAAAATTCCTTTGCAAAGGTAGGACTCTTGAGCATTATTTTAAAGATATTGCTTTAGGGCGCCTGGGTGGCTCAGTGGGTTAAAGCCTCTGCCTTCGGCTCAGGTCGTGATCTCAGGGTCCTGGGATCCAACCCTGTTTCCCTTCCTCTCTCCCTGCCTGCCTCTCTTGCCTACTTGTGATCTCTGTCAAATAAATAAATAAAATCTTAAAAAAAAAAAAAAGATACTGCTTTAAATGAATAATCTCCAAAAATCTGTAAGAAATTCTATGAAATGAAGTTGATTTTAAAAACTGAGATATAATTATTTCACATAGCATAAAATATATCATTTTGATGTCTATATTTTAAAGTATATTTGCAGGAAATGAAGTTAATTTGAGAAACCCTGAGCCTATCTGCCCATCCACAGAAGGACCATAAATATCACCAACAACCAGCCTTGCAGAGTTGGTTCTGAGATTAAAAAACCATAAGGCTACAAAGCACCTTGCATGTGATAGGCACTGGGGAAATGGTAGACTCTCCTCCCTACAAAGAAAACACAAACTTCTCATTATAATATAACTTTTCTGAGGGCAATGGTAGTAGCTCTTTCACGCAGCTGGTGACGAGCCTGGAAGGAGCGTCTTGCACACAAGGCCGGTCTCATTTCTTTCACAAGGCGAGACAAACAAGGGAGGTTTGCACGCTCCGCCCAAAACTGTACCTGCGATATAGCGAATCTCAGGTAAGCACATCATGAGGTCAGGAAAGCGGTTTGGCTGATGGGTATATTTATATTCAGTGAAATCCTGGCATATGTACCAGTACCGCTTGTTCAACTGTTCCAGCTGTGAGGCACTGGTCAGACCCCTGATATCTGTGGAAAAACAAAAACAAAAACCACACAGGAAAAGGAGGGGCTTTCTACAGTGGAAGAAACAGGAGCTCCTTGAATCTGTTCATCTTTCGATTAAAAGCTATTCAACATTGTCACAAGAGGAGATCTTTTCTCTTTCTATCACGGAGAAACAAAACTCTGGATAAGGGAAGAGAAATCAGATAAAGGAGGAAAAAAATTATAAAGGACAGTCACTAGACTGAGACACTTGAGCACTGGGCGGCATCTTTCTCAGCTTCCTGCACAGCTCCCAACACAGGGCTTGACACAGAAAAGGCACCAGTGGATGCTGAACAACTGATTGAGTAATCGCCCTTTCACAATATATCCGTCAAAATATCTTAAACTGGCCCTTTGCTGGAGCCAATCAAAAAGTCTGCCGATAGCTGCACGTACTCACACATGGTCTCCTATGTGCGTCTGCTCATACTATCCGAGCTGAGCGGTCACTCCAGCTTTTCTCTATGTAGATCTCTCTCTCTCTCTCATTCATTTATATATAAATGCACATGTGTATATATATAATGTATACGTATGTATGTATATATAATTTCTACGCACATACCAACTCCTTTATTTATACACAGAATATAAATATAACTTACCTATATAATTTATACATAAAATAGAATATAAATATTCTCTATATAAATCTTACCCAGCCTTTGCGGCCCAGCTCAGATTTCTCCTCCAAATACTGTTGCTGATCTCCCCCAATATGAGGCTCATGTAATGTGTCAGGTCCCATTAGAGTGTGTACATCTTTTTTTTTTTTTAAGATTTTATTTATTTATTTGACAGAAATCACAGGTAGGCAAAGAGGCAAGCAGAGAGAGAGGCGGAAGCAGGCTCCCTGCTGAGCAGAGAGCCCGATGCAGGGCTCAATCCCAAGACCCTGAGATCATGACCTGAGCTGAAGGCAGAGGCTTTAACCCACTGAGCCACCCAGGTGCCCCTAAAGTGTGTACATCTTGAAGCCAGGGACCTGCGATCTATTTTATTTAATGTTTTTCATGGTCAACACAGCGCCTGGTCTAAGGGAGGCACATGGAACAGCAGATAAATGAAGATGAATGAATAGCGAAGAAGCAGCTGGAAGAAGGAGTAAGCCAGAGGAGGGGTTCAGACTCTGGACTAGGAAACTGAATACAGTAACAGAGCAATCTCAATGTCACAGGAAGCAAAACAGCCCTGTTCCACTGTGAGAACAGAGCAGTCATACGCCACTTTGGAAAAAAGAGAATATAAATTCTCCTTCATGCTCCAGTTATGAGCAGCTACCAAGCACCACTTGGTAGGTAATGCCCCACATAAACCGCACCCAGCAGTCTTCTAATGAAAGCCATGCTTGAGGGGTGCCTGGGTGGTTCAGTCGTCAAGTGGCTGCCTTCAGCTCAGGTCCTGATCCCGGGGTCTTGGAATTGAGCCCCACATCAGAATCCCTGCTTGGTGGGAAGCCTGCTTCTCCCTCTCCCACTCTCCCTGCTTGTGTTCCCTCTCTCACTCTCGCTGTCAAATAAATAAAAAATCTTAAAAATAAAAAAAATGCCACGCTTGATCCACGTTGTGGATCCACGTTGTTTTTGTACAACCCCCACCCCCTACTCTGCCCTGAAGAGGCCGTCAGAACCACTGCCAGCCTGTCACACACGTCTTATCTCCAATAGTTTCATCAGTCACCCTGCTCTTCTTCAGCCACTGGTAAGCTTGGTACATATTTTAAATGACGCATGTACTGTCCTTGGTGTCTGTGTTTAAATGCATTAAAACTGACTAAACAAAGCAAATCCTCTTCCTTCCTCTATGAGTTATAGAGACTGTGGCATTTAGGTTTGAAGAAAAAAATCCAAAGCATGCCCTGCGCTATAGAGGGGCAGGCTGAGGGAAGCACAGGCCTTCTAGGACTGGTACCCACATGGTGTGACAGATTCTGTGTGACAGTCCTGAGGGTAAAAGGGTGGGAGGTGGTGTGTGAAACATGAGGGAAAATGCTCTCTGGCAAAATAAATAAATAAATAAACAAAATCCCCTTTTCTCACCTCCAGCTACTTACCTTGATTTAAGAAGTTAATTGCTTTCATGCAAGCATACTCCTCATTGCTGACCTTTAGCTGATGGAACTTGTGATACAGGTAGATGAGCCGCTCGATCACCTCCATCCCTTCATCACTAAATCTGGGGAACAGAGAGAGGTGTGAGTGGGCTTTGATACCAGTGGGGGTTAAGGAAGGGAAGAAAGAGGTCTCCTACAGCCCCTTAAGGCGTCTAAGATAGAAAAGAGTCTGAGCTTGGGGGAAATGGAATCCAGAATCATTATGAAGGACAGGTAGATCCATGGTTTGTCTAGAGGCAAGGCAGCTCAGACAAGCTGCTGTTCCTAAGGTCAGGTGGGGTCAGTCAAATCTAAGTTCACATCCAGCTCCAACATTCAAAAGCTGTAAGGCCTTAGGAAAATCATTTGACCTCTCTAAACTTTGAGATTCTCTTTTGTAAAATAATAATGCTTGCCTGCTTGCGGGTAACAAGGGCCACAGGCAGTCTGAAATGTAAATGTGGAAAAATACAACACTATCAAGATTCTGCTATAGCTGAGATGTAGCCTCCAGGTTCAATGGCAGCTGCCATGGTGATTCTACCTGAGCCTTTGCTACAGTGAAGAACAAGCTGATGATTATATTTTTTAGATTCACTGCTTCCAGCAGGGCTGAGGTTACACACAATGAAAAATCTTACTGGCATCCCTCACTCTAGCGAGGGAGGAAGGGAAACATTACCTGAGCCTCCATGCCCTGCCAATCTCCATGCTAGGCACTTAGGTGTACTTTCTCACTGAGTTTTCTCAGCTCCATGGGCTATGTGAGATTATCATTACCACTGTATAGATGAGAAACTGAAGTTCAAAGAGCAGAGGGCACTGGTCCACAAGCACACAGCTAGCTGGTGGCAGAGCTAGAACTTGGAACCTAGGCTAACTTCCCAAGCCCTTGGTTCTTCCAACATCCGAGGGCAGCATCACACTGCAGCAGGTAAGCCTCTGTGCAGACCATGCTCCTTTCTCTGGATTAGAAGCAAGCTCCTTGGGGAAAGACCAAGTTTTAGAAAAAGGAGCCCCGGGTTAGGGGACTAATACTCTGGGTCACGGTGGGGCATACCTCATACCAGAGGTGGAGATACCACCAAACCAAGCATCAAAAAGGCTTAATGGGGAAGCAAGAGTTTATAACAGCTGGGGTCAGGGTCGGTCTCCGCCCTTCTAGGAGTGGACTAAGGGGAGTTCCAGACAGGCTAAGTGCTGGGGACATACTCAGGCCTGAGTACTGCAGCCCTATGCTGGGCAAGAAGTCCCTATGTGGGTAGGGTCCTGAACGCCTGTCTGGGCTCTACTGCCTTCTGTGTTGACTCTGAAGGCTTTGCAAAGGCTTGGCCTCTGGGCAAGCAGCACATCCCCTCTCCCTGGGGGGAAAGCCTGGCTCCGTTCTGGGCCAGAAACGTCTGCACTTCTCAAGCAGCAGAGGGAGCTATAGGAGAGCTACCCGCAATCTAGAGCCTGACCCCTTCGCCTCAGCGTCCCATCACGACCCATCACAACCCGCAGCTCCTGTCCTCCATCCGCTGATTTGAACAATGAGGGCTGATTCCATTTCTCTCTATGCCTGGCCCAATGGCTTTTACAACTTTATTAATACTTCCCCAAACTGGCTGACAGACAAATTGATACTGAGTAACTACTACACTAACCTTATCTATCATTCTATCCTTTGCTGAGTGTTTGCTACTTGCCAGCTAACTTTGTTAAATATTCTGCACTCATTATTTCACTGGGTACGCCCAGTAAATCTACAAAATTGGTATTACAGCCCTCTCTGTGCACATGTGGAAACAAAGCTCAGACAGGTTATTTACTGGGTCCCTGGGCCCCTCCTGCATTCTTACATTTTACCTCCCTGACAACCTGGGGGCTAAGTAGGATCACCTGCTCGTTAGGGATGAGGAAACAAAAGAGCATCCTGCCTACCCCAAAGCGGCACAGCAAGTAAGTGGCGGTGGGGTGGGGCCAAAGTTTAAACCCAAGTTTTCTAACTCCAAGCCTTTCGCCTTCTTAGCACTACACTGTCCGCTCCCTGTCTTGTCCTTAACTGGTAACTGGGAAAGGCTGCCTCATGCCACCACAGGGGACCTCAGGAGCTCTGGGTTCCTGCAGCGACTCAGCCGCGGGCCCAGCTCTGGCAGGTGTGGGCTCTGCTGCATGGCCTCCACGGTGCTGAGGCATGAGGGAGGCAGCGGGCCCGGGACTGAAAAGCACGCCCCATCACAGGGCTCTCATCACTATTTCTGTTCTTGAGAGGGAAAAGGTCTCCACTGTGAATTCCCTCTAGTAGCTGGCTGGAGAGCTGGTGTGGGGAGGAAATGTGGTAGGGCGTCAAAAAGGAGGACGGAGGCAGAGCGGCAATGCCAGCATCTGTCTGTGGCCAAGCAGTGTAGCAAACAAAGATAACGTTCTCTGCCTTAATCAGCAACCGCTTGGTCCAAGAGCTCCCTCTGGCACCGCAGAACCCGCAGGTGTGTGGTTATCAGCCAGACCCCCGGCCAGCAGCACTGAACATACTGCCGGCTGAGTCCTGACGTGAGCCACACAAAGGAGCTCCCAAGTGCCCTGTGTGAGCTTCTGTCCCAAATCTGCCCTTTCTCTTGGGGACAGCACGTACCTTCTTTTCCACATTTCCTAGGACAGGCAACCGTCATGGACCCCTGGCAGTGGTGGGGGGGCTGGCAGCCAGCCCAGTAGCCCCCACTCCGTCTCCACAGCCCGACTGCAAAGCTTTCCTCCACACCCCGCATCCCACCCCTTGATAAACAAATCGTTCTCTGTTTCACGGGCCTGCTTTCTCCTGCAGCCGTGCCTCCTCCACATCTGCCCACTCCACAGTTCTAACGCCCCTGTATTCCCCGTCTGCAAATTATCAGCATTTAAAGCCAGAGAGTTGGACAAACACACCCATTCTTCTTCGAGGCTCCCATTACACAAGCACGCTGGGACAAAGAAAACATTCCCGCCAGGATCCCCCAAACCACTGGACCATTCAGTCAGCAACTGAAGCTGACACTGTGTAAGTTATGTCCCGTTAAGGGGGCTGAGAGGTCCAGTTGTCTTTTTTTCATTCAGCTAAGTGCACATACCCCCAGGAGCAGCCACAGCTTTAAAGGAATTGTCACCTCAGCACCCACGTAAACACTCCGGGACTGAAAGTAAGATTGTTAAGTCTAGGACACACTGCAGAAAGTTGAGCTTTTTAGAAGGTTAAATTATTTAGTAGAGGGTACTGGTAAGGATTCTGGGCTTTGGAGTACAATAGATCTAGGTGATAATCTCAACGTCATCTCCTTCTAGATTTGTAGCCTTGAGTTTTTTCACCTCTGTGAACCTCACGCTCCTTATCCGTGGAACAAGGGGAACATTAGTGCAGTTGCTTGGGGTGGTGGTGAGGACTAAACAATGTTTGTAAAGCACTTAAGATGGAATCTGGCACAACGAACAGTCCATACTTGTTAGCTATTATCATTATTAATGGCATCATCATCGTCACTCCTGTTATCACAACAAAAAGAAGAGATTGTTTCTTGAACCTTACAGCTAGGGTGTGAGCAGGGAAGCTGGGAGGCAACTTTCCAGAGAGCTGACGGAAACGGAGCTACTGCTCACGAGACAGAAGTGCCCATTAAAGCCCATCTAGTGCAAGGCGTCTTCTCTTGATTAGGGCCAGGAGCAGTCACTGGCTGGTGCTACAATCTGCTTTAAATCAAATTTGCCCAGCTCACTGCCCGATAACAGCCTGATTAAGGAAAATGGGTACCATAAATTTGATTCAATATTTGAGAAGAGAAAAGGAGGTGGTCATGTATCATCAGGGAAAAACCTTCTCATGACAGCAGGACCTCACTGGCACTCAGGAGTCGTGAAAAAGTAAAGGCATTCTGGGGGAGTAGGAGTAACGCGGGAGCAGGCAAGGTAGAAAAGAGCTCCGGCCAATTACAGACCCCACACTCTGAGTCTCCAGCAGGGTAAGGAATGCTTTACTCTGATGTACCTGATTCCAGAGGTTCTCATACTTCCTTTTCCTCTGACCTCCTGGGCTCTCAGGCTCAACAGACTCCAAACCAGACTCAGAGTGGTGCATCTCTTGGCCTGTTCTTCTCAGGCTCTGTTATCTTGGCTCAGAGAATTTGCACTCACCTGCCTGGCAGCATCCCCAACCCCAACTTCTGCCTCCCTGAAGTCCCACTGACTATACCTCCTCGTTATCTCTTAACTCTGTGCAGCCCTCTCTATTCCCACAGTCACGGCTGCCTTGTCCAGGCCATTTTCTCTTCTACCTGTTATGGAAAAACCTCCTACCCAACCACCATCCTCTAGTGATGTCCGTGCCAGTCCATCTTGAGCTTTACAGCCACAGGGATCTTTTCAAAATGATACCTGACCATGTAACTGCTCCACATAAAAGCATCTTATGACTTAATAGTATTTACATAATATAACCCAAATTCTTTTGGTAGGCATTTAATAAATCTTTTTAAAAATATTTGTTTAAAGATTTTATTTATTTATTTGACAGACAGAGATCACAAGTAAGCAGAGAGGCAGGCAGAGAGAGAGGAGGAAGCAGGCTCCCCACTGAGCAGAGAGCGGGCTCGATCCCAGAACCCTGGGATCATGACCTGAGCCAAAGGCAGAGGCTTTAACCCACTGAGCCACCCAGGCGCCCCATAAATCTTTTTTTTTTTTTAAGATTTATTTATTTTCTCGAGGGAGAGAGTGCACGTGTGTGTGAGAGCACGGGGCAGGGGGAGGAGACAAGCAGACTCCCTGCTGAGTGGGAAGCCCAATCCCAGGACCCTGAGACCATGACCTAGCCAAAATCAAGCGTCAGACATTTAACCAACTGAGCCACCCAGGCTAGCATTGAACACCTTCATGATCTGCTTTTTTTTTTTTTTAAACCTTTTTCTCCAGTCATTTCTCCCTTCATTTCTATCTCTCAGACAAATTCTCTCTATACCCTAATCCACAGGATTGCTTTTGATTCCCTGCACAAACCAACCACCCAGGATCTCTAACTTCTAGGACTTTATCTCCTGCCTTCTTCCTATTCTCTATAACCTACCTAGAAACACCCACTTCAAGATGTAGCTCAAATGTCTTATCCTCTGGCAAGCAGTACTTGATTAGGCAAGAGAGGTACTTACTTCCTTGGCTGTGCTTGCACAGTCCCCCATATGCCCCTCGATCTCCACCAGTATCCCCCTGGATTACAGATTGTTACGTCTCTGTTTGTTTCCCAGTCCCCCAAGCCGAGAATGGCGGCTCTCACCTCAGAGTCAGAAACCATGTCTGCACCATCTCAACCCCAACATCCTTCCTTTTGACACACACGACAGGGTCCTAGGTACATGGGCATGGAATCGGAACGAAGGTATTGAAGTTTAACTCCTATTTTCCACGGATGGATTCCATAAGCTTCTTGCACGGAGTAGTAAGTTCCGACAATAAATTTATTTCTTATCCTCAAAACTAACATATGTTCTAGAATCAGCATTTTCAACAGAACTTTCTGAGATGACGGAGATATTCTGTATCTGCACTATCTGGTACTGTACTCACTAAGCACGTGTGGCTAGTGAGCATGTGGAATGTGGCTAGTGCAAATGAGAACTGAATTTTTAATTTTATAAAATTTTAATTAACTTAAATTTAAAAAGTCACCTGAGGCTACCAGGTAGTATATTGGACAGGGGAGCTCTACGTTCTCCTTGGTAAAGAGCCTTCCTAGAAATAAACGTTCCCTCACTAATTTACTAGCCTCTGCCTTGCTCTTGGGGCTTAAGGGACTGCACAGAGTAGGATGGGGTGCTTTATGATGGTCAAAGCCACAAAGAGCCCTGCATGGCCAATGATACCTGCCTACCTGCAGAGGGCCTGGAAAAACCCATCATTCTATAGGAACTAGAGCTCATAGACTGACTTTCTAGACAGCCCCAGGCTGCACTGGTGGATTCCAAGCAAATTCCAGGCGAATAAAAAGGACAAAGTCAACGGGCCAGCTCTGCAAACCCTGGCAATATTAAAGTCTGCTGACTGCAATTCAAACATTCAGTTGGCCCAGAATTAAGGACCAGCAGATAGGAATTTGATGGAAATAATGAATTAGAGGCTCAAAAGAGGGGGTTTGGCCATCTGCAAAATCGGATAGCTCTGTTTACAGGACAAAGTGTCACATGGGTTCAAAACTCTGTCATTTTACAGATTATCCTGAAGCCAGTAAGCATCACTGAAAAGGAAATATTAGAAAACCAGGGCAGAATGTCAGCACCCAGACTCCTCCCTCCCTCAGTTGTGCAAAGGGCCCTGACGGTCTTGGAACTTTACTTTCAGCCTCAGCCTAACACTTAGCCTGTCTTTATTCCATGGCATTTGGGTGACAAAGGAAAGGCACTTTGGTCCTGCGTAGAGAAGTATGGGGGCTAGTACCCCATCTCCTCCACTTTTCATTGATGGGGATCTCTCTTCACCCCTCTTTATTGGTGTTCTGGAATCTCATGACTTCCATTTTTAAAAACTGTTCAGTAAAGGTGAATTATTGAAATGTCTATATAAATGTGATTTAAGGGGCATCTGGGTGGCTCAGTGGCTTAAAGCCTCTGCCTTCGGCTCAGGTCATTATCTCAGGGTCCTAGGATCGAGCCCCACATCGGGCTCTCTGCTCGGCAGGGAGCCTGCTTCCTCCTCTCTCTGCCTACGTCTCTGCCTGCTTGTGATCTCTGTCAAATAAATAAATAAAATCTTAAAAAAAAAATGTGATTTAAGCTTTATTTTTCACATAAACTAATAAGCCAGAAAAGTTGTATCAACAGACACCTGTCCTGATTTTGGGGACTCACTGTGTGCTCTAGGACTTCAAAGTGAGTAAGTAAAAGATCTGTGCTAGGCAGGGAGATTAGGATCCTGCCCAGATAGGATGAGAAGTTATGCCAGAAAACACTGAAGAGAGTGGCTTGGTTCCTTAGCCTCACTGCATCTCAGATGCAGTTAAAGAGCCTAAACTTTGACATTAGGCAGGCATAGGTTCGAATTCAGGCTCTGGGTTCAGATCCAAAACATTAAAGGGCAGGTCTCTTTGAACTTCAGTTTTTTAATCCATAAAATAGGAATAACAATGCCTATAATGCTAGAGGCTGTGAGAAAAGAATAAGACAGTAATATAAAATACCAAGCCCAGTGCCTGGCATGTAACAGGTTAACGCAGTGACTTCTAGATCTTATTCCTGAATTGTAAACTACAGCTCAGAGCCCCTCACTTTACAGATGAAGTTTAGAGTTCAGATTTTTGTTCTCCCCAGGTATATTCTCTTACCTGAGTAATCCGGATGTGATTAAAACAAAAACAAAAACAAAAAAATAATAGTGTAGCACTCTGCTAAGGTTTGCTGCCCAGCATCATTTATTTTGCATAATTACCTTGTTGCAGAGGTACTGGTATTATCCCATTTTATAAATTCAGAAGGCAGGAATCAGAGACTTGACTATGGTTACAAAGCTAGTCAGTGGCAGAGTAAGGATTCAAAGCCAGGCCTGTTTGTGGCATTAATTCCTATCCTCTGGAGGGTCAGTGGGGGCACTCCATCCCCACCTTGCAGGGATGACAGTGGTTTGGTTGCTTGGGACTTCCTCCCCAGCCAACAGCCCTTACCTGTGTAGTTCTTCATCAGAGGGTGAGTACTTGGCAGTGACATCAGCCAGCTCCCCAAAGATCTGTTTGCTATAAACGGTGAGGGAGGACAGCAGGATTAATTCCTGCCAGGTAGAGCTCAGGAGGCACGTGTAATCCTTGATTGAGAGCTCGCAGAAGAAAGGCAGTTTCTTGATCCAGGCAATCTGCCTAAAGAGTAGCTCATCGGCCAGGCGGCAAAGCAGGGCAAACAGCTCTGCCTGAGTCACAGCGTACCTGGGGGGAGGGACAGTGGAAAATCACTTCCAGTGGCCAGAGAGGGAGGATGGGGGCACAGCAAAAGGGTACTCCTAAGAGTAAACAGGGTCTCTGGCAGTGGGTTCCTTCCCTTGATCATGGGTCTCCAGCTCCATTAGATGGTCTAACGATAAAGGGGCAAGACTGGGGCCAGCAGCAAGCTCAGGGCTTAAGAGGTGGGTTTGGAAAGAAAAGGTTGAAGAAAGGGAAAGGAAGCTTGGAAATTTGTGCAATTATTAGGGAATATGACTTTTAATGTTAACATTCAACATCCCACTAATGTTCCACGTGCTAGAGAAAATTCCATCACTCCTGCATTATTTTTGGCAATGAGAGCTCCAGTAGGGTGGATCTGGTGCCCACCCAACACAGGGACTGGCACAGAAATGCGCCCAAGGCCACTGGGCTGAAAGAGAAGAGAAAACACGTTTAGCTTTCCCTGCTCTCAGTGCACCCCCTGGTGGAGAGACTTCAGAAACTAAAGTTGCTCTGCCCTTGAAAGCCGCCCCTGCACGGAAGGAGCAGGGCATTTCTCATCTCTGGGCTGGATGAGACAGGATCCCAGTTTTCTTCTTCTCAAGGCCCCTGGCATGACTCGTCTCCATATCCCCACACCCAGGTTTATAAAGATTTTGTGTAGCCTTCTTGTAAGCAGATCTTTGAATTTCCTCTTCTGATACTGGAGACTAGCTTGAGAAATCTCAGGATACGTCCTAGGAGGTCTGAATTGATAACAAACAGCCTGTGCCTCAGGCTCAAAGAGTAATGGGTGCAGCAACTGATGGGCCTAGAGGCTGAGCGAGCATCGACTCAGGTAGAGCTGACAGAGGAACAAGAGTACTCCTTCCCCCCACTCAGGTCTGTACACAGCGCACATGGCACCAGCGCACATGGTACACTGGCTGGGGATGCAGACAGTCCGTACACAGGTAGTGCCTTGAATGCCTTGTTCAGGAGCCTAGACCTGATGTATAATTATTCCCAGAATTACAGCTCATCTCTGGCTCAGAGCCAGAGAAGCACTCAGGCCACCCCAGGGCCTGGCCTACCTAGGCCCAAGCAGAAACAAAACTCCTTTAATCCCATTTCCCTAAGGATTCAGAAACAGCCCCAACTCTGAAAAAAGATGCTCAAGAGAAAAACAAGGGACTGCTGACTTCAAAAATAAATACAGATTTGTCCTCTGAGGCGAGTCATTACTCGTTACCCCCCTGACTCATTTCAGAGCCTATGGTATTAGCAATCAAGGATGAAGGTGGGTGTGGGGTCGGGGTCATCGTGAAGTTGCAAGGGCTAAACAGGGCACTCACCCATCTTCAATCAACATGGGCGTGCCCAGTGGCTCCAGGTCCTCGGCTGACACCAGCTGGTGAATCAGACTGTATGACTGGGGATCCAGGCTGCGAGCTTGTGGGGGCAGGAGTGGCGAGTGGGCAGAATAGCTAAAAAGGTGCGGTATGTATTGATAGTGTGGAGGCACAGACATCCCCATGTACTGCTCCCTGAATGCCATGAATCCATTTAGTTCCACAGACCTACTAAAGAGAAAAGTCTCATGTCAAGCAGAACCATGGCAGGTCTACTGTCTGCTCGAGGTGGCTAGGGCGTTTTTTGGCCATGAAGTCTGTCTTCATCAGGGACATAATTAATGGTTACATGCATGTCTCCCCCACTAGACAGGGACTCTTTGCAGGTGTGTGTATGTGTGACTTATCACTGGACACCTAGGACCTGGCAAAATAGGTACTGAATAAAGAGTGGTTGAGTAAATTCTTTGTATAGGTGTCACGTTTAAAGAGATTTTAATGGATACTCCAAACTATGATCCACAAAGGTGGGGGTATGTATTTTTTTTACTGCTAGGAAAACTAAGGCATGGACAGGCTAAGGTCCTTGCCAGGCCATAAAACAAATCCAGCACCTAGCAAGGAATCTGACATGGAATCTGGCAAAGAATGTGGCATGACTCCCTAAACATTTAAAGGAAGGAACAAAAAAGGAACAACCAAATGAATAAAAGTTGTAACAAAATAACCAAGAGAAAGGCAGATTCTTATCTTCTTCTCTTTTCTGGAGAAATCTAACCACTCTGTCACCTAAAACAAAAATCCTCACCTAAAATCTAAAATCCTATATGCATTTGCTGTAACAGGGGTTGACAAACTGTAGCCTCTGGCCCATTTGGTAAATAAAGTTTAATGGAACACAGCCACATTCAATCATTTATATAGTCTCTGGCTGCTTTTGCTCTGTAATGGTAGGGCTGAGTAGTTGAGACCCAGACTGAGTGGCCCGCAAAGCCTAAAATATTTATTATCTGGCCTTTATAGAAAAAGTTTATCAATCCGTTTCCTATAAGAAAGATTTCTGCAAAAAAGGAAATCTATCCTGGTCGTTGATGGTTACATTTTTTATACGTAGCGACTAACTTAAGATAATATTCTTGAACCAAGAGTCTTCAAATTAGTATTCTATGATAGCAGCAAATTTAATTAGCTTAAAAATTTTCAGTTTCTTAAAACTTACAAAGTGAAAATCTTCACTCTTGCTGAGACAGAGAAATGAGAACTTAATTCAATATTGTCAATGTGGTTTGTTTTCTTTCCGTGATCAATGTGAGAGAAGAGCTACGTTTAAAACGGTGTTCTGTTAGGCAAAGAACCTACGGGCAAAGGTGGCGGCCGTATCACTTTATTAGCCTGCAGAAGAGAATGCTGACATTTGTCAAGGTCTTTAACAAAAAGTAGGCTGTGAAATGCTGCTTTGTGTCATCCAGGCCCCTCCCCAAAAGACTGAGGGAGCAAGAGTGTAATGGCTGAGACAGACTGGCAGGAATATCTAGCCCAGAGGTTCCCTGTGGGTCTACTCTTTGGGTAGTCCTAGATGATGCGGGGTTTGCCTTAAAGCTCACCTGGAGGACAGTGTGGAGCCTGGTGAGGGCTGGTTGCTCTCTGAAGCCCTGTTCCCAGGGGAACTGTGGTCGCTGTCGCCATGGTTGCTCCAGTGATTGGCTTCTTCCTCAAATTCCTGCCCAGACATGATCCTTTCGATCTCTTCCTCTGATATCTTTGATAAGGAATTGATACATGTTAGATTGGGTGCTCGGGATAGCCTTTGTTCTTTCTTTAGGACCAAGAATTCATTTAAACCTCATAAGGATTCCCAGAACTCTCTAGAGAGATACCCAGATTCCCTCCCCTCCATCTCCATACTCCAGGGCTTCTCACTCATCTTAGGACAGCTCAGTTGCTTGCTTCCCAGCACCGTGGCTCACTCTGGCCTTCCTCTTGTCCGTTTACCCTCCTCTCAAGCTACAAGGCCGCCATGTTCTTCAACACTCTTTGAGTCTATTCTTTCCTACCCCTGAAACACTACTCTTCAAGAACAAACTCCTGCGTACCTTTTAAGACCCAATTCAAATGTCACCTTCTTTGTGAATCCTTCTACACTACTTAGACAAAATTTTAGGTCCCTCCTCTATCCACTTCTAATTCTGTGTATTCTGAGATAAACAGAATAGCACAGTAGTTACAAGGATGAATTCTAGAGTCACACCACCTTTGTTCCAATATAGTTTCTGCTACTTTCTAATTGTACAAGCCATTAAACTATTTGAACTTAAATTCAAAATCTGAACAAAAATTATCCGTGTGGTAGAGAAAATAATAGTATCTGTCTCATGGGATTGTTGTGAGGATTAAATTAGTTAATACATCATCACATGGTTAGAAAAGGGCTTAACACATAGCAACAATTATGGAAGGTTGATAAGGATATCTTCACCATCACTGCTGTTTTTTATAGCACTTATGGTAATGTATCATAAAAATACCCTCTATCAGACCTAAAGCTAATAATAATAGAAAGCTAAAGCTAAAGATAATAAGATAATAAAGATAATAAAAAGCTAAAGATAATGGAACCCAGAAAAAAGTACTCAAAGAATGCACATTGGATAAATAAACAAATGTTCACTTATTAAGTACTGTCCATGAAACTTCACAAGGATTTTCAGGATGAGAAAGATATTCCCAAGCCTACAGAATAAATAAGAAGAAATTTTAGCTCAGACAAGTGAATTGACTTGCCCAAGATCACACTGTGTGCCTATGTCTCAGGAGGAGTTTGAGGAAGAGGCCAAAGTACCCAAGTATTCAGTCCATGGCTCCTGCTACCATACCGTAAAGGGAGTGAATAAATACATCTTCTATAAAGTGTTAAACCCAGAGTTGAAGCCTAACTGCTAAACTCAGCACAGAATGAGAGTGAACAGGAAGGAGTAAGGGCCAAATAAATTTTTATTTCTTCCTCCTATAGAAAGCCTGGGAGGACATTTTCTTTCAAGTCCGTCTGACTCAAACCTACATAACTCTTTGTTCCAGCAGCCTGTGAGGAAACCTTGAGTGGCTCTGATCATCAATACAGGAGGCATCTAGAACTGGAAGCCAGCCAGCACACAGGACTTGGGAGGGAAAACAAGAAACATTTAACTGGTACAGAAGTTGAGCGATTTGTCTTAAACTTAGATTGTATACTGAATTACAGGGGTAGTCTTTCTTTAGTCAATAACATGTAACAAAACAAACAAACCTTTTCTTTTAGGGATCTTTAGAACACTGAAATTTCAGATGTTATAAGACATGTAAAAACAAAAGACGCCATCAAACTACAAGACATCTACTGAGACCCTGACTGAAGCAGGCTCAGTAATGGTAGTGAGAGCAATTCCAGAGCTTGGAGGTCATGCAAGCACTTGTGCTGGGTGAAAAGAAGCAGTCCTAATAAATTAGATTATTCTAGCTGGGAGCCAAAGTTGGACTGCCTCTGTTCCTCCCTATGGGTCCCACAGGACACTGGACAATCACTGTTAAATTAAGGGGATAGAACATATCAGGAGGGCTTGTATCTAGGTTCAGATCTCATCTGTCATTTCCTAACTGGGTGTGAACTGTTGGGCACGTCACTCAAGTTCTCTGGTGCTTCGTTCCCTCCCCTATAAAATGAAGCTAGTACCACCTACTGAGTAGTCTGGGCTCCCTCTTAGGGTACAGAACTGAATCAGTCAGACTTGAGAGGCTAATCTAAGATAAAGTGATGAAGTGCACAACAGGTACTCAATAAATCGTAATTTTATCCCTGATTTTTAATTATAATTAAACATAGTTAAGAACTTGGGAGATCACAGCTCTTTATTCCTAACACTCCCTAAAAAGTAAGAAAAAAAAGGGAAAATCAAATGCAATGACATATGAAATCGGTTTCTCTGAGCATCAGCTCCCTCCATTCTAGAAAGAACAGAAAGTCTAGAGACGTAAGCGCCTGAAGGTCCCGACCATAGTGGGAGAAGGGTACTCAAAAGACACTGAGTAATGAATGCTGAGAAGGTTTTTCATTGAGGAAACGCTTAAGAATTCTTTCTAATAGATAAACTTTTTACTACATCTAAATATAAAAAGAATGACTACAAATAAAGGCTATACATGAAAAGTCTACACTAACATCATACTCGATGAAAAACTAAAAGTTTTTTCTCTAGGATCAGGATGAAGGCAAAAATGCCCATTTTCACCATTTCTCTTTAAAACGGTACTAAACTCCCAGCCATTGCAATTAGATATGTAAAAGAAATAAAAAGCATCTAAATCAGAAAGAAGTAAAATTATCTCAGTTCACAGATGACATGATCTTATAAATAGAAAACCAAAAAACTGTTAGAACAAAAGAATTCAGCAAAGTTTCAGGATACAAAATCAACACCAAAAAATCAGCTGCATTTCTATATAGTAAAGTGAATATGGAAAGGAAATTAAGAAAACAATCTCAGTTACGATAGTATCAAAAAGAATAAGAAACTTAGGAATAAACCTAACTAAAAGGATGAAAGACTTGTACAGTGCTGAAAGAAATTAAAGTTATACTGGGGTGCCTAGGTGGCTTAGTCGTTAAGTGTCTGCCTTTGGCTCAGGTCATGATCCTGGGGTCCTGGGATCAAGCCCGCCATTGGGCTCCCTGCTCGGCAGGAACACTTGCTTCTCCATCTCCCACTACCCCTGCTTGTGTTCCTTGTCTCGTTATGTCTCTGTCAAATAAATAAATAGAATCTCCAAAAAAAAAAAAAAAAGAAAAAAGAAAAAATTCACAGATTAAAAGACAATTATTGTTAAAATATCCATACTATCCAAGGTGATCTACAGATTCAATGCGATCCCTATCAACATTCCAATGGCATTTTTGGCAGAGATAGAAAAAAAAAAATCCCAAAATTCATATGGAAACCCAAAGAACCCCAAATAGCCAAAACAATCCTGACAAAGAACAAAAAGCTAGAGGTCTTACACTTTCTGGTTTCAAAACATATTAAAAGTTACAGTAACCAAAAGAGCATGGCACTGGCATGAGGACAGGCCTATAGATCAATGGAACAGAACAGAGAAGCCCCCACATAAACCCACATATATATAGTCAAAGCTGCCCAGACTATGTAAGAATAGTCTCTTCAACAAGTGGTACTGGGAAAACTAGATATTCACATACAAAAGAAGGAAATTAGATTCTGTTCTTATACTTCATACAAAAATCAACTCAATATGGGTTAAAGACTTAGATATAAGACCTGAAACTATCAAAGTCCTAAAGGAAAACATAGAGAAAAAGCTTCTTGACATTGGCCTTAGCAATCATTTCTTGAATATGATATTCAAAGTACAGGCAATAGGGGCACCTGGGTGGCTCAGTGGGTTAAAGCCTCTGCCTTCAGCTCAGGTCGTGATCCCAGGGTCCTGGGATCGAGCCCCGTATCGGGCTCTCTGCTCAGTGGGGAGCCTGCTTCCTCCTCTCTCTCTCTCTCTGCCTGCCTCTCCACCTACTTGTGATCGCTCTCTCTCTGTCAAATAAATAAAATCTTAAAAAAAAAAATTAAAAAACAAACAAACAAAAAAAAACAAAGTACAGGCAATAAAAGCAAAAATAGACAAATGGAATTACATCAAACTAAAAAGCTTCTGCAAAGCAAACAATCACAAAGTCAACAGGAACGTACAGAATGAGAGGAAGTATTTGCAAACCATTTATCTGATAAAGGTTAATATCCAAGAGATATCGGGAATTCCAACAACTCAACAGCAAAACCCCCAAATAACCTTATTTAAAAATGCAGCACCTGGGTGACTCAGTTGATGAAGCGTCTGCCTTTGGCTCAGGTCATGATCCCCAGGGTCCTGGGACAGAGCCCCGCATCGGCCTCCCTGCTCAGTGGGTAGCCTGGTTCTTCTGTACCCCTCTGACTGCCACTGCCCCTGCTTGTGGTTTGCCTCTCTCTCTCTCTCTCTGTCAAATAAATAAATGTAGGGTGTCTGGGTGTCTCAGTCATTAAGCATCTGCCTTCGGCTCAGGTCGTGATCCCAAGTTCTAGGATTGAGTCCCCTGTTAGGTTCCATGCTCAGCGGGAAGCTTGCTTCTACCTCTCCCACTCCCCTTTGTGTTCCCTCTCTTGCTGTGTTCTCTCTCTGTCAAATAAATAAATAAATAAGATCTTTAAAAATAAATAAATAACATTAAAAAAAAATTAAAATGGGCAAAAGGGACACTTGGGTGGTTTAGTCAGCTAAACGTCTGCCTTCGGCTCAGGTCATGATCCCAGGGTCCTGAGACTAAGTCACACATTAGGCTCCTTGCTCAGTCAGGAGACTGATTCTCTCTCTGCCTGCTGTTCCCCTTGCTTGTGCTCCCTCAACCCCTCTCTCCCTGACAAATAAATAAAATCTTTAAAAAAAATAAATAAAAATGGGCAAAAGATTTGAATAGACATACAAAGAAATACCTTCTCCAAAGACATGTAAACAGCACAACCAACATGTATATGAACAGATGCTCAATATCACTAATCAGAAAAACACAAATCAAAACCATAATGAGGTATTGCCTCACAACTATCCAGAATACCATTATCAGAAAATAAGAAATACCAGAGAAGATACAGAAAATTGGAACCCTTATGCACTGCTGGGTGGGAATGTAAAATGATGGGGCCACTATGGAAAACAGTATAGAGGTTTCTCAAAAAATTAAAAATAAAACTACCACATGACCCAGTAATCCCCCCTTCTGAGTATTTACCCAAAAGAACTGAAATCAGGATCTCTAAGAGATATCTGTCCTCCTACATTTACTGAAGTATTATTCATAATGGCCAAGAGATGGAAACAATTTTTTTTTAAAGATTTTATTTATTTATTTGACAGACAGAGATCACAAGTAGGCAGAGAGGCAGGCAGAGAGAGAGGAAGGGAAGCAGGCTCCCTGCTGAGCAGAGAGCCCGATATGGGGCTCGATCCCAGGACCGAGATCATGACCCAAGTAGAAGGCAGAGGCTTTAACCCACTGAGCCACCCAGGAGCCCCAGAAACAATTTTTTAAAATATTTTATTTATTTATTTGACAGAGAGAGAGATCACAAGTAGGCAGAGAGGCAGGCAGAGAGTGGGGGAAGCAGGCTCCCCGTGAGCAGAGAGCCTGATGCAGGGCTTGATCCCAGGACCCTGACTGAGATCACGACCTGAGCCGAAGGCAGAGGCCTAACCCACTGAACCACCCAGGCGCCCCAGAGATGGAAACAACTTAAATATCCGTTGATGGATTAATAGATAAACAAAACATGGTATATAAATACAACAGAATATTTAGCCTTAGAAATCCTAGCATATGCTACAATGTGGATGAAGCTTAAGGATATTATGCTAAATGAAGGAAGTCACAGAAGAACGAATACTGCATGATTCCACTTACATGAGGTATCAAAAGTAGTCAAACTCTTAGAAGAGGAAGTAGAATGGTGGTTGCCAGGGACAGGGAGAAGGGCAAATAAGGAGTTGTTCCATGGGTATACAGTTTCGGTCATAAGATGAAAAGGCTGTAGAGATCTACTGTACAAAAATGTACATATAGCAAATAATACTGTAGCATATACTTAATTTGTTAAGGAGACAAATTTCATGTTATATGTTTTTTACAACACGCACACAAAAGAACACATATGGGTATAGACCAAAATAAACTAATTTTTATTATAACATGAATAAAAATGTTTGATTATTTATTTATTTTTAAAAAAGATTTTATTTACTTGACAGATCACAAGTAGGCAGAGAGGGCAGGCAGAGAGAGAGGAGGAAGCAGGCTCCCCAACTGAGCAGAGAGCCCAATGTGGGGCTCGATCCCAGGACCCTGGGATCATGACCTGAGCCGAAGGCAGAGGCTTTAACTCACTGAGCCACCCAGGTGCCCCAAAATGTTTGATTTAAAAAAAAAAAAAAGATATGAATACAGCACACGCCCACAGCCCGACTGAGTGCATATATATGCTAGGAACTGTCCCATATTTCATAGGCATATGTCTCAAAATACCTACAAATTCCTGTCTTTCTCTCATTCCCTCACATTCAACTGGATAAATCCTATTAATTTTTCCTATTACATCTCTCCTGAATCTATTCTCTCCCCTTCAAACTGTACTACCATTGCCCTACTTAAAACCACTATCTCTGTATCTCTTAGCTGGACTGCTGTAAAATCTTTGAACTGCTTTTTCCTCTGCTTCCAGTTTCATGGACACTTACCCAGCTCCTCAGAAACCACTTCTATTGCTAGAATGATCTTTCTTTTTTATTTTTATTTATTTGACAGAGATAGAAAAAGAGAGCAAAAGCAGGGGGAGCGGCAGAGGGAGAAGGAGAAGCAGACTCCCAACTGAGCTGGGAGCCCAATGTGAAACTCGATCCCAGGACCCTTGGATCATGACCTGAGCCGAAGGCAGATTGCTTAACCGATTGGGCCACCCAGGTGCCCCTTTCTTTTTTAATTGTAATTTTATAATTTCTTTTTTAAAAGATTTGTTTTAGAGGAAGAGAGCATGTGCATGGGGGCAGAGGGAAAGGGAGAGAGAAAATCAACAGAAACCCTTCTGAAAAAGGAGCCTGATGTGGGCCTTGATCCCACAACCCTGAGTTCACAACCTGAGCTGAAATCAAGGGTGAGTGACTCAACCACTGAGCCACCCAGGTGCCCCTAGAATGATCTTTTTAAAATGCAAATTTGACCATGCCTCTCTACTTAAAAGCTTTTAGTAGTTGCCTCTTGGTCCAGAACAATAATCCCTGAGGCATGGTCCTGCTCACTGGTATGCTGAGGATTCACTTGTTGGTTCATGAACAGATCCAATTTTCTACCTTCATGAAGTTCTTCTGTTGGCAAGTGAGAACAAGTTGGCGTAGGCTGGCCCTACGAAGAATTTACCTAGGAAGCTATAATCAAGGCCATTCTTTAGAGAAAAGATTCCACACTCAAGGAATCTGCCTTCTCTTCTGCCACTTCACTACATGTGCCCAGTGCTCCAGCCCAACTCCATCAACTTCCTGTGATTCCTTAAAGATTCATCTTGTGGTCTTTTTACTGCCTCTTCTGTCTAGCAGTAACAGAAGATATTTGGCTCCCCAACCCTTCCCAGCATAGCTAATTCCTCCTTTTCCTTCAAGACTCGGTTCAAACTTTACCCCCTCTAGGAAGGCTTCCCCAAATGTCTTCAGTTCCCAACCACGCTCTAATTAAAAAAAAAAAAAAAAAAAAAAAAAAAAGTCCCTCCTTTCTGTACTCTCTGAGCATCCTCTGTTACCATTCACTATACTCGGATGTCTAGTCACACATCTGTCTCTCCCACTAGACTGAGTTCACAGTACAAAGGACCTGCACACAGTAAGTACTTAAATATCGTTGGAATAGAATGGTTATTATTATTCCTATTCTACAAGTAAGGCAATGAACTTTCCACTGATATATCTTTAGAGACATTGAACAGTAAAGTAGTCTTACTGATTTCTGCCAGGCTAAGTTATCAACAACCTTCAGTGACTGACATAAAAAATCCTCTGGATGGTTTAGAACCAGAATTAGATTCATTTCCTGTGAAATCCTTGGGAAGGGTTGAGGGAATCACAAGAAGAGCTTTAATCATTATGTTGCATATTTAAGATTTTCAAAGCACTTTCAAAACCAGGCTCTAAAAACAATTTTATGGTAATGAAAGCAAGATGGCTCCCCCCATCAGGAGATGAGAGGATCAAGGTAAGTAGCTACAGGAACATCGAAAGCACTGGGCTTCTAGGACAGATCACAAGGACTGAGGCCTGGAACTCACCTGGACGGGCCCAATGCTCTTATTTCGGCCTCCAGGCATGCCATCTTCTCTGATTGCTGGAAGGAAACATAAGTCGAGACAGTCAAAAGCATACCCACAGCAATCTAGGCACAGAAAGAGAACTTACTTGGCCAAAAGCACGAGGTAGTAATTGGTGAAATCAAGATTAAAACAGAGGTCTTCCTGGACCCAAAGTACATATGCTTTGCATTATTGTAGGCTACCTCATAAGCAACAGATTCTTCTGGGCCCCCAAGGCAATGGACACATACTGCACACCTGCATACATTTAAAATGCTCAGCAAAGGTGACGGCATTATTAATAGTCCTGTGCACAGTTACGAATATCTCACCAGGATGATGCATCTGAAGGCTTCAGTAAATTCAAAGAGAGGAAGAGAAAGAACATTTCCATTTTTATTGTATTTTATTCTTTTAATATTTTATTTATTTGTCAGAGAAAGAGGGAGCACAAGCAGAGGGAGCAGCACACAGAGCAGGCAGAGGGAGAAGCAGGCTCCCTGCTTGTGGGACTCGATCCCAGGACACTGGAATCGTGATCTGAGCTGACAGCAGATGCTCAACCAACTTAGCCACCCAGGCGCCCAGAATATTTCCATTGTTGAAGAAAGTTTTTTGGGGGGCACCTGGGTGGCTCAGTGGGTTAAAGCCTCTGCCTTCGGCTCAGGTCATGATCCCAGGGTCTTGGGATTGAGCCCCACATTGGGCTCTCTGCTCAGCAGGGAGCCTGCTTCCTCCTCTCTCTCTCTGCCTGCCTCTCTGTCTACCAAATAAAAAAATAAAATGTTTAAAAAAAAAAAAAGTATTTTTTTTTTAATTTCCAGGCTAAGTTTGAGTCTAATTTTTAGGATGAGAACAGATTTTTTTTTTAATTAACCAAAATTTTGATCTGACTGGTTTCTCCCTACAAAAGCAGTCAATAAAGGGGTGCCTGGATGGCTCAGTCGCTTAAGCATCAGACTCTTGGTTTTGGCTCAGGTCATGATCTCGGGCCCTGTGTAGGGCTGTGCACTGGATGTGGAGTTTGCTTGAGATTCTCTCTCTTCCTCCGCCCCATGTCCCCAACGTGTGTGTGTGTGTGTGTGTGTGTGTGTGTGTAGAGTAGCAAGAGATGGGACTTGGAAGTTGAAGAGGCCAACTGGGGCCAGATCAGAGATAGCCTTTAATGTCAGGGTAAGAGTATGAACTTCAGCAAAAGCAGCTGAGGGTAAGATGGAATGCAGAGGATGTGGTCCGGTTGGCATTTTTGAAAAATCTTTGTGATGGCTGCTGTGGAGGCTAGTTTGGAGAAGGCAATGTTAACAACAGAAGATAAGCAAACAGCATCATATGACAGTAAGCTCTGCTATATATACATATACATATATAAATAATATACCTTCTTCCAAAAAAAATTAACATGAAGAATCTAGAAAGTCCTTGGGGGCAGGATTGAGAGTTCTAAGCATAACGCTCAGTTCCTGTGGTAACTGAAAGTCTAAGAGGAAGTTCATTTTCCTTACACATTTCAGAATTAGACAAGCTTGTCTAAATCCAGTTTTGGGGGCACCTCTGTGGCTCAGTCTGTGAAGTGTCTGCCTTCAGTTCAGGTCATGATCCCAGGGTCCTGGGATCAAATCCCACACGGGCTCCCTGCTCAGTGGGGAGTCTGCTTCTCCCTCTGTTCCTCACCCCTAACCCCACTAGTGTGCATTCTCTCACAAAAATAAATACATTAAAAAATCTTTTAAAAATAGGGGCACCTGGGTGGCTCAGTGGGTTAAAGCCTCTGCCTTCGGCTCAGGTCATGATCCCAGGGTCCTGGGATCGAGCCCCACATCGGGCTCTCTGCTCAGCGGGGAGCCTGCTTCCTCCTCTCTCTCTGCCTGCCTCTCTGCCTCCTTGTGATCTCTCTCTCTCTCTGTGTCAAATAAATAAAATCTTTAAAAAAAATCTTTTAAAAATAAATAAATCTAGTTTTTGCCTGGTCTGTGTAACTACAGGCAAATTTCTTCACCTCAGTTTCTTGAAGAATAAATGGGGCTACTGGACCCTATCTTATAGGTTTTACTGAGGATTACGTATAAAATAACATAGCTAAAGCAACAAGCATAGGGCCCGACATATAATCTAGGTATTCAATAACTAATCCTTCCCTCTAACCAGCCTCTTTTCTATGTACACAGTAATTAGAAAATCCAAGGTTCTATTCCCAGCTTTGATGGAGACTTGACATCTTCATCTGTGAAATGGAGACAACATAGTTTTCTTTACAAGGCTGCTGTGAATCTGAGTGGGAAACATTCACAGCTTATATTAGAATCAGATGCATACTGGTTTTTGTCTGGAGATCTCTTTCAACCTAACTGCAAGCTCTAAAAATCCTTAAAATTCCCTCTCTGCTGTTCTAGAGTCAATGATAGACTTCAGACACTTCTATACCAATACTGAGTTTTCTATGTCTTTGCTTCAGCTCACAGGTGCAGAATAAAGATCTATCATCAGCAGTCCAACACTGAATACATTTTACTTGAAATCTCACTCTCACTGTCTTGGAGGTGAGGAAGGAACTCAACAGGTTTTTCTTTTCTTTTTTTTTTTTTTTAAGGGCCACAAATCTTAAAGATTTACAACTTACCAATTTTTTGTTCTGATATTTAAAAGCTCATGTTATCTCTCAACCCTCCCACCCCTTGGACTAAGGAAACTCACATATGATGGACACGTACTATGTTTTAGGTACCATCTTGTATAAAACAAACCCATGAAGGAAATGTCAGTATCACTCCCATTGAACGAATGAATATAAGGCTCAGAAGAATGAACTATTTTGTTTACAGTAACAGAAACTAAACAGCAGAATCAGGGTTGGAATCCAGACTATTAGATTAAGACCAGACTTCTTTCCACACTAGTTTTCCCCATAGTATGTCTATATACCATAGCTGCATAAATTCTTAATTACACTACCCTAAGATTCATTAAAATATACTGATTTTCCAGCCACTGAGGTGATAAAAAATTTCCTTTGAAAATTAACTTTGATTTTCTTAAAATTTGATTTAAAGAAGAATATAGGGGCACTTGGGTGGCTCAGTTGGGTGTCTGCCTTCAACTCAGGTCAGGATTCCCAAGTCCCAGGATCGAGCCCCACATCGGGCTCCCTGCTTGGTGGGGCATCTGCTTCTCCCTCTGCCCCTCCTCCGGCTCAGGCTCACTCTCTCTTGCTTTCTCAAATAAATAAAATCTTAAAATAAATAAATAAATAAATAAAGACGAAATAAACAACAGTATTGGTTTGGTCAAAGATGGTAAAATTTGTCAAGATGGCATGAAACTGTCTGAAGTGTGGGAAATAATACAATGTGTCACAGCACCCCTTTCAAAACAAAAACTTGGATCACAGTTTAAAGCTTATAATGTATTCACATATATAGTATCACATTTGATTCCTGGAAGGTCTACATTATTATTATCCTGTGTAGTATAGAGATGAAAAAACCTGAAGCTCAGAGAGGTAAAGGGACTTGTTCAAGACCATGCAGGGAAAAACTGACAGAGTGGGGAATTTTAGTTTAGGTTTATATGTATTTTCTTAACTGCTACTTCGGTAGCAGTTTCTGTATCTTAGCTATTTCTAACTTTTCTTAACTCTGATTCTATATGCTATACTGGTCTAAGAGCAAGTTTCTCAACGGGGCTGAAAATCTTTCTTATAGTGAACTGATCTGGAAAAAAACAAAAACAAAAACAAAAACAAAGGGCTTCTGGGTACAAGATCACAGGAATGGTTTTGCTCTATCTCTTATCCAGTCTGAGTGGCAGCAGCTATAGTTCTTCTATCTGCTTAAAAGAAGTATGAATACTTTTTCTGCTGTAGAACTCATGTATCTACCATTTCTCACTTAGGCTTAGGCAGCCGAACCAAACCCCAAAACGCAAAGGAGAGTAAGACATAAAACTAACTGTATCAAAGTCCTGCTCAAAATGCATTGGTGACTCCCTTTGGTCTATGGGGTCAACCCCAGCTCTCTAGCTTATCATTCAAGACACTCCAATGATCTGGTTTTTCTGGGGTTCCCCATCTTCATCTCTGCACACGTTGTTGTCTGTACCAGAAGGTGGGGAAGTCTGGCAACACCACCTTATCCAAGTGACATCACTGCCACCAAGTGATTCAAGTCAACATGACCAATAGCAGGGCAAAGCTATACCACGCACTCTTGATAGAATGCACAAAAGGACCCAACATCCTCGTTGTGGCATTCTCGGAAAAATGCGTAACTTGAATGTACTGTGAGCAAACCGACAAGACCAAGTTGAGGAATATTCTACTTGTTTTCTTCGAAATTAACAATTATTCAAGACAAAAAAAAAAGGATAAAGAATCATTTCATAATAAAGGAGACTGAAAAGACATAAAAGCTAAATGTAATGCATGACCCTGGATCGGCTCCTGGATCACAAAAAATACACTGCTATAAGGACACGGAAATAATTGGTGAAATTTGAATAAGGTTTGTTAATTAGATTACAGTTTATGCCATGGTAAAGTTCCTGATTTTGACAACAGTACTGTGGTTATGTTAGAAAGCGAAGAGGAATGACGGCTTTAACTTCCTCCCAAACAGTAAAGAAAATATATATAAACACATACACTTTCCTCTCACCTTCTATTCCACTCCCTCCTTCTCCCTTTCTCTCTCTCATGCTTGGAGAGAGCAAGAAGGGGAGTTGCTTTTAAAAAGCTCTTAAGGGATGCCTGGCTGGCTCAGTCAGAGGAGCGTGCAAGTCTTCATCTTGGGGTTATGACTTCAAGGCCCACACTGGGTGCGGAAATTTCTTAAAAATACATACATACATACATACATACATACATACATACTTATTTAAGCTTGTAAGGAGCATGAACTTCTATGCCTTCAAGATTCTGCTCAAATATTCTCTGCTTGGGATTTCTTGGTGCTCCATTTTAATCCTGGTACAGCAGTATGGCAATGCTACAGAGTTATTCTCATGATGCCATTCTACAAACATCAACCCCTTCAAAGAAGTTTTCCTTAACCCTTTTACTTTTTAACTAGTTAACTAGTAAGTTATGAGACAAGTAAGTTATTTTAAATTTTCTCAAGTAATTCTTTTCCACATTAATTTTTGCACTGAATAAATTCCCTCATGAGGTTCAGTGTAACTTCCTCTTGCCTCAGATGAAATTAACAGTATTTCCCCCATTCTGCTTCATGCTCTGCCCCCCCCACCAGAGTAAATCCACCAAATCAGAAAGCATCTTACCTAACTTGGTTAACTGGTGAAGGACAGAAGGAATGTGGGACTTGGCATAGCCCTTGAGGGCCACTCTGACTAATAATGGGGGGGGAACAGAAAAGGAAACAGACAAAGATAGCTCAAGGTAATTAGAGCTATGGCAGAGGGCAAAAGGGGCTATGGAAGTCCAGGAGGTTCAGCTTTCTGGTTGAGGGGTGGTGTCAGAGAAAGCTGGTTAGAGGATGTTACAAAGAAAAGCTGAGCCTCCAAAGGAAAGTGTATATAACCAAGTGAAGAGGGGGTAACTCATTCCAGGAAGATGGAACCAGATGTGCAAAGCCCCCCGAACATGAAACATCATTGAGTTTTCGGAGAATTAGGAGGGAATGTGAATTGCATGGGGGACAGCAAAGGGAGAAGGGATGAAGCGACTAATGCCAGAGTCAGAGGGGCTTTGAAAATCATTCTGAGGAGCCAGAATTTACCCTAAAGGCTGCAAGATGGGTGAGCAGTTGGTGTCTGGGGGGGTAATGGGGTAGTAGTGAAGATGGACAGATGGGACACAGCCTCTACTCACCACCCTTATTTAAATTTCCCTCACTGTCTTGCTAACTAATTTCCTGACTAGCTAAATTCCAGGTATGAAGATATATCTCTGCCCAGAGACAAGGGACAAGAGAAGGCTGACTTACACATGTCAGCTGAAAATTTTTTGAACATTTAAAAAAGTTTTGAGGTATGTTTAGACTTACAGAAGAGTTGCAAAAAAAAAAAAAAAAGTAATAATAATAGTACAGAGAATTCCTATATACTCTATACCCAGATTCCCCATCGGTTAACACTTTACATAACCCACAGACTATTCGTCAAAACTAAGAAATTAACTTTAGCATAATAATACTGACCAAAGTATAAACTTAATATTCAGATTTCTCCACTGATGTCCTCTCCTGTTCCAGAATCCAATCCTGGATTCAACAATGCATATGGTTGTCATGTCTCCATAGTTTCCTTCAATCTTTCTTAGTCTTTCCTTGTCTTTTGTGACCCTGACACTTTTGAGAATATTCTGCATAATGTCAGTTATTTTAGGGGTACCTGAGTAGCTCAGTTGGTTAAGGGTCTGCCTTAGTCTCAAATCATGATCCCAGGGTCTTGGGATTGAGCCCCATATCAGGCACCCTAGGGAGCCTACCTCTCCCTCTCACTACCCCTGCTTGTGTGTGTGCGTATGAGCTCTCTGTCAAATGTAGTCTTTGAAAAAAATGTCAGTTATTTTGAAGATTGTCTTTCAATTTGGGTTTGCCTGTTTCCTCATGAGTAGACTGGGAATGAATCCATCCCTGTGTGTCTATGTGTCCTTACTGTTATCATACTAGGGGACATATGACAGCAGTGTATACTGGTGATACTGACTTTGCTTGCTTGGCTAAAGTGCTATCTGTCAGAGAATTCTTTCAGTAACTTTCAGTTACTATTTTTCCCTTTGTAATTACTAAATATCCTGGGGCTATGCAAATACTCTCCTTCTGTTTAAGACTATGCTATCTTATTTTAGCATCCATAAGTCAATCCTGCCTACAGCAATTGTTACTGGTTTTTTTTTAATGGTGATTTTCTATTTCCCTCAAGCCTTCTAAACTTATAATTTTTCTATGAGAAAGAACTGTCATCCTCTATTTATTCAGTTAGTTCTGTCAGTATGAAGTCATGCATATTTTATTCTTTGGGTTATAAACTAATACATAGTTATTTTGTTGCTCAAGTTTTTCCAACTTTGGCTACTGGAAGCGCTTTTAGGTTGACCTCTCTGACCTTTTGATAATGCCCTGCCCCCTCCTTTTTAAAAAATACAGCACATTCTAACTTTCTAGCATCAGAAAAACACTCTAGGCTCCTCTTATATTTTCCCTGCCTCAATGCTTAAATCAACCCCTTCTCCAAAGAGTCCTTATTGCTTTTACTGATATATGGAAACCAAGATCTGGTTTTTCTAAATCTTCTTTCCTAAACTTGAGTACATACTGATGCTTCCAATCAAGCACCAGAGGTTTCAGTTCAGCCTTCCCCTTTTCTGATTTGTAACTTTTTTCTCTGATGTGAGAAACCTAACTCTCATTATTAGTATATTCACTTGTTTGTTCAGCTCTAGTATACAAATAAAGTAGTGACAGAATTCCCAACCCATAACCTTGAGAGAAATACATTTACAAACTAGAGAGCTTTGTTTGTATACAGTTTTTTGTCTTTAGCCCTACAGTGTACAGTATATAGTTAAAACACTATTTCCCAAGGTCAGATCCTTTCTCTCCCATTCCCTTCAGTGTAGCTATGTGATTCATTGATCACAGTCTACAGTCTATCTTTTCCCCATATACTGGTTGCTTTTAAACAAATTTATGTACAGTAAAATTAACTTCTTTAGTGGTATATATTCTACAGGCTTTGACAAATGCATAAAATTATGTCAAACGCTACAGTTCCATACACGCTACAGTTCCATACGGGACAGTTCCACCAATCCAAAAATATTCCAGTGGCAACTGTAATTTTAATTCTGCTTTCTCAGCACCAACCAAGAGGTGGCAGGGTTTCTCTCCGAGAGGCAGCCTTCTCAAGGCAACTAAGCCTCTTGTAATGCATGAAAATGGACATAGGAAGGCAGTTTGTTCCCACCCCTCACACTCCATGTGTCATCTTCTCCTGGCTATGGCTACAGGAATTTAAGAAGTTAAGCTTCTTCTTCCCTGAAATAGGAGAGTTTGGTTAGAAGCCCCAGATCTCACACTCCAACTGAATAAGGAGGATGAATCATCAGAGAGTAGTCAAGAAGGCAACCCATAAAGGTGCTTTGATAAAATATGGCTAAAACAACAAAGGGAGGTGAGAAAATGAGACCAAGACCAAATCAGATGAAAGTGGGTAGATACCCACAGACCATCTCTTCAGGCATTACCTATTTGGTACTGGTGGGAAAGAGTGGGGAAGGGAGAGGACTTTCAGGCAAAGGAAAGAACCTGAGCACAGGCAGGATAAAGCAAAGCAGGCTTGAGGCACAGGAAGAACGTTCCAGACAGAAGATGAGACTAGAAATACAGGACAAAGTTGTTAAGTTTTTAAATGCTCTATTATAGGTATTTATCATCCAGTGAACACAGGGCATTCCATCACGCAAGTAGCTATGTCATATGATAGACATGTTGTCCGTGTGGATAGTTAGGTACAAACTCTGCTTGATTAATAACAAACTACAACTAATAATTATTATCAACATAATCACCACTAACCTATCTACTGGTAAGTCATTTTACCCCCCAAAACTGCATCTATAAACTGAGGGTAATATTTTTTTAAAGATTTTTAGGGGCGCCTGGGTGGCTCAGTTAAGAGACTGCCTTCGGCTCAGATCATGATCCCAGGGTCCTGCGATGGAGCCCCGCATTGGGCTCCCTGCTCAGGGGAAGCCTGCTTCTCCCTGTCCCACTCCCCATGCTTGTGTCCCCTCTCTAACTCTCTGTCAAATAAATAAAATCTTAAAAAAAAAAAAAAAAAAAAAAAAAAGGCAATTCTTAAAAAAAAAAAAAAGAAGAAGAAGATTTTAAGTTATCTCTACACCCAGCTTAGGGCTTGAACTCATGGCCCCAAGATCAAGAACTGCAATGTTCTACCAACTGAGCCAGCCAGGTGCCCCTAAACTGAGGGTTGTATTTAATAATAGGTTTGTGCATATTCAATGGCATAATGAATGAAAAGTGTATAAGAGTTTTCTAATATAAATAGTAATCAATAAATATTAGGATTATAAATAAATTATAAATGACCTAAATTTATCTTTTTTTTTTTTTTTAAAGATTTTATTTATTTATTTGACAGAGAGATCACAAGTAGGCAGAGAGGCAGGCAGAGAGAGAGGAAGGGAAGCAGGCTCCCTGCTGTGCAGACAGCCCTGGGATCATGACCTGAGCCGAAGGCAGCAGCTTAACCCACTGAGCCACCCAGGCGCCCCTGACCTAAATTTATCTTAATGCCCTTCTACAACTTTCTTACTTTTCTTCATAATGAGCAAATTTTCAAAAGATCCTTCTTATCCCACATATAGTAAAAAAAAAAAAAAAAAAGTCTGAAGAATATCTGATAGTCTGCATTTATTAATGTGACAAATCCAACTTGGATAGTTTGCTAAACCTAACTCCTACCCCTATATACTACTATTATGAACCCCCAGTACCTTCCTGAGTAGATATACGTTGTCATATTTAATCCTCTAGAGAACTCTGAAAAGGTTAAGTATTATCATACTGTTTTAAAGGTAAGATAATTGAGCATTAGAGACATAAAGCAAACTGCCAAGGGTCACAGAGCAGTCTGTCACCAACCTCTGCCTCCATTCTTTCTACTGATCTATACTGTACTACTCTCTACCCTCCATGAAAATACTGAGTTTCAGACATTGGCCCTCTCCTCTTCTGCATCCAAGTTCTCTCTAGGTGATTTCTACTCACTAACAAAATTTTACCATCTGATTGCGAACAGTTCCACAAACATCTACTTCAAGGCAGGACTTTTCACTTCAGTTCCAGTCCTACATACCCAAATTCCTTGATGGACATTGTATGTGTCCTCCTTAGATACCTCAAACAACATACTGCCAAGGCCAACATTTTGTCCCACCCTGCTTTTTTAGGCCGGTAGGGTTTTTTTGTCTGTTTGTTTGTTTTTTGTTTTTTGTTTTTTTTTCCTGGTGGGCCATCACTATTATTCCAAATCTGCAACTTCAACTTCTGATGCTGCCCAATACCCAGTATGTTACCAACTCCTATCAGGTAAGCTTCCCCACATCTCCCCCTCTGTGCCATGACTTTGCCTGCGCCTCCATCAGATTCGTCACACCTTTCTTCTGGACTCTTCTAAAAACTTTCTAGGTGGCCTTTCTGCTTTCCCCACACCAATCCATTCTTCAAAGCCTGCCCCCCTGGGTTAATCCTCTTAGAATATTGGTTTATTCACATAACCTCAGGCTGTCAGCTCTCAGAAAGCTTTCCAATAAATCCCAAACTCTTCACCAACCTGGTTGGAGATTTCTGGGCATGCCTAGCCTCTTGAGTATGCCATGATTGTAGCAAGAAAAATGATACCACATTCAGGCGACATACTGCCTTTTTGCTTCTTCATCTAAAATCCCCACTTCCTGTCATTATACTTTGAAAGAAGAACTAGTAGAGTATATTAATCGGAGTTAGGACGTGGTTGTTAACTGGGGTCTTGCCAATTGGAGCCTGTGAATTCATTCTCACAGAATCTGTAACATCTCACCCAGTCTTTCTTCCCACCTAGTCTGGGAAATCCCTGTAGGCAGAAACTGTGTCAAATGTGTTTTGGGGTTATGAGTACACGGTACAAGACCTGGCATATAGTGCAGACCTGGGAAATGAAAAACTCCAAGGCTTAATAGCTAACCCTAAAGGTAAAGTGATGGTAAAGTGGGTAGTCGAGCCACAAGCACCACTCACCCTTCCGATTCATCCCCATCTGGAGGCACTTGAGCAGGCGGCAGTACTGGCACCTGTTCCTCTGCTTCCGAGACATGACACAGTTCTTGTCACGACTGCACCGATATACCCGCTTGTTGCAAATGCTCCGCTTGAAAAATCCCTTGCAGCCTTCACAGGAGATGATTCCATAGTGCAAGCCTGTGGCACGGTCCCCACAAATGAGACAGGTTCGTTGTTCAGCCCGATCATCTGGAACAGAAACTGAACATATTCAAATTAGAACACATGGAAATAATGGCTTTAAGCCTGCAGTTCTCAAATAAGCAAACTTGTTCTGGGAGGATCAAGAATATCACTCTTTTCCGGCTAACTGGTAAATAGGGGTCATTTTTAGAGCCTTCGTCCTAGGAACAGACCCTTGCATCTACCTGCAGGTATCACAAACACAGCCTATCTCAGAAAAATAACTCATGGGACGCCTGGGTGGCTCAGTTGGTTAAGCCGCTGCCTTCAGCTCAGGTCATGATCCCAAGTTCCTAGGCTCAAGTTCCGCATGGGCTCCTTGCTCAGCAGGGAGCCTGTTTCTCTCTCTGCCTCTGCCGCTCCCCCTGCTTGTTCTCTCTCTCTCTCTCTGACAAATAAACAAATAAAATCTTAAAAACAAAACAAAACAAAACAAAAAAACCCCAAAAACTCATGCTCCCCTCCCTGGGTTTAATCATCACTTGGACCAGTATCCAGGTCAGAAACTTAGGCGATATCCTCGACTCCTCTATCTCCCTCACTTTCCTCAGCCACAGCCCATCACTTACTTCCACCCTGTAGAAAGGAGATAAGGGTTACTGATAATTAATGTAAGTGCCCAGCAAATGGCACGCACTTAGTAAATGAAAGTTGTAATTATTAGCCAGTGAAGAAGTTTTAACCAAGCCCAGCCAGCCAACCAGCCTTCTACCTATTCAACAGATAGGTATTGGACAACTACTCTGTTCTATGCACTGTTGTAAGGCATGGCTACAGCAGTGAATGAAAGTCCCTGGGGATGCTTACGTTCCAGCAGAACATCTACTCTGTGACCAGACCCATGTTCGGTACTGGGTACTCAGAAATAAATCATCATGATCCCCACAGTCAAGGAACTTACTGCCTCGTAACAAACAAGTTAGTCAAAGAGGAAATTCAGGCTGGAATATAACTCTCTAACTTCCTCTTCCCTTAAATTCCACTTACTCAGGATCAAGCAATTGCCAAATAACAGGCATATGACAAAAAAATGCAGATCTGTGATGTCAGATCTTGCCAGCAGGTACAAGAAATCTCCAAGAAAAGGTTTTGATCAGAGGCCAAGGCAAGAAACCAGAGATCTGAACCACGTTCCTGAGTAACAGGCAAGATATAATGATTAAGAACACAGGCCTAAGAGTTTGAGAAATCCTTACTTAAACCCCTGTTCTGACAGCTACCAGCTGACTGACCTTGGGCAAATTAAGTTACTTCACCTCTCTGAATCTAGTTTCTCTCATCTGTAAAATGGGGATTATAATGGTACCTACATACATAAAGTATGCAGCACAATGCTTGGGCTACAATGGGCACTTAATAAATGACAGCTATTATTTTCATTATCATTGTTAGCCTAACAGGTCCATGCTTGATGTGATAATAACATTCCTGAAAAGAAAAGCATTTGAAAGCAATGTTACAGGAGGAGCATGGTAGTATACATAGGAGAGATGTAGAGAAGCAAGGAGACTACTATTTAGGCAACGTTTATTATATGCCAACTTTGAGATGTCTTTATGATCCCTAGTTATAGTAGGTTGGATAATGGCCACCCAAATATATCAGGTCCCAATCCCTGAAAACTGTAAGTTTTATCTTGTAAGGTAAAAAGATCTTTGCAGATGTGATCAAATTAAGGATCTTGAACTGGGAGATTATTCTGGATTATAAAGGTGGGCCCTACTTGCAATCACACATGTCTTTACAAGAGAAAGACAGAGGGAGATTTGATATAAACAGAAGAAGAGAACACACACACGTGCATGCACGCACACATGTACACACACAGGAGAACGTAATGTGAAAACAGGCAGAAGGTAGCCAAAGCCAAGGAATGGCTTCCACTACAAACTGGATGAAGCAAGGAATGAATTCTCCCCTAGAGCCTCTGGAGAAAGTGTGGCTCTGCCCATCTTCCTTTTCACCCAGTGATACTCATGACTTTTGAACTTCCGGTTCCAGAACTGTGGGAGAACAAATTTGTGGCATTTTTTAACAGCAGCACAGGAAACTAATACACAATATCTTTTTCATACAGGTAAACAGGCATATATTAAGGCCCTTGCCCAAAGTCACACAGCAAATAGCAGGTATGCAAAGAGAAGCAGATACTAGGGAAACAGAGAAAGATACATGTGGAAAGAGGAATTGCCTAGGTTCTTGAGGACTCTGTATTTCCTAGTTATAGACCTTTCCAAGCCTTTCTTCTTCTTCTTCTTCTTTTTTTTTTTTTTTTTTAAGATTTTATTTATTTATTTGACAGACAGAGATCACAAGTAGGCAGAGAGGCAGGCAGAGAGAGAAAGGGAGAGAAGCAGGCTCCCTGCTAAGCAGAGAGCCCGATGCGGGGCTCGATCCCAGGACCCTGAGATCATGATCTGAGCTGAAGGTAGAGGCTTAACCCACTGAGCCACCGAGGCGCCCCTCCAAGCCTTTCTAAGTCTTGGATGAACTTCCTAACTATGGGTGAATTGGCATACCACGACAAACTGACTTCCTATGTCTTGTAACACAATACCTTCTTTTCTTTTTTCTTTCTGGAGCTAACTTAAATGAGTTTTTGTTATTTGCAACTAAAAGAAATTTGGTTAAAATATAAAAATGGCCCTGGTGTAATAACCATTCTTTTTCCTTTCCTTTTAAAAATGCAAAGGAAAAATAAATAAACAAACTAAAAAAAAAAAAAATGCAAAGGAAACTCAAGGTAACATTAGAGCAAAGTTATAATAGAGAATTAAAAAACTAAATCAGGAAAGGCCAAACAGGCAAAATAAATGGCATAGCAATAGTACTCTGTGTGGGATGGGATTTCCTAGAGTGCTGGGCTTGAGATGCTGAAAGGGCTTAGAAATAGAACAAACATGGAATGTTGTGAAAAAGAAAATCTAATCTAGATTAGATATAAAGAATTTAAATTTTCTCATTTAAAATTCAAACCTTCAATATTATATATAACCTTTCTATACACACACACACATACACGTATATCTCACATTCTACCATATATAGGATACATATCATACATATATACACATTGAAATATACACCAGAAGTCTACTAGAATAGAATTAAAAATCAGTATCTAGAAGAACCACACAATCCCTTTTTCTCTTTCTTCAGAGCTATGACCTCACTGAGTACCGACCATAACTAAGTACGGTGCTTTGTGTTGTGTCACATAATTCTCATAATCCCAAAGGTGGATACAACGGCTATTACCATTTTTGTAACTGAGAAAACGGAGATCTCAAAAAAAGTTAAGGAACCTGTCTGTTTAGGAAGTGGCTGACCCTAGTCTGCCGATATCAGAACTGGAGTTTAGTAACCTCTTCAGAAAGCATTCGTATGGCATTCTGTACAGCATCTGGTTCCACGGCAAAGGGCCCCCTGGACAACAATCTAATGCAGAACTATTAAGAATCTGCTTGTGGGGCCGCCTGGGTGGCTCAGTGGGTTAAGCCTCTGCCTTCGGCTCAGGTCATGATCTCAAGGTCCTGGGATTGAGCCCCGTATTGGGCTCTCTGCTCATTAGGGAGCCTGCTTCCTCCTCTCTCTCTGCCTGCCTCTCTGCCTACTTGTGATCTCTGTCAAATAAATAAATAAAATCTTAAAAAAAAAAAAGAATCTGCTTGTGTCTTATAACACTGCTTGATCTTTTCATGAGCACTTAAAAGGCCACAATGAGATCAGAGGTGCGGTGGGACTCTCTCCACTGACGGTCACAGATCGGATTCCCTTTGGGTCCTATGACTGCTTCTCTTCCACAGCTATTCTTACTGCCATTTTCTGTTTCTGTAAAGAGCACTGGTCTACACCACAAACCAGGAACTAATTCAGAAAGAAGTCTCTCAAAGGTACAGGAGAAAGGCCCTCTCCCAATCAACCGTGAAGCCTCTCAAAGAAGCATTTTACAAACTTCCCTCACAGCATGTGGGAAAGGATCATAAAAACAAGAGAAGCTATTGCTAACTGACCACTTGGGTACCAGGTTCTGTGACAAGCACTTAACACGTTATTGTGGTGAATCATAAAAAATAAGTACCCTTACTTAGCAGAAGAGGAAACTGAAGCTTATGAGGTGATACCACTTCCCAGTAGAAGCTGGGCTGGAACCCCCAAAGTGCGTGAACCTAATCATCACATTCTGTGGCCAAACCTATCTATAGTATATGCAGGTTAAGTCAGGCCCTTCCCTACTTGGGAAAGAAGTTAAAAAGTCAAGCCCTTTGTAAGTGAATAAATTGAAGCAGAATGTCCCAGTGGTGCCCTGCCAGATGTCAGATACGGATTTCTGCATCTCCTATTCTTGTAAAGGACTTGAAGGACACCTAAAGCATATTTGTATTCATTATCTCGCTTGCACCAGGCCAGAGCGAGGATTATTCTTACAGCTACCACAAAGAACATTTAGTGAGTACTAACTGTGTCCCATGCAACACTCAAGAACTTCTTACATGGACGGCCTTACTTATTCATCACAGTAACTGAGAGTTATCATTATCCCCAAATTACAGAAACCTGGAATCTTAGAGTTAAAAAGTACCTTAGAAATTGCCTTGAGCAGACCTTTACCCAAGGCATGAATTCTCTCTAGGTTATCCCAAAACAAGGGGTTGCCCCGCACTCGATTTATACATCTTTAGTGACTCAGTAAGGTACTTCATTCCATTCATTTCATTTTAGACAGTTTTAATGATTCAGAAGCTTTTTCTTACACTGAGCTGTTAACCTGAAGCTTTCCCCACTGGCCTGAGTTATGTGCAAAAAATAAATGGGCAAAAAATAAATGTATAATCCAGGCACCTGGGTGGCTCAGTGGGTTAAAGCCTCTGCCTTCAGCTCGGGTCATGATCCCAGGGTCCTGGGATTGAGCCCCGCTGCGCAGCGGGCTCTCTGCTCAGCAGGGAGCCTGCTTCCTCCTCTCTCTCTGCCTGCCTCTCTGCCTACTTGTGATCTCTGTCAAATAAATAAATAAATTTTTTAAAAAATGTATAATCCAACCTAGTTCATATACCAAACATTCAGAAATTTAAAGCTAACTGGGGTTCCCAACTATAAATTTTTTATTCTCCTATTTCTTAATGAATCATATAGTATCAAAATTTCTTGAAATATCCAGAACTGAATGGGGGTTGGGGGTTGGGGGATGGGGGGGTTCTTAATATAATTTAAGATTCCATTAGCTTTGTTTATGTTTCTTCAGCTATCAATACCAGTAAACAAACAATATTTTATAATTACTGGTACTATAAAAATGCCACACATTTTATAATGGGCAAACTGAAGCTTAACGAGGTAAAGAACTTTAATCTTGGTTATACGACCAGTCAGCGGTAGAACTGGAATTTGAATTCCATACCTCTTATTTCCACACACTTAATTCATATCTGATTCATAGACATCTAAAACTTGGAGCATTTATTACATATACTATTAACCCATGAAGTTCTTTTTTTTTTTTTTTTTTTAAGATTTTTCATCTTTAAAGTAATCTCTACATCCAACATGGGGCTCAAATTTACGACCCTGAGATTAAGAGGCATATGCTTTACCAACTGAGCCAGCCAGGGGCCTCAACCCATGTCTCTCTTACTCCATTCTTAAGAAGGTAAATGTTGAACCCGAAGGTAGGACTTTGTATTTGTCCTTGATTAATTTTATCTTTATAAAGAATCTTTATAAATTCTGTATGTCTTGGTGCACCTGGGTGGCTCAGTGGGTTAGGCCTCTGCCTTCGGCTTGGGTCATGATCTCAGGGTCCTGGAATTGAGCCCCGCATCGGGCTCTCTGCTCAGCAGGAAGCCTGCTTCCTCCTCTCTCTCTGCCTGCCTCTCTGCCTACTTGTGATCTTTGTCTGTCAAATAAATAAATAAAATCTTTAAAAAAAAATTCTGTATGTCATAAACACATATTTTTAATTTATATATCTTTATATAATAATTTATTTAATAATAAAATATGATTATATATATTATGTCATGTATTATATAATCATATAATTTATATAATAAATTATTATAAGTAATAATTCATATGTTTATAATATCTTTATATAATAAATTCTGCATGGCCTGCTGAATCTTTAGGGATCCAGTCCACTCATTATTTCTCCCATATCCTTCTTTTCTCCATGTATGGTATTAGATTATTTTCCTTTTTATCCTTAAAACAATACAGAATGTGGCCTTTGTTAGAGCCTCTTTTCCAATCTGACTTAACCATTAACATTCTGGAAATGGATGCTCAGTTAGCTTTGTCTCTTAGAGTATATACTCTAGTCCGGCTGACATTTCTCTATCTTACTCATAAGGACATCATGAATGACTGTGTCCTAGAACTCACTGAAATCTCAGATTCATACAGCGTCTACAGCATTCTAATGAGTGAGACAACACAAAGGAAATGTTCATAACCATTCTTAATTCAGCACTGTTAATCTTTTAATTCCGTGTCATTAATCTGTATTATTCTACCTAAAATACAATGGAAAGAAAATCGAGCAAATAAGTACTTCAAATTGGAGATTATGGATCATAGTAACTGTAGCA